>NW_026989795.1:323656-647313 GCF_036321535.1 Camelus dromedarius | reverse complement strand
CATACATATATATGGGGAGGTACTCGCCTCAACTCTGTTTTCAAGTGAAAACTGCTGGAAATTCAAACCGGCACTAGGAAACACACTGAGGAACCAGTGTAAAAATTTCTCCTGCAACAATTTCCCTTTGTGCTAGATGAACGAAAGTCTCTCCACATGCTGAGTTATGAGAGATAAGTGTGTGTGAAATCCGTTCTTCACCAAGCTTTTTAGGAACACAAAGTTTCTTTCCAATTGCAAACTGCACTCCATACATATATATTGGGAAGTACTCGCTCCAACACGGTTTTTCAGTGAAAACTGCAGGAACTTCAATCCGGCACTAGGAAACACAATGGGAATCCAGAGCAAAAGTTTTTCCTGCAATCCTTTCATTATGTGCTAGATGAACGAAAGTCTCTCCACATGCTCAGTTCTTAGAGATAAGTGTGTGTGGAAGCCGTCCTTCACCTAGCTTGTTGGGAACACACAGTTAATTTTCATTTGTAAACTAGATTCCTTACATATATATGGGGAGGTACATGCTCCAAATCGATTTTGAAGTGAAAACTGCAGGAACTTCAAACAGGCACAAGGAAACACACTGAGAAACAGAGTAAAATTTTCTCCTGCATTTCGTTCCCTTTGTGCTAGGTGAACGAACGTCTCTCCACATGCTCATTTCTGAGAGATAGGTGTGTGTGAAAGCCGTCCTTCAACTAGCTTGTTGTGAATACAAGTTTCTTTTCAGTTGCAAACTACACTCTTTATATATATATGGGAAGGTACTCGCTCCAACTGGTATTTGCAATAAAAATAGCAGGAACTTCAAACCGGCACTAGGAAACACAATGAAAAACCAGAGCAAAAGATTCTACTGCAACCCTTTTATTTTTTGCTACATGAACGAAAGAATCTCCACATGCTCAGTTCTGAGAGATGAGTGTGTGTCAAAGCCGCCCTTCACCTAGCTTGTTAGGAACATAAAATTTATTTAGATTTGCATATTGCACTCCATACATATATATGCGGACGTACTTGCTCCAAATCTGTTTTACAGTGAAAACTGCAGGAAATTCAAACCGGAACTAGGAAACACACTGAGAAACGAGAGTAAAAGTTACTCCTGCAATCCGTTCTTTTGAGCTAGGTGAACGAACGTCTCTCCACATGCTCAGTTCTGAGAGATAAGTGTGTGTGAAGACGTACTTCACCTAACTTGTTGGGAACACAAAGTATCTTTTCAGTTGCAAACTGCACTCCATACATGAATATTGGGAAGTACTACCTCCATACACGGTTTTCAATTGAAACCTGCAGGAACATCAAACAGGCACTAGGAAACACACTGAGAAACCACAGTAAAACTTTCTCCTGCAATCCATTCCCTTTTTAGCTAGGTGAACAAACGTCTCTCCACATGCTCAGTTGTGAGAGATAAGTGTGTGTCAAAGCCATACTTCACCTAGCTTGTTGGGAACACAAAGTTTCTTTTCAATTTCAAACAACACCCCTTACATATATATGGGGAGGTACTCGCTTAAACTGCGTTTTTCAGTGAAAACTGCAGGAAATTCCAAAAGGCTCTAGGAAACAATCTGAGAAACCAGAGAAAAAGTTTCTCCTACAATCCTTTCACTTTGAGCTAGATGAACGAACGTCTCTCCACATGCTCAGTTCTGAGAGATAAGTGTGTATGAAATCAGTACTTCACCAAGCTTGTTGGGAACACAAAGTTTCTTTACAGTTGCATATTGCACTCCATACTTACATATGCGGAGGTACTCGTTCCAAATCTGTTTTACAGTGAAAACTGCAGGAAACTCAAAACGGAAGTAGGAAAAACACTGAGAACTCAGATTAAAATTTCTCCTGCAATCCGTTCCATTTGAGCTAGGTGAACGAATGTCTCTCCCCATGCTCACTTCTGAGAGATAAGTGAGTGTGAAGACGTACTTCACCTAGCTTGTTGGGAACACAAAGTTTCTTTTCAGTTGCAAATGGCACTCCATACATGTATATGGGTTGGTACAAGCTCCAAATATTTTTTACAGTTAAAACTGCAGGATCTTCAAACTGGCACTAGCAAACACACTGAGAAACCAGAGTAAAAGTTTCCCCTTCAAAACGTTCCCTTTGTGCTAGATGAATGAACGTCTCTCCACTGGCTCAATTCTGATAGATAAGTGTGTGTGAAAGCCTCCATTCACCTAGCTTGTTGGGAACATAAAGTTTCATTTCAGTTGCAAACTACAATGCATACATATATATGGGGAGGTACCCGATCCAACTCGATTTTTCAGTGAAAACTACAGGAAATTCAAACCGGCACTGGGAAACACACTGAGAAACCAGGGCAAAATTTCCTCCTGCAACACTTTCCCTTGTGCTAGATGAACGAAAGTCTCTACACATGCTCAGATCTGAGAGATAAGTGTGTGTGAAAGCCGACTTTCACCTAGCATGTTGGGAACACAATGTTTGTTTTCAGTTGCAAAGTACACTCCATAAATATATATATGGTGAGGTACTCGCTCCAACTCGATTTTGCAGTGAAAATTGCAGGAACTTCAAACCGGCATTAGGAAACACATTGAGAAACCAGAGTAATTATTTCTACTGCAACCCTTTCCTTTTTCTGCTAGATGAACGAAAGTCTTTCCACATGCTCATTTCTGAGAGATAGATGTGTGTGAAAGCCGTCCTTCACCTAGCTTGTTGGGAACACAAAGTTTCTTTTCAGTTACAAACGGCAATCCATACATGTATATGGGCTGTTACTAGCTCCAAATAGATTTTACAGTAAAAACTGCAGTATCATCATAACGGCACTAACAAATACACTGAGAAACCAGAGTAAAAGTTTCTCCTTCAAACCGTTCATTTGTGCTAGATGAAGGAACGTATCTCCACATGCTCAGTTATTTGTGATAACTGTTTGAGAAAGCCGCCTTTCAACTAGTTGTTGGGAACAGAAAGTTTCTTTTCTGTTGCATACAAGAATCAATACAAATTTATGGGGAGGTACTCGCTCCAACTCGGTTTTACACTGAAAACTGCAGGACCTTCTAGCAGGCACTAGGAAACACACTGAGAAATCAGAGTAAAAGTTTCTCCTGCATCTCGTTCCCTTTGTGCTAGGTGAACGAAAGTCTCTCCACATGCTCATTTCGGAGAGATAAGTGTGTGTGAAAGCAGAACTTCACCTAGCTTGTTGGGAATAGAAAGTTTCTTTTCATTTGCAAACGGCACTCCATACATATAGATGGGGAGGTACTCGCTCCTACTCGGTTTTCAGGGAAAATTGCAGGAAGTTCAATCCGGCACTAGGAAACAAAATGGGAATCCAGAGCAAAAGTTTCTCCTGCAATACTTTCATTATGTGCTAAATGAACGAAAGTCTCTCCACATGCTCAGTTCTTAGAGATAAGTGTGTGTGAAAGCCGTACTTCACCTAGCTTGTTGGGAACACAAAGTTTCTTTAAATTTCAAACTACACCACTTACATATATATGGGGAGGAACTAGCTCCAACTCTGTTTTTCAGTGAAAACTGCAGGAAATTCAAACCGGGTCTACGAAACACACTGAGAAACCTGAGTATAACTTTCTCCTGCAACCCGTTCCCTTTGTGCTAGATGAATGAACGTCTCTCCACATGCTCAATTCTGAGAGATAAGTGTGTGTTAAAGCCGTGATTCACCTAGCTTGTTCGGAACACAAAGTTTCTTTTCAGTTGCAAACTACAATCCATACATATATATGGGGAGGTACACGCTTCAACAAGATATTACAGTGAAAACTGCAGGAACTTCAGACCAGCACTATGAAACACACTGAAATTTCAGAGTAATAGGTTCACCTGCAACCCGTTCCCTTTCTGCTAGATGAACGAAGGTCTCTACAAATGCTCAGTTCTGAGAGATAAGTGTGTGTGAATGCCGTCCTTCACCTTGCATGTTGGGAAAACAATGTTTCTTTTCAGTTGCAAACTACACTCCATACATATATATTGGGAGGTACTCGCTCCAACTCTGTTTTGCAGTGAAAACTGTAGGGACTTCAAAATGGCACTAGTTAACACATTGAGTAACCAGAGTAAATGTTTCTACTGCATCCCGTTAAATTTGTGCTAGATGAACGGAAATCTCTCCACATGCTCAGTTCTGAGGGATAGGTGTGTGTGAAAGCCTTATTTCACCGAGCTTGTTCGGTAAACAAAGTTTCTTTTCAGTTACAAACGGCACTCCATATATGTATATGGAATGGTACAAGCTCCAAATCTGTTTTACAGTGAAAACTGCAGGATCTTCAAACAGGCACTAGCAAACACACTGAGAAACCAGAGTAAAAGTTTCTCCTGCAAACCTTTCCCTTTGTGCTAGATGAACGAAGGTCTCTCCACATGCTGAGTTTTGAGAGATAAGTGTGTATGAAAGCCGCCCTTCACATAGATGGTTGGGAACAGAAAGCTTCTTTTCAATTACAAAATCACCCCATACAAATATATGGGTGGGTACTCGTTCCAACTCTGTTTTTCAGCGATAACTGCAGGAAATTCAAACCGGCACTAGGAAACAGACTGAGAATCAAGAGTAAAAGTTTCTCCTGCAACCCATTCACTTTGTGCTAGATGAACGAACGTCTCTCCACATGCTCAGTTCTGAGAGTTAAGTGTGTGTGAAATCCAACGTTCACCTATCTTGTTGGGAACACAAAATTTATTTTCAGTTGCAAACAGTACTCCATAAATATATATGGGGAAATAATACCTCCATACACGGTTTTACATTGAAACCTGCAGGAACATCAAACAGGAACTAGGAAACACACTGAGAAACAAGAGTAAACTTTTCCCCTGAAACCCATTACCATTGTGCTAGATGAATGAACATCTCTCCACACGCTAATTTCTTTGAGATAAGCGTGTGTGAAATCTGTACTTCACCTAGCTTGTTGTGAACACAAAGTAACTTTTCAGTTGCAAACAGCACTCCATAAATTTATATGGGGAAGTACACGCTCCAACTCGGTTTTCAGTGAAAACTGCAGGAAATTCAAACAGGCACTAGGAAACACACTGAGCAACCAGAGTAAAATTTTCTCCTGCAATCTGTTCCATTTGTGCTAAATGAACGAACGTCTCTCCATACACTCAGTTCTTAGAGATAAGTGTGTGTGAAAGCCGTGATTCACATAGCTTGTTTGGAACACAAAGTTTCTTTTCAGTTGCAAACTACAATCCATACATATATATGGGGAGGTACCAGGTCCAACTCGATTTTACATTGAAAACTGCAGGAACTTCAATCCGGCACTAGGAAACACACTGAGAAACCAGAGTAAAAGTATCTCCTGCAACCCATTCCCTTTGAGCTAGATGAATGAACGTCTCTCCACATGCTCTTTTCTGAGAATAATGTGTGTGTGAATGCCGCTCTTCACCTAGCTTGTTAGGAACACAAAGATTCTTCTCAGTTGCAAACTACAATGCATACATATATATGGGGAGGTACAAGGTCCAACTCGATTTTACATTGAAAAGTGCAGGAATTTCAAACCGGCACTAGGAAACACACTGAGAAATCAGAGTAAAAGTATCTCCTGCAACCCTTTCCCTTTGTGCTAGATGAATGTTCGTCTCTCCACATGCTCTTTTCTGAGACAAATGTGTGTGTGAATGCCATTTTCACCTTGCTTGTTACGAACATAAAATTCCTTTTATGTTGCAAAATGCACTCAACACATATATATGGGGAGGTTCTCGCTCCAACTCGGTTTTACACTGAAAACTGCAGGAAGTCAAACCAGCACTAGGAAACACATTGAGAAACCAGGGCAAAATTTCCTCCTGCAACACTTTCCTATGTGCTAGATTTACGAACGTCTCTCCACATGCTCAGTTCTGAGAGATAAGTGTGTGTGAAATCCGTCCTTAACCTAGCTTGTTTGGAAAACAAATTTCTTTTCAGGTTCAAAAGGTACCCCATAAATGTATATGGGGAGGTAATAGCTGCATACACGATTTTAAATTGAAAACTGCAAAAACATCAAACAGGCTCTAGGAAACACACTGAGAATGCAGAGTAAAAGTTTCTCCTGAAAACCGTTCCTTTTGTGCTAGATGAACGAAACTCTCTCCACATGCTCATTTCTGAGAGATAAGTGTGTGTGAAAGCCGTCTTTCACCTAGCTTGTTGGGAACACAAAGTTTCTTTTCAGTTGCAAACTAGACTCCTTACATATATATGGGGAGGTACACGCTTCAACAAGATATTACAGTGAAAACTGCAGTACCTTCAGACCGGCACTATGAAACACACTGAAATTTCAGAGTAATAGGTTCCCCTGCAAACCGTTCCCTTTCTGCTAGATGAACGAAGGTCTCTCCAAATGCTCAGTTCTGAGAGATAAGTGTGTGTGAATGCTGTCCTTCACCTAGCATGTTGGGAAAACAATGATTCTTTCCAGTTGCAAACTACACTCCATACATATATATTGGGAGGTACTCGCTCCAACTCGGTTTTGCAGTGAAAAATGTAGGAACTTCAAAATGGCACTAGGAAACACATTGAGTAACCAGAGTAAATGTTTCTACTGCAACCCGTTCCATTTGTGCTAGATGAACGGAAGTCTCTCCACATGCTCAGTTCTGAGAGATAGGTGTGTGTGAAAGCCGTCTTTCACCGAGCTTGTTGGGTAAACAAAGTTTCTTTTCAGTTACAAACGGCACTCCATACATGTATATGGGGTGGTACAAGCTCCAAATCGGTTTTACAGTGAAAACTGCAGGATCTTCAAACAGGCACTAGCAAACACACTGAGAAACCAGAGTAAAAGTTTCTCCTGCAAAACTTTCCCTTTGTGCTAGATGAACGAAAGTCTCTCCACATGCTGAGTTTTGAGAGATAAGAGTGTATTAAAGCCGCTCTTCACATAGATGGTTGGGAACAGAAAGCGTCTTTTCAATTACAAAATCACCCCATACATATATATGGGGGGTACTCGTTCCAACTCTGTTTTTCAGCGATAACTGCAGGAAATTCAAACCGGCACTAGGAAATAGACTGAGAATCAAGAGTAAAAGTTTCTCCTGCAACCCATTCACTTTGTGCTAGATGAACGAACGTCTCTCCACATGCTCAGTTCTGAGAGTTAAGTGTTTGTGAAATCCAAAGTTCACCTATCTTGTTGGGAACAGAAAATTTCTTTTCAGTTGCAAACAGTACTCCATAAATATATATGGGGAAATAATACCTCCATACACGGTTTTACATTGAAACCTGCAGGAACATCAAACAGGAACTAGGAAACACACTGAGAAACCAGAGTAATTGTTTCCCCTGAAACCCATTACCTTTGTGCTAGATGAACGAACATCTCTCCACATGTTAATTTCTTTGAGATAAGTGTGTGTGAAATCCGTACTTCACCTAGATTGTTGTGAAGACAAAGTTACTATTCAGTTGCAAACAGCACTCCATAAATTTATATGGGGATGTACTCGCTCCAACTCTGTTTTCAGTGAAAACTGCAGGATCTTCAAACAGGCACTAGCAAACAAACTGAGAAACCAGAGCACATGTTTCTCCTGCAAAACTTTCCCTTTGTGCTAGATGAACGAGTCTCTCCACATGCTGAGTTTTGAGAGATAAGAGTGTATGAAAGCCGCTCTTCACATAGATGGTTGGGAACAGAAAGCGTCTTTTCAATTACAAAATCACCCCATACATATATATGGGGGGTACTCGTTCCAACTCTGTTTTTCAGCGATAACTGCAGGAAATTCAAACCGGCACTAGGAAACAGACTGAGAATCAAGAGTAAAAGTTTCTCCTGCAACCCATTCACTTTGTGCTAGATGAACGAATGTCTCTCCACATGCTCAGTTCTGAGAGTTAAGAGTTTGTGAAATCCAACGTTCACCTATCTTGTTGGGAACAGAAAATTTCTTTTCAGTTGCAAAGAGTACTCCATAAATATATATGGGGAAATAATACCTCCATACACGGTTTTACATTGAAACCTGCAGGAACATCAAACAGGAACTAGGAAACACACTGAGAAACCAGAGTAATTGTTTCCCCTGAAACTCATTACCTTTGTGCTAGATGAACGAACATCTCTCCACATGTTAATTTCTTTGAGATAAGCGTGTGTGAAATCCGTACTTCACCTAGCTTGTTGTGAACACAAAGTTACTTTTCAGTTGCAAACAGCACTCCATAAATTTATATGGGGATGTACTCGCTCCAACTCGGTTTTCAGTGAAAACTGCAGGAAATTCAAACAGGCACTAGGAAACACACTGAGAAACCAGAGTAATATTTTCTCCTGCAATCTGTTCCATTTGTGCTAAATGAACGAAGTCTCTCCATACACTCTGTTCTTAGAGATAAGTGTGTGTGAAAGCCGTCCTTCACCTAGCTTGTTGGGAACACAAATTTTCTTTTCAGTTGCAAACTACACTCCATACATATATATTGGGAGGTACTCGCTCCAACTCGGTTTTGCAGTGAAAACTGTAGGAACTTCAAAATGGCACTAGGAAACACATTGAGTAATCAGAGTAAATGTATCTACTGCAACCCGTTCCTTTTGTGCTAGATGAAAGGAAGTCTCTCCACATGCTGAGATATGAGATATAAGTGTGTGTGAAATCCGTTATTCACCAAGCTTGTTGGGAACACAAAGTTTCTTTTCAATTGCAAACTGCATTCCATACATATATATGGGGAGGTACTCGCTCCAACACGGTTTTTCTGTGATAACTGCAGGAACTTCAATCCGGCACTAGGAAACACAATGGGAATCCAGAGCAAAAGTTTCTCCTGCAATGCTTTCATTATGTGGTAGATGAACGAAAGTCTCTCCACATGCTCAGTTCTTAGAGATAAGAGTTTCTAAAGCCGTACTTCACCTAGCTTGTTGGGAACACAAAGTTTCTTTTAAATTTCAAACAACACCCCTTACATATAAATGGGGAGGTACTCGCTCCAACACTGTTTTTCAGGGAAAACTGCAGGAAATTCAAACTGGCTCTACGAAACCCACTGACAAAACTAAGTATCTCCTGCAACCCGTTCCCTTTGAGCTACATGAATGAACGTCTCTCCACATGCTCATTTCTGAGAGACAACTGTCTGTGAAAGCCGTCCTTCACCTAGCTTGTTTGGAACACAAAGTTTCTTTTCAGTTGCAAACTACTATCCATACATATATATGGGGAGGTACCAGGTCCAACTCGATTTTACATTGAAAAGTGCAGGAAATTCAAACCGGCACTAGGAAACACACTGAGAAAACTGGGCAAAATTTCCTCCTGCAACACTTTCATTTGTGCTAGATGAACGAAAGTCTCTCCACATGCTCAGTTCTGAGAGATAATTGTGTGCGAAAGCCGACTTTCTCCTAGCTTGTTGGGAACACAAAGTTTCTTTTCAGTTGCAAACTACACTCCATACATATATATGGGTAGGTACCAGGTCCAACTCGATTTTACATTGAAAAGTGCAGGAAATTCAAACCGGCACTCAGAAACACAATGAGAATCCAGAGCAAAAGTTTCTCCAGCAACCCTTTCAATTTGTGCTAGATGAACGAAAATCTCTCCACATGCTCAGTTCTTAGATATAATTTTGTGTGAAAGCCGTACTTCACCTTTCATGTTGGGAACACAAAGTTTCTTTTCATTTGTAAACTAGACCCCTTACATATATATGGGGAAGTACACGCTCCAAATCGGTTTTGAAGTGAAAACTGCAGGAACTTCAAACAGGCACTAGGAAACACACTGAGAAACAGAGTAATATTTTCTCCTCATTTCGTTCCCTTTGTGCTAGGTGAACGAACGTCTCTCCACATGATCATTACTGAGAGATAGTTGTGTGTGAAAGCCGTCCTTCACCTAGCTTGTTGGGAACACAAAGTTTCTTTTCAGTTGCAAACTACACTCTTTACATATATATGGGGAGGTACTCGCTCCAACTGGTTTTCGCAATATAAATAGCAGGAACTTCAAACCGGCACTAGGAAACACAATGAGAAACCAGAGCAAAAGTTTCCCCTGCCACCCTTTTATTTTTAGCTAGATGAACAAAAGAATCTCCACATGCTCAGTTCTGAGAGATAAGTGTGTGTGAAATCAATACTTCACCAAGCTTGTTGGGAACACAAAGTTTCTTTACAGTTGCATATTGCACTCCATACATATATATGCGGAGGTACTCGTTCCAAATCTGTTTTACAGTGAAAACTGCAGGAAATTCAAACCGGCACTAGGAAACACACTGAGAATCCAGAGTAAAAGTTTCTCCTGCAAACCATTACCTTTGTGCTACTTCAACGAAGGTCTCACCACATGCTCAGTTTAGAGAGATTTGTGTGTGTGAAAGCCGTCCTTCACCTATCATGTTGGGAACACAGTGTTTCCTTTCAGTTACAAACTACAATTTTTACATATATATGGGGAAACACTCGCTCCATATCCGTTTTGCAGTGAATACTGCAGGAACTTCAAACCGGCACTCGGAAACCCAATGAGAATCCAGAGCAAAAGTTTCTCCTGCAACCTTTTCATTTTGTGCTAGATGAACGAAAGCCTCTCCACATGCTCATTTCTTAGAGATAAGTGTGTGTGAAAGCCGTACTTCACCTAGCTTGTAGGGAACCGAAAGTTTCTTTTAAATTTCAAACAACACCCCTTACATATATATGGGGAGGTACTCGCTCCAACTCTGTTTTTCAGTGAAAAATGCAGGAAATTCAAACCGCCTCTACGAAACACACTGAGAAACCTGAGTAAAAATTTCTCCTGCAAACCATTCCCTTTGTGCTAGATCAACAAAGGGCTCTCCACATGTTCAGTTATTTGTGATAAGTGTTTGTGAAAGCCGCCATTCACCTAGCTTGTTGGGAACAGAAAGTTTCTTTTCTGTTGCAAACTGCAATCCATACAAATATATGGGGAGGTACTCGCTCCAACTCTGTTTTACACTGAAAAATGCAGGACCTTCTTACAAGCACTACGAAACACACTGAGAAATCAGAGTAAAAGTTTCTCCTGCATCTCGTTCCCTTTGTGCTATTTGAACGAAAGTCTCTCCACATGCTCATTTCTGAGAGATAATTGTGTGTGAAAGCAGTCCTTAAACTAGCTTGTTGGGAACACATAGTTGTTTTAAGTTGCAAACTACACTCTTTGCATATATATGGGGAGGTAATCTCTCCAACACGGTTTTACAGTGAAAACTGCAGGAACTTCAAACCAGCACTAGGAAACACAATGAGAAACCAGAGCAAAAGTTTCTCCTGCAACCCTTTTATTTTTTGCTGGATGAACGAATGTCTCTCCACATACTCAGTTCTGAGAGATAATTGTGTGTTAAAGCCGACTTTCATCTAGCTTGTTGGGAACACAAAGTTTCTTTTCAGTTGCAAACTACACTCCATACATATATATTTTGAGGAACACGCTCCAACTCGATTTTACAGTGAAAACTGAAGGATCTTGAAACCTGTACTATGAAACACACTGAGAATCCAGAGTAAAAGTTTCTCCTGCAAACCGTTACATTTGTGCTACATCAACGAAGGTCTCACCACATGCTCAGTTTAGAGAGATTTGTGTGTGTGAAAGCCGTCCTTCACCTATCATGTTGGGAACACAATGATTCTTTTATTTTACAAACTACAATTTTTACATATATATGGGGAGACACTCGCTCCATTTCCGTTTTGCAGTGAAAACTGCAGGAACTTCAAACCGGCACTCGGAAACACAATGAGAATCCAGAGCAAAAGTTTCTCCTGGAAACTTTTCATTTTGTGCTAGATGAACGAAAGCCCCTCCACATGCTCAGTTCTTAGATATAAGTGTGTGTGAAAGCCGTACTTCACCATCCATGTTGGGAACACAAAGTATCTTTTCATTTGTAAACTAGACTCCTTAAATATATATGGGGAGGTACCAGGCCCAACTCGATTTTACATTGAAAAGTGCAGGAAATTCAAACCGGCACTAGGAAACACACTGAGAAATCAGAGTAAAATTATCTCCTGCAACCCCTTCCATTTGTGCTAGATGAATGAACGTCTCTCCACATGCTTTTTTCTGAGATAAATGTGTGTATGAATGCCGTTCTTCACCTAGCTGTTTAGGAACACAAAGTTTCTTTTCAGTTCAAAACTACTATGCATACATATATATGGGGCGGTACCAGGTCCAACTCAATTTTACATTGAAGAGTGCAGGAAATTCAAACCGGCACTATGAAACACACAGAGAAATCAGAGTAAAAGTATCTCCTGCAACCCCTTCCCTTTGTGATAGATGAATGAACGTCTCTCCACATGCTATTTTCTGAGACAAATGTGTGTGTGAATGCATTTCTTCACCAACTTGTTAGGAACACAAAGTTTCTTTTATGTTGCAAATTGCACTCAATACATATATATGGGGAGTTTCTCGCTCCAACTCGGTTTTATAGTGAAAACTGCAGGAAGTCAAACCAGCACTAGGAAACACTCTGAGAAACCATGGCAAAATTTCCTCCTGCAATCCGTTCCCTTTGAGCTAGGTGAACGTACGTCTCTCCACATGCTGAGTTATGAGAGATGTGTGTGTGAAATCCGTTCTTCAACAAGCTTGTTGGGAACACAAATTTTCTTTTCAATTGCAAACTGCACTCCATACATATATATGGGGATGTACTCGCTCCAACACGGTTTTTCAGTGAAAACTGCAGGAACTTCAATACGGCACTAGGAAACACAATGGGAATCCAGGACAAAAGTTTCTCATGCAATCCTTTCATTATGTGCTAGATGAAAGAAAGTCTCTCCACATGCTCAGTTCTTAGAGATAAGTGTGTGTGAAAGCCGTACTTCACCTAGCTTGTAGGGAACCGAAATTTTCTTTTAAATTTCAAACAACACCCCTTACATATATATGGGGATGTACTCGCTCCAACTCTGTTTTTCAGTGAAAAATGCAGGAAATTCAAACCGGCTCTACGAAACACACTGAGAAACCTGAGTAAAAGTTTCTCCTGCAAACCGTTCCCTTTGTGCTAGATCAACGAAGGTCTCTCCACATGTTCAGTTATTTGTGATAAGTGTTTGTGAAAGCCGCCATTCACCTAGCTTGTTGGGAACAGAAAGTTTCTTTTCTGTTGCAAACTGCAATCCATACAAATATATGGGGAGGTACTCGCTCCAACTCTGTTTTACACTGAAAAATGCAGGACCTTCTAACAAGCACAAGGAAACACACTGAGAAATCAGAGTAAAAGCTTTTTCTGCATCTCGTTCCCTTTGTGCTAGTTGAACGAAAGTCTCTCCACATGCTCATTTCGGAGAGATAAGTGTGCGTGAAAGCAGGCCTTAACCTAGATTGTTGGGAACACATAGTTTTTTTAAGTTGCAAACTACACTCTTTACATATATATGGGGAGGTACTCTCTCCAACACGGTTTTACAGTGAAAACTGCAGGAACTTCAAACCGGCACTAGGAAACATATTGAGTAACCAGAGTAAATGTTTCTACTGCAACCCGTTCCTTTTGTGCTAGATGAACGGAAGTCTCTCCATATGCTGAGTTATGAGAGATAAGTGTGTGTGAAATCCGTTCTTCACCAAGCTTGTTGGGAACACAAAGTTTCTTTTCAATTGCAAACTGCATTCCATACATATAAATGGGGAGGTACTCGCTCCAACACGGTTTTTCAGTGATAACTGCAGGAACTTCAATCCGGCACTAGGAAACACAATGGGAATCCAGAGCAAAAGTTTCTCCTGCAATACTTTCGTTATGTGGTACATGAACGAAAGTCTCTCCACATGCTCAGTTCTTAGAGATAAGTGTGTGTGAAAGCCGTACTTCACCTAGCTTGTTTGGAACACAAAGTTTCTTTTAAATTTCAAACAACACCCCTTACATATAAATGGGGAGGTACTCGCTCCAACTCTGTTTTTCAGTGAAAACTGCAGGAAATTCAAACTGGCTCTACGAAACCCACTGACAAACCTGAGTAAAAGTATCTCCTGCAACCCGTTCCCTTTGAGCTGTATGAATGAAAGTCTCTCCACATGCTCATTTCTGAGAGATAACTCTGTGTGAAAGCCGTCCTTCACCTAGCTTGTTTGGAACACAAAGTTTCTTTTCAGTTGCAAACTACAATCCATACCTATATATGGGGAGGTACCAGGTCCAACTCGATTTAACATTGAAAAGTGCAGGAAATTCCAACCGGCACTCAGAAACACACTGAGAAAACTGGGCAAAATTTCCTCCTGCAACCCTTTCATTTGTGCTAGATGAACGAAAGTCTCTCCACATGCTCAGTTCTTAGATATAATTTTGTGTGAAAGCCGTACTTCACCTTTCATGTTGGGAACACAAAGTTTCTTTTCATTTGTAAACTAGACCCCTTACATATATATGGGGAAGTACACGCTCCAAATCGGTTTTGAAGTGAAAACTGCAGGAACTTCAAACAGGCACTAGGAAACACACTGAGAAACAGAGTAATATTTTCTCCTGCATTTCGATCCATTTGTGCTAGGTGAACGAACGTCTCTCCACATGATCATTACAGAGAGATAGTTGTGTGTGAAAGCCGTCCTTCACCTAGCTTGTTGGGAACACAAAGTGTCTTTCCAGTTGCAAACTACACTCTTTACATATATATGGGGAGGTACTCGCTCCAACTGGTTTTCGCAATATAAATAGCAGGAACTTCAAACCGGCACTAGGAAACACAATGAGAAACCAGAGCAAAACTTTCTCCTGCAAACCTTTTATTTTTAGCTAGATGAACAAAAGACACTCCACATGCTCATTTCTGAGAGATAAGTGTGTGTGAAATCAATACTTCACCAAGCTTGTTGGGAACACAAAGTTTCTTTACAGTTGCATATTGCACTCCATACATATATATGCGGAGGTACTCGTTCCAAATCAGTTTTACAGTGAAAACTGCAGGAAATTCAAACCGGAACTAGGAAAAACACTGAGAAAGCAGATTAAAATTTCTACTGCAATCCGTTCCCTTTGAGCTAGGTGAACGTACGTCTCTCCACATGCTGAGTTATGAGAGATGTGTGTGTGAAATCCGTTCTTCACCAAGCTTGTTGGGAACACAAATTTTCTTTTCAATTGCAAACTGCACTCCATACATATATATGGGGATGTACTCGCTCCAACACTGTTTTTAGTGAAAACTGCAGGAACTTCAATCCGGCACTAGGAAACACAATGGGAATCCAGGACAAAAGATTCTCATGCAATCCTTTCATTATGTGCTAGATGAAAGAAAGTCTCTCCACATGCTCAGTTCTTAGAGATAAGTGTGTGTGAAAGCCGTACTTCACATAGCTTGTTTGGAACACAAAGTTTCTTTTAAATTTCAAACAACACCCCTTACATATATATGGGGAGGTACTCGCTCCAACTCTGTTTTTCAGTGAAAAATGCAGGAAATTCAAACCGCCTCTACGAAACACACTGAGAAACCTGAGTAAAAATTTCTCCTGCAAACCATTCCCTTTGTGCTAGATCAACAAAGGGCTCTCCACATGTTCAGTTATTTGTGATAAGTGTTTGTGAAAGCCGCCATTCACCTAGCTTGTTGGGAACAGAAAGTTTCTTTTCTGTTGCAAACTGCAATCCATACAAATATATGGGGAGGTACTCGCTCCAACTCTGTTTTACACTGAAAAATGCAGGACCTTCTTACAAGCACTACGAAACACACTGAGAAATCAGAGTAAAAGTTTCTCCTGCATCTCGTTCCCTTTGTGCTATTTGAACGAAAGTCTCTCCACATGCTCATTTCTGAGAGATAATTGTGTGTGAAAGCAGTCCTTAAACTAGCTTGTTGGGAACACATAGTTGTTTTAAGTTGCAAACTACACTCTTTGCATATATATGGGGAGGTAATCTCTCCAACACGGTTTTACAGTGAAAACTGCAGGAACTTCAAACCAGCACTAGGAAACACAATGAGAAACCAGAGCAAAAGTTTCTCCTGCAACCCTTTTATTTTTTGCTGGATGAACGAATGTCTCTCCACATACTCAGTTCTGAGAGATAATTGTGTGTTAAAGCCGACTTTCATCTAGCTTGTTGGGAACACAAAGTTTCTTTTCAGTTGCAAACTACACTCCATACATATATATTTTGAGGAACACGCTCCAACTCGATTTTACAGTGAAAACTGAAGGATCTTGAAACCTGTACTATGAAACACACTGAGAATCCAGAGTAAAAGTTTCTCCTGCAAACCGTTACATTTGTGCTACATCAACGAAGGTCTCACCACATGCTCAGTTTAGAGAGATTTGTGTGTGTGAAAGCCGTCCTTCACCTATCATGTTGGGAACACAATGATTCTTTTATTTTACAAACTACAATTTTTACATATATATGGGGAGACACTCGCTCCATTTCCGTTTTGCAGTGAAAACTGCAGGAACTTCAAACCGGCACTCGGAAACACAATGAGAATCCAGAGCAAAAGTTTCTCCTGGAAACTTTTCATTTTGTGCTAGATGAACGAAAGCCCCTCCACATGCTCAGTTCTTAGATATAAGTGTGTGTGAAAGCCGTACTTCACCATCCATGTTGGGAACACAAAGTATCTTTTCATTTGTAAACTAGACTCCTTAAATATATATGGGGAGGTACCAGGCCCAACTCGATTTTACATTGAAAAGTGCAGGAAATTCAAACCGGCACTAGGAAACACACTGAGAAATCAGAGTAAAATTATCTCCTGCAACCCCTTCCATTTGTGCTAGATGAATGAACGTCTCTCCACATGCTTTTTTCTGAGATAAATGTGTGTATGAATGCCGTTCTTCACCTAGCTGTTTAGGAACACAAAGTTTCTTTTCAGTTCAAAACTACTATGCATACATATATATGGGGCGGTACCAGGTCCAACTCAATTTTACATTGAAGAGTGCAGGAAATTCAAACCGGCACTATGAAACACACAGAGAAATCAGAGTAAAAGTATCTCCTGCAACCCCTTCCCTTTGTGATAGATGAATGAACGTCTCTCCACATGCTATTTTCTGAGACAAATGTGTGTGTGAATGCATTTCTTCACCAACTTGTTAGGAACACAAAGTTTCTTTTATGTTGCAAATTGCACTCAATACATATATATGGGGAGTTTCTCGCTCCAACTCGGTTTTATAGTGAAAACTGCAGGAAGTCAAACCAGCACTAGGAAACACTCTGAGAAACCATGGCAAAATTTCCTCCTGCAATCCGTTCCCTTTGAGCTAGGTGAACGTACGTCTCTCCACATGCTGAGTTATGAGAGATGTGTGTGTGAAATCCGTTCTTCAACAAGCTTGTTGGGAACACAAATTTTCTTTTCAATTGCAAACTGCACTCCATACATATATATGGGGATGTACTCGCTCCAACACGGTTTTTCAGTGAAAACTGCAGGAACTTCAATACGGCACTAGGAAACACAATGGGAATCCAGGACAAAAGTTTCTCATGCAATCCTTTCATTATGTGCTAGATGAAAGAAAGTCTCTCCACATGCTCAGTTCTTAGAGATAAGTGTGTGTGAAAGCCGTACTTCACCTAGCTTGTAGGGAACCGAAATTTTCTTTTAAATTTCAAACAACACCCCTTACATATATATGGGGATGTACTTGCTCCAACTCTGTTTTTCAGTGAAAAATGCAGGAAATTCAAACCGGCTCTACGAAACACACTGAGAAACCTGAGTAAAAGTTTCTCCTGCAAACCGTTCCCTTTGTGCTAGATCAACGAAGGTCTCTCCACATGTTCAGTTATTTGTGATAAGTGTTTGTGAAAGCCGCCATTCACCTAGCTTGTTGGGAACAGAAAGTTTCTTTTCTGTTGCAAACTGCAATCCATACAAATATATGGGGAGGTACTCGCTCCAACTCTGTTTTACACTGAAAAATGCAGGACCTTCTAACAAGCACAAGGAAACACACTGAGAAATCAGAGTAAAAGCTTTTTCTGCATCTCGTTCCCTTTGTGCTAGTTGAACGAAAGTCTCTCCACATGCTCATTTCGGAGAGATAAGTGTGCGTGAAAGCAGGCCTTAACCTAGATTGTTGGGAACACATAGTTTTTTTAAGTTGCAAACTACACTCTTTACATATATATGGGGAGGTACTCTCTCCAACACGGTTTTACAGTGAAAACTGCAGGAACTTCAAACCGGCACTAGGAAACATATTGAGTAACCAGAGTAAATGTTTCTACTGCAACCCGTTCCTTTTGTGCTAGATGAACGGAAGTCTCTCCATATGCTGAGTTATGAGAGATAAGTGTGTGTGAAATCCGTTCTTCACCAAGCTTGTTGGGAACACAAAGTTTCTTTTCAATTGCAAACTGCATTCCATATATATAAATGGGGAGGTACTCGCTCCAACACGGTTTTTCAGTGATAACTGCAGGAACTTCAATCCGGCACTAGGAAACACAATGGGAATCCAGAGCAAAAGTTTCTCCTGCAATACTTTCGTTATGTGGTACATGAACGAAAGTCTCTCCACATGCTCAGTTCTTAGAGATAAGTGTGTGTGAAAGCCGTACTTCACCTAGCTTGTTTGGAACACAAAGTTTCTTTTAAATTTCAAACAACACCCCTTACATATAAATGGGGAGGTACTCGCTCCAACTCTGTTTTTCAGTGAAAACTGCAGGAAATTCAAACTGGCTCTACGAAACCCACTGACAAACCTGAGTAAAAGTATCTCCTGCAACCCGTTCCCTTTGAGCTGTATGAATGAAAGTCTCTCCACATGCTCATTTCTGAGAGATAACTCTGTGTGAAAGCCGTCCTTCACCTAGCTTGTTTGGAACACAAAGTTTCTTTTCAGTTGCAAACTACAATCCATACCTATATATGGGGAGGTACCAGGTCCAACTCGATTTAACATTGAAAAGTGCAGGAAATTCCAACCGGCACTCAGAAACACACTGAGAAAACTGGGCAAAATTTCCTCCTGCAACCCTTTCATTTGTGCTAGATGAACGAAAGTCTCTCCACATGCTCAGTTCTTAGATATAATTTTGTGTGAAAGCCGTACTTCACCTTTCATGTTGGGAACACAAAGTTTCTTTTCATTTGTAAACTAGACCCCTTACATATATATGGGGAAGTACACGCTCCAAATCGGTTTTGAAGTGAAAACTGCAGGAACTTCAAACAGGCACTAGGAAACACACTGAGAAACAGAGTAATATTTTCTCCTGCATTTCGATCCATTTGTGCTAGGTGAACGAACGTCTCTCCACATGATCATTACAGAGAGATAGTTGTGTGTGAAAGCCGTCCTTCACCTAGCTTGTTGGGAACACAAAGTGTCTTTCCAGTTGCAAACTACACTCTTTACATATATATGGGGAGGTACTCGCTCCAACTGGTTTTCGCAATATAAATAGCAGGAACTTCAAACCGGCACTAGGAAACACAATGAGAAACCAGAGCAAAACTTTCTCCTGCAAACCTTTTATTTTTAGCTAGATGAACAAAAGACACTCCACATGCTCATTTCTGAGAGATAAGTGTGTGTGAAATCAATACTTCACCAAGCTTGTTGGGAACACAAAGTTTCTTTACAGTTGCATATTGCACTCCATACATATATATGCGGAGGTACTCGTTCCAAATCAGTTTTACAGTGAAAACTGCAGGAAATTCAAACCGGAACTAGGAAAAACACTGAGAAAGCAGATTAAAATTTCTACTGCAATCCGTTCCCTTTGAGCTAGGTGAACGTACGTCTCTCCACATGCTGAGTTATGAGAGATGTGTGTGTGAAATCCGTTCTTCACCAAGCTTGTTGGGAACACAAATTTTCTTTTCAATTGCAAACTGCACTCCATACATATATATGGGGATGTACTCGCTCCAACACTGTTTTTCAGTGAAAACTGCAGGAACTTCAATCCGGCACTAGGAAACACAATGGGAATCCAGGACAAAAGATTCTCATGCAATCCTTTCATTATGTGCTAGATGAAAGAAAGTCTCTCCACATGCTCAGTTCTTAGAGATAAGTGTGTGTGAAAGCCGTACTTCACATAGCTTGTTTGGAACACAAAGTTTCTTTTAAATTTCAAACAACACCCCTTACATATATATGGGGAGGTACTCGCTCCAACTCTGTTTTTCAGTGAAAAATGCAGGAAATTCAAACCGGCTCTACGAAACACACTGAGAAACCTGAGTAAAAATTTCTCCTGCAAACCATTCCCTTTGTGCTAGATCAACGAAGGTCTCTCCACATGTTGAGTTATTTGTGATAAGTGTTTGTGAAAGCCGCCATTCACCTAGCTTGTTGGGAACAGAAAGTTTCTTTTCTGTTGCAAACTGCAATCCATACAAATATATGGGGAGGTACTCGCTCCAACTCTGTTTTACACTGAAAAATGCAGGACCTTCTAACAAGCACTAGGAAACACACTGAGAAATCAGAGTAAAAGTTTCTCCTGCATCTCGTTCCCTTTGTGCTAGTTGAATGAAAGTCTCTCCACATGCTCAGCTCTTAGAGATAAGTGTGTGTGAAAGTCGTACTTCACCTAGCTTGTTGGGAACACAAAGATTCTTTTAAATTTCAAACAACACCCCTTACATATATAAGGGGAGGCACTCGCTCCAACTCTGTTTTTCAGTGAAAAGTGCAGGAAATTCAAACTGGCTCTATTAAACACACTGAGAGACCTGAGTTAAAGTTTCTCCTGCAACAATTTCCCTTTGTGCTAGATGAATGAAAGTCTCTCCACATGCTCAATTCTGAGAGATAAGTGTGTGTGAAAGCCGTGATTCACCTAGCTTGTTTGGAACACAAAGTTTCTTTTCAGTTGCAAACTACAATCCATACATATATATGGGAAGTACCAGGTCCAACAAGATTTTACATTGAAAAGTGCAGGAAATTCAAACCGGCACTAGGAAACATACAGAGAAATCAGAGTAAAATATCTCCTGCACCAACTTCCTTTTTTTTTAGATGAATGAACGTCTCACCACATGCTCTTTTCTGAGATAAATGTGTGTGTGAATGCCGTTCTTCACCTAGCTTGTTAGTAACACAAAGTTTCTTTTATGTTGCAAACTGCACTCAATACATATATATGGGGAGGTTCTCGCTCCAACTCGGTTTTACAGTGAAAACTGCAGGAAGTCAAAACAGCACTAGGAAACACACTGACAAACCAGGGCAAAATTTCCTCCTGCAACACTTTCCTATGTGCTAGATTAACGAACGTCTCTCCACATGCTCAGTTCTGAGAGATAAGTGTGTGTGAAATCCGTCCTTAACCTAGCTTGTTTGGAACACAACTTTCTTTTCAGGTGCAAAATGTAACCCATAAATATATATGGGGAGGTAATAGCTGCATACACGATTTTACATTGAAAACTGCAAAAACATCAAACAGGCACTAGGAAACACACTGAGAAAGCAGAGTAAAATTTTCTCCTGAAATCCGTTCCTTTTAGGCTAGATGAACGAAAGTCTCTCCACATGCTCATTTCTGAGAGATAAGTGTGTGTGAAAGCCGTCTTTCACCTAGCATGTTGGGAACACAAAGTTTCTTTTCAGTTGCAAACTAGACTCCTTACGTATATATGGGGAGGTACACACTTCAACACGATATTACAGTGAAAACTGCAGGATCTTCAAACCGGCACTAGCAAACACACTGAGAATCCAGAGTAAAAGTTACTCCTTCAAACCGTTCCCTTTGTGCTAGATGAAGGAAAGTCTCTCCACATGCTCAGATCTTTGTGATAAGTGTGTGTGAAAGCCGCACTTCACTTAGATTGTTGGGAACACAATGTTTGTTTTCAGTTGCAAACTGCACTCCATAAATATATATGGGGAGGTACTCGCTCCAACTGGTTTTTCAGTGAAAACTGCAGGAACATCAAACAGGCATTAGGACACACACTGAGAAACAAGAGCAAATGCTTCCCTGCAAACTGTCCCTTTGTGCACGATGAACGAAAGTCTCTCCACATGTTCTGTTCTGAGAAAAATTGTTTATGAAAGACTTCCTTCACATAGCTTGTTGGCAAAACAAAGTTTCTTTTCAGATGAAACTGCACTCCATACATATATATGAGGAGGTACTCGCTCCAAATCGGTTTTACAGTAAAATCTGCAGGAACTTCAAATCGGTACTAGGAAACACACTGAGAAATCAGAGCAAATATTTCTCCAGCAAACCTTTCCCTTTGTGCAAGATGAATGAACGTCTCTCCACATGCTCAGTTCTGAGAGATAAATGGGGGTGAAAGCCGTCATTCACCTACCTTGTTGGGAACAGAAAGTATCTTTTCAGAAGCAAATTGTACTCCATACATATATATGGGGATGTACTCGCTCCAAATCGGTTTTAAACTGAAAACTGCAGGAACTTCAAACAGGTACTAGGAAACAGACTGAGAAACCAGACTAAAAGATTCTCCCGCAATCCGTTCCCTTTGAGCTAGGTGAACGAAAGTCTCTCCACATGCTCAGTTCTGAGAGATAAGGGTTCGTTAAAGCCGTGATTCACCTAGCTTGTTTGGAACACAAAATTTCTTTTCAGTTGCAAACTACATTCCATAAATATATATGGGGAGGTACCAGGTCCAACTCGATTTTACATTGAAAAGTGTAGGAAATTCAAACCGGCACTAGGAAACACACTGAGAAATCAGAGTAAAATTATATCCTGCAACCCCTTCCATTTGTGCTAGATGAATGAACGTCTCTCCACATGCTTTTTTCTGAGATAAATGTGTGTGTGAATGCCGTTCTTCAACTAGCTGTTTAGGAACACAAAGTTTCTTTTCAGTTCCAACTACAATGCATACATATATATGGGGAGGTACCAGGTCCAACTCAATTTTACATTGAAGAGTGCAGGAAATTGAAACCGGCACTATGAAACACACTGAGAAATCAGAGTAAAAATATCTCCTGCAACCCCTTCCCTTTGTGCTAGATGAATGAACGTCTCTCCACATGCTATTTTCTGAGACAAATGTGTGTGTGAATGCATTTCTTCACCAACTTGTTAGGAACACAAAGTTTCTTTTATGTTGCAAATTGCACTCAATACATATATATGGGGAGTTTCTCGCTCCAACTCGGTTTTACAGTGAAAACTGCAGGAAGTCAAACCAGCACTAGGAAACACACTGAGAAACCACGGCAAAATTTCCTCCTGCAACCCGTTCCCTTTGAGCTAGATGAACGAACGTCTCTCCACATGCTCAGTTCTGAGAGATAAGTGTGTGTGAAATCAGTACTTCACCAAGCTTGTTGGGAACACAAAGTTTCTTTAGAGTTGCATATTGCACTCCATACATATATATGCGGAGGTACTCGCTCCAAATCTGTTTTACAGTGAAAACTGCAGGAAATTCAAACCGGAACTAGGAAAATCTCTGAGAAAGCAGATTAAAATTTCTCCTGCAATCCGTTCCTTTTGAGCTAGGTGAACGAACGTCTCTCAACATGCACAGATCTGAGAGATAAGTGTGTGTGAAGACGTACTTCCCCTAGCTTGTTGGGAACACTAAGTTTCTTTTCAGTTGCAAACGGCACTCCATACATTTATATGGGTTGGTACAAGCTCCAAATCGTTTTTACAGTTAAATCTGCAGGATTTTCAAACTGGCACTAGCAAACACACTGAGAAACCAGAGTAAAAGTTTCTCCTTCAAACGGTTCCTTTTGTGCTAGATGAACGAAAATGTCTCCACATGCTCAGGTTTTTGTGATAAGTGTGTTGAAAACCGCCCTTCACCAACTTGTTGGGAACAGAAAGTTTCTTTTCAATTTCAAACAACACCCCATACATATATATGGGGAGGTACTCGCCTCAACTCTGTTTTCAAGTGAAAACTGCTGGAAATTCAAACCGGCACTAGGAAACACACTGAGGAACCAGTGTAAAAATTTCTCCTGCAACAATTTCCCTTTGTGCTAGATGAACGAAAGTCTCTCCACATGCTGAGTTATGAGAGATAAGTGTGTGTGAAATCCGTTCTTCACCAAGCTTTTTAGGAACACAAAGTTTCTTTCCAATTGCAAACTGCACTCCATACATATATATTGGGAAGTACTCGCTCCAACACGGTTTTTCAGTGAAAACTGCAGGAACTTCAATCCGGCACTAGGAAACACAATGGGAATCCAGAGCAAAAGTTTTTCCTGCAATCCTTTCATTATGTGCTAGATGAACGAAAGTCTCTCCACATGCTCAGTTCTTAGAGATAAGTGTGTGTGGAAGCCGTCCTTCACCTAGCTTGTTGGGAACACACAGTTAATTTTCATTTGTAAACTAGATTCCTTACATATATATGGGGAGGTACATGCTCCAAATCGATTTTGAAGTGAAAACTGCAGGAACTTCAAACAGGCACAAGGAAACACACTGAGAAACAGAGTAAAATTTTCTCCTGCATTTCGTTCCCTTTGTGCTAGGTGAACGAACGTCTCTCCACATGCTCATTTCTGAGAGATAGGTGTGTGTGAAAGCCGTCCTTCAACTAGCTTGTTGTGAATACAAGTTTCTTTTCAGTTGCAAACTACACTCTTTATATATATATGGGAAGGTACTCGCTCCAACTGGTTTTTGCAATAAAAATAGCAGGAACTTCAAACCGGCACTAGGAAACACAATGAAAAACCAGAGCAAAAGATTCTACTGCAACCCTTTTATTTTTTGCTACATGAACGAAAGAATCTCCACATGCTCAGTTCTGAGAGATGAGTGTGTGTCAAAGCCGCCCTTCACCTAGCTTGTTAGGAACATAAAATTTATTTAGATTTGCATATTGCACTCCATACATATATATGCGGACGTACTTGCTCCAAATCTGTTTTACAGTGAAAACTGCAGGAAATTCAAACCGGAACTAGGAAACACACTGAGAAACGAGAGTAAAAGTTACTCCTGCAATCCGTTCTTTTGAGCTAGGTGAACGAACGTCTCTCCACATGCTCAGTTCTGAGAGATAAGTGTGTGTGAAGACGTACTTCACCTAACTTGTTGGGAACACAAAGTATCTTTTCAGTTGCAAACTGCACTCCATACATGAATATTGGGAAGTACTACCTCCATACACGGTTTTCAATTGAAACCTGCAGGAACATCAAACAGGCACTAGGAAACACACTGAGAAACCACAGTAAAACTTTCTCCTGCAATCCATTCCCTTTTTAGCTAGGTGAACAAACGTCTCTCCACATGCTCAGTTGTGAGAGATAAGTGTGTGTCAAAGCCATACTTCACCTAGCTTGTTGGGAACACAAAGTTTCTTTTCAATTTCAAACAACACCCCTTACATATATATGGGGAGGTACTCGCTTAAACTGCGTTTTTCAGTGAAAACTGCAGGAAATTCCAAAAGGCTCTAGGAAACAATCTGAGAAACCAGAGAAAAAGTTTCTCCTACAATCCTTTCACTTTGAGCTAGATGAACGAACGTCTCTCCACATGCTCAGTTCTGAGAGATAAGTGTGTGTGAAATCAGTACTTCACCAAGCTTGTTGGGAACACAAAGTTTCTTTACAGTTGCATATTGCACTCCATACTTACATATGCGGAGGTACTCGTTCCAAATCTGTTTTACAGTGAAAACTGCAGGAAACTCAAAACGGAAGTAGGAAAAACACTGAGAACTCAGATTAAAATTTCTCCTGCAATCCGTTCCATTTGAGCTAGGTGAACGAATGTCTCTCCCCATGCTCACTTCTGAGAGATAAGTGAGTGTGAAGACGTACTTCACCTAGCTTGTTGGGAACACAAAGTTTCTTTTCAGTTGCAAATGGCACTCCATACATGTATATGGGTTGGTACAAGCTCCAAATATTTTTTACAGTTAAAACTGCAGGATCTTCAAACTGGCACTAGCAAACACACTGAGAAACCAGAGTAAAAGTTTCCCCTTCAAAACGTTCCCTTTGTGCTAGATGAATGAACGTCTCTCCACTGGCTCAATTCTGATAGATAAGTGTGTGTGAAAGCCTCCATTCACCTAGCTTGTTGGGAACATAAAGTTTCATTTCAGTTGCAAACTACAATGCATACATATATATGGGGAGGTACCCGATCCAACTCGATTTTTCAGTGAAAACTACAGGAAATTCAAACCGGCACTGGGAAACACACTGAGAAACCAGGGCAAAATTTCCTCCTGCAACACTTTCCTTTGTGCTAGATGAACGAAAGTCTCTCCACAGTCTCAGATCTGAGAGATAGATGTGTGTGAAAGCCGTCCTTCACCAAGCTTGATGGGAACACAAAATTTCTTTTCAGGTGCAAAATGTACCCCATAAATGTATATGGGGAGGTAATAGCTCCATACACGGTTTTACATTGTAATCTGCAGGAACATCAAACAGGCACTAGGAAACACACTGAGAAACAGAGTAGAATTTTCTCCTGAATCCCGTTCCCTTTGTGCTAGATGTACGATTGTCTCTCCACATGCTCATTTCTGGGAGATACGTGTGTGTGAAAGCCTTCTTACACCTAGCTTGTTGGGAACACAAAGTTTCTTTTCAGTTGCAAACAAGACTCCTTACATATATATGGGGAGGTAAACGCTCCAACTCGTTTTTACAGTGAAAACTGCAGGAACTTCAGACTGGCACTATGAAACACACTGAGAATCCAGAGTAAAAGTTTCTCCTGCAAACATTTCACTTTGTGCTAGATGAAAGAAGGTCTCTCCACATGCTCAGGTTTGAGAGATAAGTGTGTATTAAAGCCGCCCTTCACCTAGCTTGTTGGGAACAGAAAGCGTCATTTCAATTTCAAAATCACCCCATACATATATATGGGGTGGTACTCGTTCCAACACTGTTTTTCAGTGATAACTGCAGGAAATTGAAACCGGCACTAGGAAACAGACTGAGAAACCAGAGTAAAAGTTTCTCCTTCAAACAGTTGCCTTTTTTGCTAGATGAAGGAACGTCTCTCCACATGCTCAGTTCTTTGTGATAAGTGTGTGTGAAAGCCGTACTTCACCTAGCATGTTGGGAACAGTAAGTTTCTTTTCTGTTGCAAAATACAATCCAGACAAATATATGGGGAGATACTCGTTCCAACTCTGTTTTACACTGAAAACTGCAGGAAATTCAAACCGGCTCTAGGAAACACACTGAGAAACCAGAGAAAAATTTTCTCCTGCAATCCGTTCCCTTTGAGCTAGATGAACGAACGTCTCTCCACATGCTCAGTTCTGAGAGATAAGTGTGTGTGAAGACGTACTTCCCCTAGCTTGTTGGGAACACTAAGTTTCTTTTCAGTTGCAAACGGCACTCCATACATTATATGGGTTGGTACAAGCTCCAAATCGTTTTTACAGTTAAATCTGCAGGATTTTCAAACTGGCACTAGCAAACACACTGAGAAACCAGAGTAAAAGTTTCTCCTTCAAACGGTTCCTTTTGTGCTAGATGAACGAAAATGTCTCCACATGCTCAGGTTTTTGTGATAAGTGTGTTGAAAACCGCCCTTCACCAACTTGTTGGGAACAGAAAGTTTCTTTTCAATTTCAAACAACACCCCATACATATATATGGGGAGGTACTCGCCTCAACTCTGTTTTCAAGTGAAAACTGCTGGAAATTCAAACCGGCACTAGGAAACACACTGAGGAACCAGTGTAAAAATTTCTCCTGCAACAATTTCCCTTTGTGCTAGATGAACGAAAGTCTCTCCACATGCTGAGTTATGAGAGATAAGTGTGTGTGAAATCCGTTCTTCACCAAGCTTTTTAGGAACACAAAGTTTCTTTCCAATTGCAAACTGCACTCCATACATATATATTGGGAAGTACTCGCTCCAACACGGTTTTTCAGTGAAAACTGCAGGAACTTCAATCCGGCACTAGGAAACACAATGGGAATCCAGAGCAAAAGTTTTTCCTGCAATCCTTTCATTATGTGCTAGATGAACGAAAGTCTCTCCACATGCTCAGTTCTTAGAGATAAGTGTGTGTGGAAGCCGTCCTTCACCTAGCTTGTTGGGAACACACAGTTAATTTTCATTTGTAAACTAGATTCCTTACATATATATGGGGAGGTACATGCTCCAAATCGATTTTGAAGTGAAAACTGCAGGAACTTCAAACAGGCACAAGGAAACACACTGAGAAACAGAGTAAAATTTTCTCCTGCATTTCGTTCCCTTTGTGCTAGGTGAACGAACGTCTCTCCACATGCTCATTTCTGAGAGATAGGTGTGTGTGAAAGCCGTCCTTCAACTAGCTTGTTGTGAATACAAGTTTCTTTTCAGTTGCAAACTACACTCTTTATATATATATGGGAAGGTACTCGCTCCAACTGGTTTTTGCAATAAAAATAGCAGGAACTTCAAACCGGCACTAGGAAACACAATGAAAAACCAGAGCAAAAGATTCTACTGCAACCCTTTTATTTTTTGCTACATGAACGAAAGAATCTCCACATGCTCAGTTCTGAGAGATGAGTGTGTGTCAAAGCCGCCCTTCACCTAGCTTGTTAGGAACATAAAATTTATTTAGATTTGCATATTGCACTCCATACATATATATGCGGACGTACTTGCTCCAAATCTGTTTTACAGTGAAAACTGCAGGAAATTCAAACCGGAACTAGGAAACACACTGAGAAACGAGAGTAAAAGTTACTCCTGCAATCCGTTCTTTTGAGCTAGGTGAACGAACGTCTCTCCACATGCTCAGTTCTGAGAGATAAGTGTGTGTGAAGACGTACTTCACCTAACTTGTTGGGAACACAAAGTATCTTTTCAGTTGCAAACTGCACTCCATACATGAATATTGGGAAGTACTACCTCCATACACGGTTTTCAATTGAAACCTGCAGGAACATCAAACAGGCACTAGGAAACACACTGAGAAACCACAGTAAAACTTTCTCCTGCAATCCATTCCCTTTTTAGCTAGGTGAACAAACGTCTCTCCACATGCTCAGTTGTGAGAGATAAGTGTGTGTCAAAGCCATACTTCACCTAGCTTATTGGGAACACAAAGTTTCTTTTCAATTTCAAACAACACCCCTTACATATATATGGGGAGGTACTCGCTAAAAACTGCGTTTTTCAGTGAAAACTGCAGGAAATTCCAAAAGGCTCTAGGAAACAATCTGAGAAACCAGAGAAAAAGTTTCTCCTACAATCCTTTCACTTTGAGCTAGATGAACGAACGTCTCTCCACATGCTCAGTTCTGAGAGATAAGTGTGTGTGAAATCAGTACTTCACCAAGCTTGTTGGGAACACAAAGTTTCTTTACAGTTGCATATTGCACTCCATACTTACATATGCGGAGGTACTCGTTCCAAATCTGTTTTACAGTGAAAACTGCAGGAAATTCAAACCGGAACTAGGAAACACACTGAGAAACGAGAGTAAAAGTTACTCCTGCAATCCGTTCTTTTGAGCTAGGTGAACGAACGTCTCTCCACATGCTCAGTTCTGAGAGATAAGTGTGTGTGAAGACGTACTTCACCTAACTTGTTGGGAACACAAAGTATCTTTTCAGTTGCAAACTGCACTCCATACATGAATATTGGGAAGTACTACCTCCATACACGGTTTTCAATTGAAACCTGCAGGAACATCAAACAGGCACTAGGAAACACACTGAGAAACCACAGTAAAACTTTCTCCTGCAATCCATTCCCTTTTTAGCTAGGTGAACAAACGTCTCTCCACATGCTCAGTTGTGAGAGATAAGTGTGTGTCAAAGCCATACTTCACCTAGCTTGTTGGGAACACAAAGTTTCTTTTCAATTTCAAACAACACCCCTTACATATATATGGGGAGGTACTCGCTTAAACTGCGTTTTTCAGTGAAAACTGCAGGAAATTCCAAAAGGCTCTAGGAAACAATCTGAGAAACCAGAGAAAAAGTTTCTCCTACAATCCTTTCACTTTGAGCTAGATGAACGAACGTCTCTCCACATGCTCAGTTCTGAGAGATAAGTGTGTGTGAAATCAGTACTTCACCAAGCTTGTTGGGAACACAAAGTTTCTTTACAGTTGCATATTGCACTCCATACTTACATATGCGGAGGTACTCGTTCCAAATCTGTTTTACAGTGAAAACTGCAGGAAACTCAAAACGGAAGTAGGAAAAACACTGAGAACTCAGATTAAAATTTCTCCTGCAATCCGTTCCATTTGAGCTAGGTGAACGAATGTCTCTCCCCATGCTCACTTCTGAGAGATAAGTGAGTGTGAAGACGTACTTCACCTAGCTTGTTGGGAACACAAAGTTTCTTTTCAGTTGCAAATGGCACTCCATACATGTATATGGGTTGGTACAAGCTCCAAATATTTTTTACAGTTAAAACTGCAGGATCTTCAAACTGGCACTAGCAAACACACTGAGAAACCAGAGTAAAAGTTTCCCCTTCAAAACGTTCCCTTTGTGCTAGATGAATGAACGTCTCTCCACTGGCTCAATTCTGATAGATAAGTGTGTGTGAAAGCCTCCATTCACCTAGCTTGTTGGGAACATAAAGTTTCATTTCAGTTGCAAACTACAATGCATACATATATATGGGGAGGTACCCGATCCAACTCGATTTTTCAGTGAAAACTACAGGAAATTCAAACCGGCACTGGGAAACACACTGAGAAACCAGGGCAAAATTTCCTCCTGCAACACTTTCCTTTGTGCTAGATGAACGAAAGTCTCTCCACAGTCTCAGATCTGAGAGATAGATGTGTGTGAAAGCCGTCCTTCACCAAGCTTGATGGGAACACAAAATTTCTTTTCAGGTGCAAAATGTACCCCATAAATGTATATGGGGAGGTAATAGCTCCATACACGGTTTTACATTGTAATCTGCAGGAACATCAAACAGGCACTAGGAAACACACTGAGAAACAGAGTAGAATTTTCTCCTGAATCCCGTTCCCTTTGTGCTAGATGTACGATTGTCTCTCCACATGCTCATTTCTGGGAGATACGTGTGTGTGAAAGCCTTCTTACACCTAGCTTGTTGGGAACACAAAGTTTCTTTTCAGTTGCAAACAAGACTCCTTACATATATATGGGGAGGTAAACGCTCCAACTCGTTTTTACAGTGAAAACTGCAGGAACTTCAGACTGGCACTATGAAACACACTGAGAATCCAGAGTAAAAGTTTCTCCTGCAAACATTTCACTTTGTGCTAGATGAAAGAAGGTCTCTCCACATGCTCAGGTTTGAGAGATAAGTGTGTATTAAAGCCGCCCTTCACCTAGCTTGTTGGGAACAGAAAGCGTCATTTCAATTTCAAAATCACCCCATACATATATATGGGGTGGTACTCGTTCCAACACTGTTTTTCAGTGATAACTGCAGGAAATTGAAACCGGCACTAGGAAACAGACTGAGAAACCAGAGTAAAAGTTTCTCCTTCAAACAGTTGCCTTTTTTGCTAGATGAAGGAACGTCTCTCCACATGCTCAGTTCTTTGTGATAAGTGTGTGTGAAAGCCGTACTTCACCTAGCATGTTGGGAACAGTAAGTTTCTTTTCTGTTGCAAAATACAATCCAGACAAATATATGGGGAGATACTCGTTCCAACTCTGTTTTACACTGAAAACTGCAGGAAATTCAAACCGGCTCTAGGAAACACACTGAGAAACCAGAGAAAAATTTTCTCCTGCAATCCGTTCCCTTTGAGCTAGATGAACGAACGTCTCTCCACATGCTCAGTTCTGAGAGATAAGTGTGTGTGAAGACGTACTTCCCCTAGCTTGTTGGGAACACTAAGTTTCTTTTCAGTTGCAAACGGCACTCCATACATTATATGGGTTGGTACAAGCTCCAAATCGTTTTTACAGTTAAATCTGCAGGATTTTCAAACTGGCACTAGCAAACACACTGAGAAACCAGAGTAAAAGTTTCTCCTTCAAACGGTTCCTTTTGTGCTAGATGAACGAAAATGTCTCCACATGCTCAGGTTTTTGTGATAAGTGTGTTGAAAACCGCCCTTCACCAACTTGTTGGGAACAGAAAGTTTCTTTTCAATTTCAAACAACACCCCATACATATATATGGGGAGGTACTCGCCTCAACTCTGTTTTCAAGTGAAAACTGCTGGAAATTCAAACCGGCACTAGGAAACACACTGAGGAACCAGTGTAAAAATTTCTCCTGCAACAATTTCCCTTTGTGCTAGATGAACGAAAGTCTCTCCACATGCTGAGTTATGAGAGATAAGTGTGTGTGAAATCCGTTCTTCACCAAGCTTTTTAGGAACACAAAGTTTCTTTCCAATTGCAAACTGCACTCCATACATATATATTGGGAAGTACTCGCTCCAACACGGTTTTTCAGTGAAAACTGCAGGAACTTCAATCCGGCACTAGGAAACACAATGGGAATCCAGAGCAAAAGTTTTTCCTGCAATCCTTTCATTATGTGCTAGATGAACGAAAGTCTCTCCACATGCTCAGTTCTTAGAGATAAGTGTGTGTGGAAGCCGTCCTTCACCTAGCTTGTTGGGAACACACAGTTAATTTTCATTTGTAAACTAGATTCCTTACATATATATGGGGAGGTACATGCTCCAAATCGATTTTGAAGTGAAAACTGCAGGAACTTCAAACAGGCACAAGGAAACACACTGAGAAACAGAGTAAAATTTTCTCCTGCATTTCGTTCCCTTTGTGCTAGGTGAACGAACGTCTCTCCACATGCTCATTTCTGAGAGATAGGTGTGTGTGAAAGCCGTCCTTCAACTAGCTTGTTGTGAATACAAGTTTCTTTTCAGTTGCAAACTACACTCTTTATATATATATGGGAAGGTACTCGCTCCAACTGGTTTTTGCAATAAAAATAGCAGGAACTTCAAACCGGCACTAGGAAACACAATGAAAAACCAGAGCAAAAGATTCTACTGCAACCCTTTTATTTTTTGCTACATGAACGAAAGAATCTCCACATGCTCAGTTCTGAGAGATGAGTGTGTGTCAAAGCCGCCCTTCACCTAGCTTGTTAGGAACATAAAATTTATTTAGATTTGCATATTGCACTCCATACATATATATGCGGACGTACTTGCTCCAAATCTGTTTTACAGTGAAAACTGCAGGAAATTCAAACCGGAACTAGGAAACACACTGAGAAACGAGAGTAAAAGTTACTCCTGCAATCCGTTCTTTTGAGCTAGGTGAACGAACGTCTCTCCACATGCTCAGTTCTGAGAGATAAGTGTGTGTGAAGACGTACTTCACCTAACTTGTTGGGAACACAAAGTATCTTTTCAGTTGCAAACTGCACTCCATACATGAATATTGGGAAGTACTACCTCCATACACGGTTTTCAATTGAAACCTGCAGGAACATCAAACAGGCACTAGGAAACACACTGAGAAACCACAGTAAAACTTTCTCCTGCAATCCATTCCCTTTTTAGCTAGGTGAACAAACGTCTCTCCACATGCTCAGTTGTGAGAGATAAGTGTGTGTCAAAGCCATACTTCACCTAGCTTATTGGGAACACAAAGTTTCTTTTCAATTTCAAACAACACCCCTTACATATATATGGGGAGGTACTCGCTAAAAACTGCGTTTTTCAGTGAAAACTGCAGGAAATTCCAAAAGGCTCTAGGAAACAATCTGAGAAACCAGAGAAAAAGTTTCTCCTACAATCCTTTCACTTTGAGCTAGATGAACGAACGTCTCTCCACATGCTCAGTTCTGAGAGATAAGTGTGTGTGAAATCAGTACTTCACCAAGCTTGTTGGGAACACAAAGTTTCTTTACAGTTGCATATTGCACTCCATACTTACATATGCGGAGGTACTCGTTCCAAATCTGTTTTACAGTGAAAACTGCAGGAAACTCAAAACGGAAGTAGGAAAAACACTGAGAACTCAGATTAAAATTTCTCCTGCAATCCGTTCCATTTGAGCTAGGTGAACGAATGTCTCTCCCCATGCTCACTTCTGAGAGATAAGTGAGTGTGAAGACGTACTTCACCTAGCTTGTTGGGAACACAAAGTTTCTTTTCAGTTGCAAATGGCACTCCATACATGTATATGGGTTGGTACAAGCTCCAAATATTTTTTACAGTTAAAACTGCAGGATCTTCAAACTGGCACTAGCAAACACACTGAGAAACCAGAGTAAAAGTTTCCCCTTCAAAACGTTCCCTTTGTGCTAGATGAATGAACGTCTCTCCACTGGCTCAATTCTGATAGATAAGTGTGTGTGAAAGCCTCCATTCACCTAGCTTGTTGGGAACATAAAGTTTCATTTCAGTTGCAAACTACAATGCATACATATATATGGGGAGGTACCCGATCCAACTCGATTTTTCAGTGAAAACTACAGGAAATTCAAACCGGCACTGGGAAACACACTGAGAAACCAGGGCAAAATTTCCTCCTGCAACACTTTCCTTTGTGCTAGATGAACGAAAGTCTCTCCACAGTCTCAGATCTGAGAGATAGATGTGTGTGAAAGCCGTCCTTCACCAAGCTTGATGGGAACACAAAATTTCTTTTCAGGTGCAAAATGTACCCCATAAATGTATATGGGGAGGTAATAGCTCCATACACGGTTTTACATTGTAATCTGCAGGAACATCAAACAGGCACTAGGAAACACACTGAGAAACAGAGTAGAATTTTCTCCTGAATCCCGTTCCCTTTGTGCTAGATGTACGATTGTCTCTCCACATGCTCATTTCTGGGAGATACGTGTGTGTGAAAGCCTTCTTACACCTAGCTTGTTGGGAACACAAAGTTTCTTTTCAGTTGCAAACAAGACTCATTACATATATATGGGGAGGTAAACGCTCCAACTCGTTTTTACACTGAAAACTGCAGGAACTTCAGACTGGCACTATGAAACACACTGAGAATCCAGAGTAAAAGTTTCTCCTGCAAACATTTCACTTTGTGCTAGATGAAAGAAGGTCTCTCCACATGCTCAGGTTTGAGAGATAAGTGTGTATTAAAGCCGCCCTTCACCTAGCTTGTTGGGAACAGAAAGCATCATTTCAATTTCAAAATCACCCCATACATATATATGGGGTGGTACTAGTTCCAACTCTGTTTTTCAGTGATAACTGCAGGAAATTGAAACCGGCACTAGGAAACAGACTGAGAAACCAGAGTAAAAGTTTCTCCTTCAAACAGTTGCCTTTTTTGCTAGATGAAGGAACGTCTCTCCACATGCTCAGTTCTTTGTGATAAGTGTGTGTGAAAGCCGTACTTCACCTAGCATGTTGGGAACAGTAAGTTTCTTTTCTGTTGCAAAATACAATCCAGACAAATATATGGGGAGATACTCGTTCCAACTCTGTTTTACACTGAAAACTGCAGGAAATTCAAACCGGCTCTAGGAAACACACTGAGAAACCAGAGAAAAATTTTCTCCTGCAATCCGTTCCCTTTGAGCTAGATGAACGAACGTCTCTCCACATGCTCAGTTCTGAGAGATAAGTGTGTGTGAAGACGTACTTCCCCTAGCTTGTTGGGAACACTAAGTTTCTTTTCAGTTGCAAACGGCACTCCATACATTATATGGGTTGGTACAAGCTCCAAATCGTTTTTACAGTTAAATCTGCAGGATTTTCAAACTGGCACTAGCAAACACACTGAGAAACCAGAGTAAAAGTTTCTCCTTCAAACGGTTCCTTTTGTGCTAGATGAACGAAAATGTCTCCACATGCTCAGGTTTTTGTGATAAGTGTGTTGAAAACCGCCCTTCACCAACTTGTTGGGAACAGAAAGTTTCTTTTCAATTTCAAACAACACCCCATACATATATATGGGGAGGTACTCGCCTCAACTCTGTTTTCAAGTGAAAACTGCTGGAAATTCAAACCGGCACTAGGAAACACACTGAGGAACCAGTGTAAAAATTTCTCCTGCAACAATTTCCCTTTGTGCTAGATGAACGAAAGTCTCTCCACATGCTGAGTTATGAGAGATAAGTGTGTGTGAAATCCGTTCTTCACCAAGCTTTTTAGGAACACAAAGTTTCTTTCCAATTGCAAACTGCACTCCATACATATATATTGGGAAGTACTCGCTCCAACACGGTTTTTCAGTGAAAACTGCAGGAACTTCAATCCGGCACTAGGAAACACAATGGGAATCCAGAGCAAAAGTTTTTCCTGCAATCCTTTCATTATGTGCTAGATGAACGAAAGTCTCTCCACATGCTCAGTTCTTAGAGATAAGTGTGTGTGGAAGCCGTCCTTCACCTAGCTTGTTGGGAACACACAGTTAATTTTCATTTGTAAACTAGATTCCTTACATATATATGGGGAGGTACATGCTCCAAATCGATTTTGAAGTGAAAACTGCAGGAACTTCAAACAGGCACAAGGAAACACACTGAGAAACAGAGTAAAATTTTCTCCTGCATTTCGTTCCCTTTGTGCTAGGTGAACGAACGTCTCTCCACATGCTCATTTCTGAGAGATAGGTGTGTGTGAAAGCCGTCCTTCAACTAGCTTGTTGTGAATACAAGTTTCTTTTCAGTTGCAAACTACACTCTTTATATATATATGGGAAGGTACTCGCTCCAACTGGTTTTTGCAATAAAAATAGCAGGAACTTCAAACCGGCACTAGGAAACACAATGAAAAACCAGAGCAAAAGATTCTACTGCAACCCTTTTATTTTTTGCTACATGAACGAAAGAATCTCCACATGCTCAGTTCTGAGAGATGAGTGTGTGTCAAAGCCGCCCTTCACCTAGCTTGTTAGGAACATAAAATTTATTTAGATTTGCATATTGCACTCCATACATATATATGCGGACGTACTTGCTCCAAATCTGTTTTACAGTGAAAACTGCAGGAAATTCAAACCGGAACTAGGAAACACACTGAGAAACGAGAGTAAAAGTTACTCCTGCAATCCGTTCTTTTGAGCTAGGTGAACGAACGTCTCTCCACATGCTCAGTTCTGAGAGATAAGTGTGTGTGAAGACGTACTTCACCTAACTTGTTGGGAACACAAAGTATCTTTTCAGTTGCAAACTGCACTCCATACATGAATATTGGGAAGTACTACCTCCATACACGGTTTTCAATTGAAACCTGCAGGAACATCAAACAGGCACTAGGAAACACACTGAGAAACCACAGTAAAACTTTCTCCTGCAATCCATTCCCTTTTTAGCTAGGTGAACAAACGTCTCTCCACATGCTCAGTTGTGAGAGATAAGTGTGTGTCAAAGCCATACTTCACCTAGCTTATTGGGAACACAAAGTTTCTTTTCAATTTCAAACAACACCCCTTACATATATATGGGGAGGTACTCGCTAAAAACTGCGTTTTTCAGTGAAAACTGCAGGAAATTCCAAAAGGCTCTAGGAAACAATCTGAGAAACCAGAGAAAAAGTTTCTCCTACAATCCTTTCACTTTGAGCTAGATGAACGAACGTCTCTCCACATGCTCAGTTCTGAGAGATAAGTGTGTGTGAAATCAGTACTTCACCAAGCTTGTTGGGAACACAAAGTTTCTTTACAGTTGCATATTGCACTCCATACTTACATATGCGGAGGTACTCGTTCCAAATCTGTTTTACAGTGAAAACTGCAGGAAACTCAAAACGGAAGTAGGAAAAACACTGAGAACTCAGATTAAAATTTCTCCTGCAATCCGTTCCATTTGAGCTAGGTGAACGAATGTCTCTCCCCATGCTCACTTCTGAGAGATAAGTGAGTGTGAAGACGTACTTCACCTAGCTTGTTGGGAACACAAAGTTTCTTTTCAGTTGCAAATGGCACTCCATACATGTATATGGGTTGGTACAAGCTCCAAATATTTTTTACAGTTAAAACTGCAGGATCTTCAAACTGGCACTAGCAAACACACTGAGAAACCAGAGTAAAAGTTTCCCCTTCAAAACGTTCCCTTTGTGCTAGATGAATGAACGTCTCTCCACTGGCTCAATTCTGATAGATAAGTGTGTGTGAAAGCCTCCATTCACCTAGCTTGTTGGGAACATAAAGTTTCATTTCAGTTGCAAACTACAATGCATACATATATATGGGGAGGTACCCGATCCAACTCGATTTTTCAGTGAAAACTACAGGAAATTCAAACCGGCACTGGGAAACACACTGAGAAACCAGGGCAAAATTTCCTCCTGCAACACTTTCCTTTGTGCTAGATGAACGAAAGTCTCTCCACAGTCTCAGATCTGAGAGATAGATGTGTGTGAAAGCCGTCCTTCACCAAGCTTGATGGGAACACAAAATTTCTTTTCAGGTGCAAAATGTACCCCATAAATGTATATGGGGAGGTAATAGCTCCATACACGGTTTTACATTGTAATCTGCAGGAACATCAAACAGGCACTAGGAAACACACTGAGAAACAGAGTAGAATTTTCTCCTGAATCCCGTTCCCTTTGTGCTAGATGTACGATTGTCTCTCCACATGCTCATTTCTGGGAGATACGTGTGTGTGAAAGCCTTCTTACACCTAGCTTGTTGGGAACACAAAGTTTCTTTTCAGTTGCAAACAAGACTCCTTACATATATATGGGGAGGTAAACGCTCCAACTCGTTTTTACAGTGAAAACTGCAGGAACTTCAGACTGGCACTATGAAACACACTGAGAATCCAGAGTAAAAGTTTCTCCTGCAAACATTTCCCTTTGTGCTAGATGAAAGAAGGTCTCTCCACATGCTCAGGTTTGAGAGATAAGTGTGTATTAAAGCCGCCCTTCACCTAGCTTGTTGGGAACAGAAAGCGTCATTTCAATTTCAAAATCACCCCATACATATATATGGGGTGGTACTCGTTCCAACTCTGTTTTTCAGTGATAACTGCAGGAAATTGAAACCGGCACTAGGAAACAGACTGAGAAACCAGAGTAAAAGTTTCTCCTTCAAACAGTTGCCTTTTTTGCTAGATGAAGGAACGTCTCTCCACATGCTCAGTTCTTTGTGATAAGTGTGTGTGAAAGCCGTACTTCACCTAGCATGTTGGGAACAGTAAGTTTCTTTTCTGTTGCAAAATACAATCCAGACAAATATATGGGGAGATACTCGTTCCAACTCTGTTTTACACTGAAAACTGCAGGAAATTCAAACCGGCTCTAGGAAACACACTGAGAAACCAGAGAAAAATTTTCTCCTGCAATCCGTTCCTTTGAGCTAGATGAACGAACGTCTCTCCACATGCTCAGTTCTGAGAGATAAGTGTGTGTGAAATCAGTACTTCACCAAGCTTGTTGGGAACACAAAGTTTCTTTAGAGTTGCATATTGCACTCCATACATATATATGCGGAGGTACTCGCTCCAAATCTGTTTTACAGTGAAAACTGCAGGAAATTCAAACCGGAACTAGGAAAAACTCTGAGAAAGCAGATTAAAATTTCTCCTGCAATCCGTTCCTTTTGAGCTAGGTGAACGAACGTCTCTCAACATGCACAGATCTGAGAGATAAGTGTGTGTGAAGACGTACTTCCCCTAGCTTGTTGGGAACACTAAGTTTCTTTTCAGTTGCAAACGGCACTCCATACATTTATATGGGTTGGTACAAGCTCCAAATCGTTTTTACAGTTAAATCTGCAGGATTTTCAAACTGGCACTAGCAAACACACTGAGAAACCAGAGTAAAAGTTTCTCCTTCAAACGGTTCCTTTTGTGCTAGATGAACGAAAATGTCTCCACATGCTCAGGTTTTTGTGATAAGTGTGTTGAAAACCGCCCTTCACCAACTTGTTGGGAACAGAAAGTTTCTTTTCAATTTCAAACAACACCCCATACATATATATGGGGAGGTACTCGCCTCAACTCTGTTTTCAAGTGAAAACTGCTGGAAATTCAAACCGGCACTAGGAAACACACTGAGGAACCAGTGTAAAAATTTCTCCTGCAACAATTTCCCTTTGTGCTAGATGAACGAAAGTCTCTCCGCATGCTGAGTTATGAGAGATAAGTGTGTGTGAAATCCGTTCTTCACCAAGCTTTTTAGGAACACAAAGTTTCTTTCCAATTGCAAACTGCACTCCATACATATATATTGGGAAGTACTCGCTCCAACACGGTTTTTCAGTGAAAACTGCAGGAACTTCAATCCGGCACTAGGAAACACAATGGGAATCCAGAGCAAAAGTTTTTCCTGCAATCCTTTCATTATGTGCTAGATGAACGAAAGTCTCTCCACATGCTCAGTTCTTAGAGATAAGTGTGTGTGGAAGCCGTCCTTCACCTAGCTTGTTGGGAACACACAGTTAATTTTCATTTGTAAACTAGATTCCTTACATATATATGGGGAGGTACATGCTCCAAATCGATTTTGAAGTGAAAACTGCAGGAACTTCAAACAGGCACAAGGAAACACACTGAGAAACAGAGTAAAATTTTCTCCTGCATTTCGTTCCCTTTGTGCTAGGTGAACGAACGTCTCTCCACATGCTCATTTCTGAGAGATAGGTGTGTGTGAAAGCCGTCCTTCAACTAGCTTGTTGTGAATACAAGTTTCTTTTCAGTTGCAAACTACACTCTTTATATATATATGGGAAGGTACTCGCTCCAACTGGTTTTTGCAATAAAAATAGCAGGAACTTCAAACCGGCACTAGGAAACACAATGAAAAACCAGAGCAAAAGATTCTACTGCAACCCTTTTATTTTTTGCTACATGAACGAAAGAATCTCCACATGCTCAGTTCTGAGAGATGAGTGTGTGTCAAAGCCGCCCTTCACCTAGCTTGTTAGGAACATAAAATTTATTTAGATTTGCATATTGCACTCCATACATATATATGCGGACGTACTTGCTCCAAATCTGTTTTACAGTGAAAACTGCAGGAAATTCAAACCGGAACTTTGAAACACACTGAGAAACGAGAGTAAAAGTTACTCCTGCAATCCGTTCTTTTGAGCTAGGTGAACGAACGTCTCTCCACATGCTCAGTTCTGAGAGATAAGTGTGTGTGAAGACGTACTTCACCTAACTTGTTGGGAACACAAAGTATCTTTTCAGTTGCAAACTGCACTCCATACATGAATATTGGGAAGTACTACCTCCATACACGGTTTTCAATTGAAACCTGCAGGAACATCAAACAGGCACTAGGAAACACACTGAGAAACCACAGTAAAACTTTCTCCTGCAATCCATTCCCTTTTTAGCTAGGTGAACAAACGTCTCTCCACATGCTCAGTTGTGAGAGATAAGTGTGTGTCAAAGCCATACTTCACCTAGCTTGTTGGGAACACAAAGTTTCTTTTCAATTTCAAACAACACCCCTTACATATATATGGGGAGGTACTCGCTTAAACTGCGTTTTTCAGTGAAAACTGCAGGAAATTCCAAAAGGCTCTAGGAAACAATCTGAGAAACCAGAGAAAAAGTTTCTCCTACAATCCTTTCACTTTGAGCTAGATGAACGAACGTCTCTCCACATGCTCAGTTCTGAGAGATAAGTGTGTGTGAAATCAGTACTTCACCAAGCTTGTTGGGAACACAAAGTTTCTTTACAGTTGCATATTGCACTCCATACTTACATATGCGGAGGTACTCGTTCCAAATCTGTTTTACAGTGAAAACTGCAGGAAACTCAAAACGGAAGTAGGAAAAACACTGAGAACTCAGATTAAAATTTCTCCTGCAATCCGTTCCATTTGAGCTAGGTGAACGAATGTCTCTCCCCATGCTCACTTCTGAGAGATAAGTGAGTGTGAAGACGTACTTCACCTAGCTTGTTGGGAACACAAAGTTTCTTTTCAGTTGCAAATGGCACTCCATACATGTATATGGGTTGGTACAAGCTCCAAATATTTTTTACAGTTAAAACTGCAGGATCTTCAAACTGGCACTAGCAAACACACTGAGAAACCAGAGTAAAAGTTTCCCCTTCAAAACGTTCCCTTTGTGCTAGATGAATGAACGTCTCTCCACTGGCTCAATTCTGATAGATAAGTGTGTGTGAAAGCCTCCATTCACCTAGCTTGTTGGGAACATAAAGTTTCATTTCAGTTGCAAACTACAATGCATACATATATATGGGGAGGTACCCGATCCAACTCGATTTTTCAGTGAAAACTACAGGAAATTCAAACCGGCACTGGGAAACACACTGAGAAACCAGGGCAAAATTTCCTCCTGCAACACTTTCCTTTGTGCTAGATGAACGAAAGTCTCTCCACAGTCTCAGATCTGAGAGATAGATGTGTGTGAAAGCCGTCCTTCACCAAGCTTGATGGGAACACAAAATTTCTTTTCAGGTGCAAAATGTACCCCATAAATGTATATGGGGAGGTAATAGCTCCATACACGGTTTTACATTGTAATCTGCAGGAACATCAAACAGGCACTAGGAAACACACTGAGAAACAGAGTAGAATTTTCTCCTGAATCCCGTTCCCTTTGTGCTAGATGTACGATTGTCTCTCCACATGCTCATTTCTGGGAGATACGTGTGTGTGAAAGCCTTCTTACACCTAGCTTGTTGGGAACACAAAGTTTCTTTTCAGTTGCAAACAAGACTCCTTACATATATATGGGGAGGTAAACGCTCCAACTCGTTTTTACAGTGAAAACTGCAGGAACTTCAGACTGGCACTATGAAACACACTGAGAATCCAGAGTAAAAGTTTCTCCTGCAAACATTTCCCTTTGTGCTAGATGAAAGAAGGTCTCTCCACATGCTCAGGTTTGAGAGATAAGTGTGTATTAAAGCCGCCCTTCACCTAGCTTGTTGGGAACAGAAAGCGTCATTTCAATTTCAAAATCACCCCATACATATATATGGGGTGGTACTCGTTCCAACTCTGTTTTTCAGTGATAACTGCAGGAAATTGAAACCGGCACTAGGAAACAGACTGAGAAACCAGAGTAAAAGTTTCTCCTTCAAACAGTTGCCTTTTTTGCTAGATGAAGGAACGTCTCTCCACATGCTCAGTTCTTTGTGATAAGTGTGTGTGAAAGCCGTACTTCACCTAGCATGTTGGGAACAGTAAGTTTCTTTTCTGTTGCAAAATACAATCCAGACAAATATATGGGGAGATACTCGTTCCAAATCTGTTTTACAGTGAAAACTGCAGGAAATTCAAACCGGAACTAGGAAAAACTCTGAGAAACCAGAGAAAAATTTTCTCCTGCAATCCGTTCCCTTTGAGCTAGATGAACGAACATCTCTCCACATGCTCAGTTCTGAGAGATAAGTGTGTGTGAAATCAGTACTTCACCAAGCTTGTTGGGAACACAAAGTTTCTTTAGAGTTGCATATTGCACTCCATACATATATATGCGGAGGTACTCGCTCCAAATCTGTTTTACAGTGAAAACTGCAGGAAATTCAAACCGGAACTAGGAAAAACTCTGAGAAAGCAGATTAAAATTTCTCCTGCAATCCGTTCCTTTTGAGCTAGGTGAACGAACGTCTCTCAACATGCACAGATCTGAGAGATAAGTGTGTGTGAAGACGTACTTCCCCTAGCTTGTTGGGAACACTAAGTTTCTTTTCAGTTGCAAACGGCACTCCATACATTTATATGGGTTGGTACAAGCTCCAAATCGTTTTTACAGTTAAATCTGCAGGATTTTCAAACTGGCACTAGCAAACACACTGAGAAACCAGAGTAAAAGTTTCTCCTTCAAACGGTTCCTTTTGTGCTAGATGAACGAAAATGTCTCCACATGCTCAGGTTTTTGTGATAAGTGTGTTGAAAACCGCCCTTCACCAACTTGTTGGGAACAGAAAGTTTCTTTTCAATTTCAAACAACACCCCATACATATATATGGGGAGGTACTCGCCTCAACTCTGTTTTCAAGTGAAAACTGCTGGAAATTCAAACCGGCACTAGGAAACACACTGAGGAACCAGTGTAAAAATTTCTCCTGCAACAATTTCCCTTTGTGCTAGATGAACGAAAGTCTCTCCACATGCTGAGTTATGAGAGATAAGTGTGTGTGAAATCCGTTCTTCACCAAGCTTTTTAGGAACACAAAGTTTCTTTCCAATTGCAAACTGCACTCCATACATATATATTGGGAAGTACTCGCTCCAACACGGTTTTTCAGTGAAAACTGCAGGAACTTCAATCCGGCACTAGGAAACACAATGGGAATCCAGAGCAAAAGTTTTTCCTGCAATCCTTTCATTATGTGCTAGATGAACGAAAGTCTCTCCACATGCTCAGTTCTTAGAGATAAGTGTGTGTGGAAGCCGTCCTTCACCTAGCTTGTTGGGAATACACAGTTAATTTTCATTTGTAAACTAGATTCCTTACATATATATGGGGAGGTACATGCTCCAAATCGATTTTGAAGTGAAAACTGCAGGAACTTCAAACAGGCACAAGGAAACACACTGAGAAACAGAGTAAAATTTTCTCCTGCATTTCGTTCCCTTTGTGCTAGGTGAACGAACGTCTCTCCACATGCTCATTTCTGAGAGATAGGTGTGTGTGAAAGCCGTCCTTCAACTAGCTTGTTGTGAATACAAGTTTCTTTTCAGTTGCAAACTACACTCTTTATATATATATGGGAAGGTACTCGCTCCAACTGGTATTTGCAATAAAAATAGCAGGAACTTCAAACCGGCACTAGGAAACACAATGAAAAACCAGAGCAAAAGATTCTACTGCAACCCTTTTATTTTTTGCTACATGAACGAAAGAATCTCCACATGCTCAGTTCTGAGAGATGAGTGTGTGTCAAAGCCGCCCTTCACCTAGCTTGTTAGGAACATAAAATTTATTTAGATTTGCATATTGCACTCCATACATATATATGCGGACGTACTTGCTCCAAATCTGTTTTACAGTGAAAACTGCAGGAAATTCAAACCGGAACTAGGAAACACACTGAGAAACGAGAGTAAAAGTTACTCCTGCAATCCGTTCTTTTGAGCTAGGTGAACGAACGTCTCTCCACATGCTCAGTTCTGAGAGATAAGTGTGTGTGAAGACGTACTTCACCTAACTTGTTGGGAACACAAAGTATCTTTTCAGTTGCAAACTGCACTCCATACATGAATATTGGGAAGTACTACCTCCATACACGGTTTTCAATTGAAACCTGCAGGAACATCAAACAGGCACTAGGAAACACACTGAGAAACCACAGTAAAACTTTCTCCTGCAATCCATTCCCTTTTTAGCTAGGTGAACAAACGTCTCTCCACATGCTCAGTTGTGAGAGATAAGTGTGTGTCAAAGCCATACTTCACCTAGCTTGTTGGGAACACAAAGTTTCTTTTCAATTTCAAACAACACCCCTTACATATATATGGGGAGGTACTCGCTTAAACTGCGTTTTTCAGTGAAAACTGCAGGAAATTCCAAAAGGCTCTAGGAAACAATCTGAGAAACCAGAGAAAAAGTTTCTCCTACAATCCTTTCACTTTGAGCTAGATGAACGAACGTCTCTCCACATGCTCAGTTCTGAGAGATAAGTGTGTATGAAATCAGTACTTCACCAAGCTTGTTGGGAACACAAAGTTTCTTTACAGTTGCATATTGCACTCCATACTTACATATGCGGAGGTACTCGTTCCAAATCTGTTTTACAGTGAAAACTGCAGGAAACTCAAAACGGAAGTAGGAAAAACACTGAGAACTCAGATTAAAATTTCTCCTGCAATCCGTTCCATTTGAGCTAGGTGAACGAATGTCTCTCCCCATGCTCATTTCTGAGAGATAAGTGAGTGTGAAGACGTACTTCACCTAGCTTGTTGGGAACACAAAGTTTCTTTTCAGTTGCAAATGGCACTCCATACATGTATATGGGTTGGTACAAGCTCCAAATATTTTTTACAGTTAAAACTGCAGGATCTTCAAACTGGCACTAGCAAACACACTGAGAAACCAGAGTAAAAGTTTCCCCTTCAAAACGTTCCCTTTGTGCTAGATGAATGAACGTCTCTCCACTGGCTCAATTCTGATAGATAAGTGTGTGTGAAAGCCTCCATTCACCTAGCTTGTTGGGAACATAAAGTTTCATTTCAGTTGCAAACTACAATGCATACATATATATGGGGAGGTACCCGATCCAACTCGATTTTTCAGTGAAAACTACAGGAAATTCAAACCGGCACTGGGAAACACACTGAGAAACCAGGGCAAAATTTCCTCCTGCAACACTTTCCCTTGTGCTAGATGAACGAAAGTCTCTACACATGCTCAGATCTGAGAGATAAGTGTGTATGAAAGCCGACTTTCACCTAGCATGTTGGGAACACAATGTTTGTTTTCAGTTTCAAAGTACACTCCATAAATATATATATGGTGAGGTACTCGCTCCAACTCGATTTTGCAGTGAAAATTGCAGGAACTTCAAACCGGCACTAGGAAGCACATTGAGAAACCAGAGTAATTATTTCTACTGCAACCCTTTCCTTTTTCTGCTAGATGAACGAAAGTCTTTCCACATGCTCATTTCTGAGAGATAGATGTGTGTGAAAGCCGTCCTTCACCTAGCTTGTTGGGAACACAAAGTTTCTTTTCAGTTACAAACGGCAATCCATACATGTATATGGGCTGTTACTAGCTCCAAATAGATTTTACAGTAAAAACTGCAGTATCATCATAACGGCACTAACAAATACACTGAGAAACCAGAGTAAAAGTTTCTCCTTCAAACCGTTCATTTGTGCTAGATGAAGGAACGTATCTCCACATGCTCAGTTATTTGTGATAACTGTTTGAGAAAGCCGCCTTTCAACTAGTTGTTGGGAACAGAAAGTTTCTTTTCTGTTGCATACAAGAATCAATACAAATTTATGGGGAGGTACTCGCTCCAACTCGGTTTTACACTGAAAACTGCAGGACCTTCTAGCAGGCACTAGGAAACACACTGAGAAATCAGAGTAAAAGTTTCTCCTGCATCTCGTTCCCTTTGTGCTAGGTGAACGAAAGTCTCTCCACATGCTCATTTCGGAGAGATAAGTGTGTGTGAAAGCAGAACTTCACCTAGCTTGTTGGGAATAGAAAGTTTCTTTTCATTTGCAAACGGCACTCCATACATATAGATGGGGAGGTACTCGCTCCTACTCGGTTTTCAGGGAAAATTGCAGGAAGTTCAATCCGGCACTAGGAAACAAAATGGGAATCCAGAGCAAAAGTTTCTCCTGCAATACTTTCATTATGTGCTAAATGAACGAAAGTCTCTCCACATGCTCAGTTCTTAGAGATAAGTGTGTGTGAAAGCCGTACTTCACCTAGCTTGTTGGGAACACAAAGTTTCTTTAAATTTCAAACTACACCACTTACATATATATGGGGAGGAACTAGCTCCAACTCTGTTTTTCAGTGAAAACTGCAGGAAATTCAAACCGGGTCTACGAAACACACTGAGAAACCTGAGTATAACTTTCTCCTGCAACCCGTTCCCTTTGTGCTAGATGAATGAACGTCTCTCCACATGCTCAATTCTGAGAGATAAGTGTGTGTTAAAGCCGTGATTCACCTAGCTTGTTCGGAACACAAAGTTTCTTTTCAGTTGCAAACTACAATCCATACATATATATGGGGAGGTACACGCTTCAACAAGATATTACAGTGAAAACTGCAGGAACTTCAGACCAGCACTATGAAACACACTGAAATTTCAGAGTAATAGGTTCACCTGCAACCCGTTCCCTTTCTGCTAGATGAACGAAGGTCTCTACAAATGCTCAGTTCTGAGAGATAAGTGTGTGTGAATGCCGTCCTTCACCTTGCATGTTGGGAAAACAATGTTTCTTTTCAGTTGCAAACTACACTCCATACATATATATTGGGAGGTACTCGCTCCAACTCTGTTTTGCAGTGAAAACTGTAGGGACTTCAAAATGGCACTAGTTAACACATTGAGTAACCAGAGTAAATGTTTCTACTGCATCCCGTTAAATTTGTGCTAGATGAACGGAAATCTCTCCACATGCTCAGTTCTGAGGGATAGGTGTGTGTGAAAGCCTTATTTCACCGAGCTTGTTCGGTAAACAAAGTTTCTTTTCAGTTACAAACGGCACTCCATATATGTATATGGAATGGTACAAGCTCCAAATCTGTTTTACAGTGAAAACTGCAGGATCTTCAAACAGGCACTAGCAAACACACTGAGAAACCAGAGTAAAAGTTTCTCCTGCAAACCTTTCCCTTTGTGCTAGATGAACGAAGGTCTCTCCACATGCTGAGTTTTGAGAGATAAGTGTGTATGAAAGCCGCCCTTCACATAGATGGTTGGGAACAGAAAGCTTCTTTTCAATTACAAAATCACCCCATACAAATATATGGGTGGGTACTCGTTCCAACTCTGTTTTTCAGCGATAACTGCAGGAAATTCAAACCGGCACTAGGAAACAGACTGAGAATCAAGAGTAAAAGTTTCTCCTGCAACCCATTCACTTTGTGCTAGATGAACGAACGTCTCTCCACATGCTCAGTTCTGAGAGTTAAGTGTGTGTGAAATCCAACGTTCACCTATCTTGTTGGGAACACAAAATTTATTTTCAGTTGCAAACAGTACTCCATAAATATATATGGGGAAATAATACCTCCATACACGGTTTTACATTGAAACCTGCAGGAACATCAAACAGGAACTAGGAAACACACTGAGAAACAAGAGTAAACTTTTCCCCTGAAACCCATTACCATTGTGCTAGATGAATGAACATCTCTCCACACGCTAATTTCTTTGAGATAAGCGTGTGTGAAATCTGTACTTCACCTAGCTTGTTGTGAACACAAAGTAACTTTTCAGTTGCAAACAGCACTCCATAAATTTATATGGGGAAGTACACGCTCCAACTCGGTTTTCAGTGAAAACTGCAGGAAATTCAAACAGGCACTAGGAAACACACTGAGCAACCAGAGTAAAATTTTCTCCTGCAATCTGTTCCATTTGTGCTAAATGAACGAACGTCTCTCCATACACTCAGTTCTTAGAGATAAGTGTGTGTGAAAGCCGTGATTCACATAGCTTGTTTGGAACACAAAGTTTCTTTTCAGTTGCAAACTACAATCCATACATATATATGGGGAGGTACCAGGTCCAACTCGATTTTACATTGAAAACTGCAGGAACTTCAATCCGGCACTAGGAAACACACTGAGAAACCAGAGTAAAAGTATCTCCTGCAACCCATTCCCTTTGAGCTAGATGAATGAACGTCTCTCCACATGCTCTTTTCTGAGAATAATGTGTGTGTGAATGCCGCTCTTCACCTAGCTTGTTAGGAACACAAAGATTCTTCTCAGTTGCAAACTACAATGCATACATATATATGGGGAGGTACAAGGTCCAACTCGATTTTACATTGAAAAGTGCAGGAATTTCAAACCGGCACTAGGAAACACACTGAGAAATCAGAGTAAAAGTATCTCCTGCAACCCTTTCCCTTTGTGCTAGATGAATGTTCGTCTCTCCACATGCTCTTTTCTGAGACAAATGTGTGTGTGAATGCCATTTTCACCTTGCTTGTTACGAACATAAAATTCCTTTTATGTTGCAAAATGCACTCAACACATATATATGGGGAGGTTCTCGCTCCAACTCGGTTTTACACTGAAAACTGCAGGAAGTCAAACCAGCACTAGGAAACACATTGAGAAACCAGGGCAAAATTTCCTCCTGCAACACTTTCCTATGTGCTAGATTTACGAACGTCTCTCCACATGCTCAGTTCTGAGAGATAAGTGTGTGTGAAATCCGTCCTTAACCTAGCTTGTTTGGAAAACAAATTTCTTTTCAGGTTCAAAAGGTACCCCATAAATGTATATGGGGAGGTAATAGCTGCATACACGATTTTAAATTGAAAACTGCAAAAACATCAAACAGGCTCTAGGAAACACACTGAGAATGCAGAGTAAAAGTTTCTCCTGAAAACCGTTCCTTTTGTGCTAGATGAACGAAACTCTCTCCACATGCTCATTTCTGAGAGATAAGTGTGTGTGAAAGCCGTCTTTCACCTAGCTTGTTGGGAACACAAAGTTTCTTTTCAGTTGCAAACTAGACTCCTTACATATATATGGGGAGGTACACGCTTCAACAAGATATTACAGTGAAAACTGCAGTACCTTCAGACCGGCACTATGAAACACACTGAAATTTCAGAGTAATAGGTTCCCCTGCAAACCGTTCCCTTTCTGCTAGATGAACGAAGGTCTCTCCAAATGCTCAGTTCTGAGAGATAAGTGTGTGTGAATGCTGTCCTTCACCTAGCATGTTGGGAAAACAATGTTTCTTTCCAGTTGCAAACTACACTCCATACATATATATTGGGAGGTACTCGCTCCAACTCGGTTTTGCAGTGAAAAATGTAGGAACTTCAAAATGGCACTAGGAAACACATTGAGTAACCAGAGTAAATGTTTCTACTGCAACCCGTTCCATTTGTGCTAGATGAACGGAAGTCTCTCCACATGCTCAGTTCTGAGAGATAGGTGTGTGTGAAAGCCGTCTTTCACCGAGCTTGTTGGGTAAACAAAGTTTCTTTTCAGTTACAAACGGCACTCCATACATGTATATGGGGTGGTACAAGCTCCAAATCGGTTTTACAGTGAAAACTGCAGGATCTTCAAACAGGCACTAGCAAACACACTGAGAAACCAGAGTAAAAGTTTCTCCTGCAAAACTTTCCCTTTGTGCTAGATGAACGAAAGTCTCTCCACATGCTGAGTTTTGAGAGATAAGAGTGTATAAAAGCCGCTCTTCACATAGATGGTTGGGAACAGAAAGCGTCTTTTCAATTACAAAATCACCCCATACATATATATGGGGGGTACTCGTTCCAACTCTGTTTTTCAGTGATAACTGCAGGAAATTCAAACCGGCACTAGGAAATAGACTGAGAATCAAGAGTAAAAGTTTCTCCTGCAACCCATTCACTTTGTGCTAGATGAACGAACGTCTCTCCACATGCTCAGTTCTGAGAGTTAAGTGTTTGTGAAATCCAACGTTCACCTATCTTGTTGGGAACAGAAAATTTCTTTTCAGTTGCAAACAGTACTCCATAAATATATATGGGGAAATAATACCTCCATACACGGTTTTACATTGAAACCTGCAGGAACATCAAACAGGAACTAGGAAACACACTGAGAAACCAGAGTAATTGTTTCCCCTGAAACCCATTACCTTTGTGCTAGATGAACGAACATCTCTCCACATGTTAATTTCTTTGAGATAAGTGTGTGTGAAATCCGTACTTCACCTAGATTGTTGTGAAGACAAAGTTACTATTCAGTTGCAAACAGCACTCCATAAATTTATATGGGGATGTACTCGCTCCAACTCTGTTTTCAGTGAAAACTGCAGGATCTTCAAACAGGCACTAGCAAACAAACTGAGAAACCAGAGCACAAGTTTCTCCTGCAAAACTTTCCCTTTGTGCTAGATGAACGAAAGTCTCTCCACATGCTGAGTTTTGAGAGATAAGAGTGTATGAAATCCGCTCTTCACATAGATGGTTGGGAACAGAAAGCGTCTTTTCAATTACAAAATCACCCCATACATATATATGGGGGGTACTCGTTCCAACTCTGTTTTTCAGCGATAACTGCAGGAAATTCAAACCGGCACTAGGAAACAGACTGAGAATCAAGAGTAAAAGTTTCTCCTGCAACCCATTCACTTTGTGCTAGATGAACGAACGTCTCTCCACATGCTCAGTTCTGAGAGTTAAGAGTTTGTGAAATCCAACGTTCACCTATCTTGTTGGGAACAGAAAATTTCTTTTCAGTTGCAAAGAGTACTCCATAAATATATATGGGGAAATAATACCTCCATACACGGTTTTACATTGAAACCTGCAGGAACATCAAACAGGAACTAGGAAACACACAGAGAAACCAGAGTAATTGTTTCCCCTGAAACTCATTACCTTTGTGCTAGATGAACGAACATCTCTCCACATGTTAATTTCTTTGAGATAAGCGTGTGTGAAATCCGTACTTCACCTAGCTTGTTGTGAACACAAAGTTACTTTTCAGTTGCAAACAGCACTCCATAAATTTATATGGGGATGTACTCGCTCCAACTCGGTTTTCAGTGAAAACTGCAGGAAATTCAAACAGGCACTAGGAAACACACTGAGAAACCAGAGTAATATTTTCTCCTGCAATCTGTTCCATTTCTGCTAAATGAACGAAGTCTCTCCATACACTCTGTTCTTAGAGATAAGTGTGTGTGAAAGCCGTCCTTCACCTAGCTTGTTGGGAACACAAATTTTCTTTTCAGTTGCAAACTACACTCCATACATATATATTGGGAGGTACTCGCTCCAACTCGGTTTTGCAGTGAAAACTGTAGGAACTTCAAAATGGCACTAGGAAACACATTGAGTAATCAGAGTAAATGTATCTACTGCAACCCGTTCCTTTTGTGCTAGATGAAAGGAAGTCTCTCCACATGCTGAGATATGAGATATAAGTGTGTGTGAAATCCGTTATTCACCAAGCTTGTTGGGAACACAAAGTTTCTTTTCAATTGCAAACTGCATTCCATACATATATATGGGGAGGTACTCGCTCCAACACGGTTTTTCTGTGATAACTGCAGGAACTTCAATCCGGCACTAGGAAACACAATGGGAATCCAGAGCAAAAGTTTCTCCTGCAATGCTTTCATTATGTGGTAGATGAACGAAAGTCTCTCCACATGCTCAGTTCTTAGAGATAAGAGTTTCTAAAGCCGTACTTCACCTAGCTTGTTGGGAACACAAAGTTTCTTTTAAATTTCAAACAACACCCCTTACATATAAATGGGGAGGTACTCGCTCCAACACTGTTTTTCAGGGAAAACTGCAGGAAATTCAAACTGGCTCTACGAAACCCACTGACAAAACTAAGTATCTCCTGCAACCCGTTCCCTTTGAGCTACATGAATGAACGTCTCTCCACATGCTCATTTCTGAGAGACAACTGTCTGTGAAAGCCGTCCTTCACCTAGCTTGTTTGGAACACAAAGTTTCTTTTCAGTTGCAAACTACTATCCATACATATATATGGGGAGGTACCAGGTCCAACTCGATTTTACATTGAAAAGTGCAGGAAATTCAAACCGGCACTAGGAAACACACTGAGAAAACTGGGCAAAATTTCCTCCTGCAACACTTTCATTTGTGCTAGATGAACGAAAGTCTCTCCACATGCTCAGTTCTGAGAGATAATTGTGTGCGAAAGCCGACTTTCTCCTAGCTTGTTGGGAACACAAAGTTTCTTTTCAGTTGCAAACTACACTCCATACATATATATGGGTAGGTACCAGGTCCAACTCGATTTTACATTGAAAAGTGCAGGAAATTCAAACCGGCACTCAGAAACACAATGAGAATCCAGAGCAAAAGTTTCTCCAGCAACCCTTTCAATTTGTGCTAGATGAACGAAAATCTCTCCACATGCTCAGTTCTTAGATATAATTTTGTGTGAAAGCCGTACTTCACCTTTCATGTTGGGAACACAAAGTTTCTTTTCATTTGTAAACTAGACCCCTTACATATATATGGGGAAGTACACGCTCCAAATCGGTTTTGAAGTGAAAACTGCAGGAACTTCAAACAGGCACTAGGAAACACACTGAGAAACAGAGTAATATTTTCTCCACATTTCGTTCCCTTTGTGCTAGGTGAACGAACGTCTCTCCACATGATCATTACTGAGAGATAGTTGTGTGTGAAAGCCGTCCTTCACCTAGCTTGTTGGGAACACAAAGTTTCTTTTCAGTTGCAAACTACACTCTTTACATATATATGGGGAGGTACTCGCTCCAACTGGTTTTCGCAATATAAATAGCAGGAACTTCAAACCGGCACTAGGAAACACAATGAGAAACCAGAGCAAAAGTTTCCCCTGCCACCCTTTTATTTTTAGCTAGATGAACAAAAGAATCTCCACATGCTCAGTTCTGAGAGATAAGTGTGTGTGAAATCAATACTTCACCAAACTTGTTGGGAACACAAAGTTTCTTTACACTTGCATATTGCACTCCATACATATATATGCGGAGGTACTCGTTCCAAATCTGTTTTACAGTGAAAACTGCAGGAAATTCAAACCGGCACTAGGAAACACACTGAGAATCCAGAGTAAAAGTTTCTCCTGCAAACCATTACCTTTGTGCTACTTCAACGAAGGTCTCACCACATGCTCAGTTTAGAGAGATTTGTGTGTGTGAAAGCCGTCCTTCACCTATCATGTTGGGAACACAGTGTTTCTTTTCAGTTACAAACTACAATTTTTACATATATATGGGGAAACACTCGCTCCATATCCGTTTTGCAGTGAATACTGCAGGAACTTCAAACCGGCACTCGGAAACCCAATGAGAATCCAGAGCAAAAGTTTCTCCTGCAACCTTTTCATTTTGTGCTAGATGAACGAAAGCATCTCCACATGCTCATTTCTTAGAGATAAGTGTGTGTGAAAGCCGTACTTCACCTAGCTTGTAGGGAACCGAAAGTTTCTTTTAAATTTCAAACAACACCCCTTACATATATATGGGGAGGTACTCGCTCCAACTCTGTTTTTCAGTGAAAAATGCAGGAAATTCAAACCGCCTCTACGAAACACACTGAGAAACCTGAGTAAAAATTTCTCCTGCAAACCATTCCCTTTGTGCTAGATCAACAAAGGGCTCTCCACATGTTCAGTTATTTGTGATAAGTGTTTGTGAAAGCCGCCATTCACCTAGCTTGTTGGGAACAGAAAGTTTCTTTTCTGTTGCAAACTGCAATCCATACAAATATATGGGGAGGTACTCGCTCCAACTCTGTTTTACACTGAAAAATGCAGGACCTTCTTACAAGCACTACGAAACACACTGAGAAATCAGAGTAAAAGTTTCTCCTGCATCTCGTTCCCTTTGTGCTATTTGAACGAAAGTCTCTCCACATGCTCATTTCTGAGAGATAATTGTGTGTGAAAGCAGTCCTTAAACTAGCTTGTTGGGAACACATAGTTGTTTTAAGTTGCAAACTACACTCTTTGCATATATATGGGGAGGTAATCTCTCCAACACGGTTTTACAGTGAAAACTGCAGGAACTTCAAACCAGCACTAGGAAACACAATGAGAAACCAGAGCAAAAGTTTCTCCTGCAACCCTTTTATTTTTTGCTGGATGAACGAATGTCTCTCCACATACTCAGTTCTGAGAGATAATTGTGTGTTAAAGCCGACTTTCATCTAGCTTGTTGGGAACACAAAGTTTCTTTTCAGTTGCAAACTACACTCCATACATATATATTTTGAGGAACACGCTCCAACTCGATTTTACAGTGAAAACTGAAGGATCTTGAAACCTGTACTATGAAACACACTGAGAATCCAGAGTAAAAGTTTCTCCTGCAAACCGTTACATTTGTGCTACATCAACGAAGGTCTCACCACATGCTCAGTTTAGAGAGATTTGTGTGTGTGAAAGCCGTCCTTCACCTATCATGTTGGGAACACAATGATTCTTTTATTTTACAAACTACAATTTTTACATATATATGGGGAGACACTCGCTCCATTTCCGTTTTGCAGTGAAAACTGCAGGAACTTCAAACCGGCACTCGGAAACACAATGAGAATCCAGAGCAAAAGTTTCTCCTGGAAACTTTTCATTTTGTGCTAGATGAACGAAAGCCCCTCCACATGCTCAGTTCTTAGATATAAGTGTGTGTGAAAGCCGTACTTCACCATCCATGTTGGGAACACAAAGTATCTTTTCATTTGTAAACTAGACTCCTTAAATATATATGGGGAGGTACCAGGCCCAACTCGATTTTACATTGAAAAGTGCAGGAAATTCAAACCGGCACTAGGAAACACACTGAGAAATCAGAGTAAAATTATCTCCTGCAACCCCTTCCATTTGTGCTAGATGAATGAACGTCTCTCCACATGCTTTTTTCTGAGATAAATGTGTGTATGAATGCCGTTCTTCACCTAGCTGTTTAGGAACACAAAGTTTCTTTTCAGTTCAAAACTACTATGCATACATATATATGGGGCGGTACCAGGTCCAACTCGATTTTACATTGAAGAGTGCAGGAAATTCAAACCGGCACTATGAAACACACAGAGAAATCAGAGTAAAAGTATCTCCTGCAACCCCTTCCCTTTGTGATAGATGAATGAACGTCTCTCCACATGCTATTTTCTGAGACAAATGTGTGTGTGAATGCATTTCTTCACCAACTTGTTAGGAACACAAAGTTTCTTTTATGTTGCAAATTGCACTCAATACATATATATGGGGAGTTTCTCGCTCCAACTCGGTTTTATAGTGAAAACTGCAGGAAGTCAAACCAGCACTAGGAAACACTCTGAGAAACCATGGCAAAATTTCCTCCTGCAATCCGTTCCCTTTGAGCTAGGTGAACGTACGTCTCTCCACATGCTGAGTTATGAGAGATGTGTGTGTGAAATCCGTTCTTCAACAAGCTTGTTGGGAACACAAATTTTCTTTTCAATTGCAAACTGCACTCCATACATATATATGGGGATGTACTCACTCCAACACGGTTTTTCAGTGAAAACTGCAGGAACTTCAATACGGCACTAGGAAACACAATGAGAATCCAGGACAAAAGTTTCTCATGCAATCCTTTCATTATGTGCTAGATGAAAGAAAGTCTCTCCACATGCTCAGTTCTTAGAGATAAGTGTGTGTGAAAGCCGTACTTCACCTAGCTTGTAGGGAACCGAAATTTTCTTTTAAATTTCAAACAACACCCCTTACATATATATGGGGATGTACTCGCTCCAACTCTGTTTTTCAGTGAAAAATGCAGGAAATTCAAACCGGCTCTACGAAACACACTGAGAAACCTGAGTAAAAGTTTCTCCTGCAAACCGTTCCCTTTGTGCTAGATCAACGAAGGTCTCTCCACATGTTCAGTTATTTGTGATAAGTGTTTGTGAAAGCCGCCATTCACCTAGCTTGTTGGGAACAGAAAGTTTCTTTTCTGTTGCAAACTGCAATCCATACAAATATATGGGGAGGTACTCGCTCCAACTCTGTTTTACACTGAAAAATGCAGGACCTTCTAACAAGCACAAGGAAACACACTGAGAAATCAGAGTAAAAGCTTTTTCTGCATCTCGTTCCCTTTGTGCTAGTTGAACGAAAGTCTCTCCACATGCTCATTTCGGAGAGATTAGTGTGCGTGAAAGCAGGCCTTAACCTAGATTGTTGGGAACACATAGTTTTTTTAAGTTGCAAACTACACTCTTTACATATATATGGGGAGGTACTCTCTCCAACACGGTTTTACAGTGAAAACTGCAGCAACTTCAAACCGGCACTAGGAAACATATTGAGTAACCAGAGTAAATGTTTCTACTGCAACCCGTTCCTTTTGTGCTAGATGAACGGAAGTCTCTCCATATGCTGAGTTATGAGAGATAAGTGTGTGTGAAATCCGTTCTTCACCAAGCTTGTTGGGAACACAAAGTTTCTTTTCAATTGCAAACTGCATTCCATACATATATATGGGGAGGTACTCGCTCCAACACGGTTTTTCAGTGATAACTGCAGGAACTTCAATCCGGCACTAGGAAACACAATGGGAATCCAGAGCAAAAGTTTCTCCTGCAATACTTTCGTTATGTTGTACATGAACGAAAGTCTCTCCACATGCTCAGTTCTTAGAGATAAGTGTGTGTGAAAGCCGTACTTCACCTAGCTTGTTTGGAACACAAAGTTTCTTTTAAATTTCAAACAACACCCCTTACATATAAATGGGGAGGTACTCGCTCCAACTCTGTTTTTCAGTGAAAACTGCAGGAAATTCAAACTGGCTCTACGAAACCCACTGACAAACCTGAGTAAAAGTATCTCCTGCAACCCGTTCCCTTTGAGCTGTATGAATGAAAGTCTCTCCACATGCTCATTTCTGAGAGATAACTCTGTGTGAAAGCCGTCCTTCACCTAGCTTGTTTGGAACACAAAGTTTCTTTTCAGTTGCAAACTACAATCCATACCTATATATGGGGAGGTACCAGGTCCAACTCGATTTAACATTGAAAAGTGCAGGAAATTCCAACCGGCACTCAGAAACACACTGAGAAAACTGGGCAAAATTTCCTCCTGCAACCCTTTCATTTGTGCTAGATGAACGAAAGTCTCTCCACATGCTCAGTTCTTAGATATAATTTTGTGTGAAAGCCGTACTTCACCTTTCATGTTGGGAACACAAAGTTTCTTTTCATTTGTAAACTAGACCCCTTACATATATATGGGGAAGTACACGCTCCAAATCGGTTTTGAAGTGAAAACTGCAGGAACTTCAAACAGGCACTAGGAAACACACTGAGAAACAGAGTAATATTTTCTCCTGCATTTCGATCCATTTGTGCTAGGTGAACGAACGTCTCTCCACATGATCATTACAGAGAGATAGTTGTGTGTGAAAGCCGTCCTTCACCTAGCTTGTTGGGAACACAAAGTGTCTTTCCAGTTGCAAACTACACTCTTTACATATATATGGGGAGGTACTCGCTCCAACTGGTTTTCGCAATATAAATAGCAGGAACTTCAAACCGGCACTAGGAAACACAATGAGAAACCAGAGCAAAACTTTCTCCTGCAAACCTTTTATTTTTAGCTAGATGAACAAAAGACACTCCACATGCTCATTTCTGAGAGATAAGTGTGTGTGAAATCAATACTTCACCAAGCTTGTTGGGAACACAAAGTTTCTTTACAGTTGCATATTGCACTCCATACATATATATGCGGAGGTACTCGTTCCAAATCAGTTTTACAGTGAAAACTGCAGGAAATTCAAACCGGAACTAGGAAAAACACTGAGAAAGCAGATTAAAATTTCTACTGCAATCCGTTCCCTTTGAGCTAGGTGAACGTACGTCTCTCCACATGCTGAGTTATGAGAGATGTGTGTGTGAAATCCGTTCTTCACCAAGCTTGTTGGGAACACAAATTTTCTTTTCAATTGCAAACTGCACTCCATACATATATAAGGGGATGTACTCGCTCCAACACTGTTTTTCAGTGAAAACTGCAGGAACTTCAATCCGGCACTAGGAAACACAATGGGAATCCAGGACAAAAGATTCTCATGCAATCCTTTCATTATGTGCTAGATGAAAGAAAGTCTCTCCACATGCTCAGTTCTTAGAGATAAGTGTGTGTGAAAGCCGTACTTCACATAGCTTGTTTGGAACACAAAGTTTCTTTTAAATTTCAAACAACACCCCTTACATATATATGGGGAGGTACTCGCTCCAACTCTGTTTTTCAGTGAAAAATGCAGGAAATTCAAACCGGCTCTACGAAACACACTGAGAAACCTGAGTAAAAATTTCTCCTGCAAACCATTCCCTTTGTGCTAGATCAACGAAGGTCTCTCCACATGTTGAGTTATTTGTGATAAGTGTTTGTGAAAGCCGCCATTCACCTAGCTTGTTGGGAACAGAAAGTTTCTTTTCTGTTGCAAACTGCAATCCATACAAATATATGGGGAGGTACTCGCTCCAACTCTGTTTTACACTGAAAAATGCAGGACCTTCTAACAAGCACTAGGAAACACACTGAGAAATCAGAGTAAAAGTTTCTCCTGCATCTCGTTCCCTTTGTGCAAGTTGAACGAAAGTCTCTCCACATGCTCAGCTCTTAGAGATAAGTGTGTGTGAAAGTCGTACTTCACCTAGCTTGTTGGGAACACAAAGATTCTTTTAAATTTCAAACAACACCCCTTACATATATATGGGGAGGCACTCGCTCCAACTCTGTTTTTCAGTGAAAACTGCAGGAAATTCAAACTGGCTCTATTAAACACACTGAGAGACCTGAGTTAAAGTTTCTCCTGCAACACTTTCCCTTTGTGCTAGATGAATGAAAGTCTCTCCACATGCTCAATTCTGAGAGATAAGTGTGTGTGAAAGCCGTGATTCACCTAGCTTGTTTGGAACACAAAGTTTCTTTTCAGTTGCAAACTACAATCCATACATATATATGGGAAGTACCAGGTCCAACAAGATTTTACATTGAAAAGTGCAGGAAATTCAAACCGGCACTAGGAAACATACAGAGAAATCAGAGTAAAATATCTCCTGCACCAACTTCCTTTTTTTTTAGATGAATGAACGTCTCACCACATGCTCTTTTCTGAGATAAATGTGTGTGTGAATGCCGTTCTTCACCTAGCTTGTTAGTAACACAAAGTTTCTTTTATGTTGCAAACTGCACTCAATACATATATATGGGGAGGTTCTCGCTCCAACTCGGTTTTACAGTGAAAACTGCAGGAAGTCAAAACAGCACTAGGAAACACACTGACAAACCAGGGCAAAATATCCTCCTGCAACACTTTCCTATGTGCTAGATTAACGAACGTCTCTCCACATGCTCAGTTCTGAGAGATAAGTGTGTGTGAAATCCGTCCTTAACCTAGCTTGTTTGGAACACAACTTTCTTTTCAGGTGCAAAATGTAACGCATAAATATATATGGGGAGGTAATAGCTGCATACACGATTTTACATTGAAAACTGCAAAAACATCAAACAGGCACTAGGAAACACACTGAGAAAGCAGAGTAAAATTTTCTCCTGAAATCCGTTCCTTTTAGGCTAGATGAACGAAAGTCTCTCCACATGCTCATTTCTGAGAGATAAGTGTGTGTGAAAGCCGTCTTTCACCTAGCATGTTGGGAACACAAAGTTTCTTTTCAGTTGCAAACTAGACTCCTTACGTATATATGGGGAGGTACACACTTCAACACGATATTACAGTGAAAACTGCAGGATCTTCAAACCGACACTAGCAAACACACTGAGAATCCAGAGTAAAAGTTACTCCTTCAAACCGTTCCATTTGTGCTAGATGAAGGAAAGTCTCTCCACATGCTCAGATCTTTGTGATAAGTGTGTGTGAAAGCCGCACTTCACTTAGATTGTTGGGAACACAATGTTTGTTTTCAGTTGCAAACTGCACTCCATAAATATATATGGGGAGGTACTCGCTCCAAATGGTTTTTCAGTGAAAACTGCAGGAACATCAAACAGGCATTAGGACACACACTGAGAAACAAGAGCAATTGCTTCCCTGCAAACTGTCCCTTTGTGCACGATGAACGAAAGTCTCTCCACATGTTCTGTTCTGAGAAAAATTGTTTATGAAAGACTTCCTTCACATAGCTTGTTGGCAAAACAAAGTTTCTTTTCAGATGAAACTGCACTCCATACATATATATGAGGAGGTACTCGCTCCAAATCGGTTTTACAGTAAAATCTGCAGGAACTTCAAATCGGTACTAGGAAACACACTGAGAAATCAGAGCAAATATTTCTCCAGCAAACCTTTCCCTTTGTGCAAGATGAATGAACGTCTCTCCACATGCTCAGTTCTGAGAGATAAATGGGGGTGAAAGCCGTCATTCACCTACCTTGTTGGGAACAGAAAGTATCTTTTCAGAAGCAAATTGTACTCCATACATATATATGGGGATGTACTCGCTCCAAATCGGTTTTAAACTGAAAACTGCAGGAACTTCAAACAGGTACTAGGAAACAGACTGAGAAACCAGACTAAAAGATTCTCCCGCAATCCGTTCCCTTTGAGCTAGGTGAACGAACGTCTCTCCACATGCTCAGTTCTGAGAGATAAGGGTTCGTTAAAGCCGTGATTCACCTAGCTTGTTTGGAACACAAAATTTCTTTTCAGTTGCAAACTACATTCCATAAATATATATGGGGAGGTACCAGGTCCAACTCGATTTTACATTGAAAAGTGCAGGAAATTCAAACCGGCACTAGGAAACACACTGAGAAATCAGAGTAAAATTATATCCTGCAACCCCTTCCATTTGTGCTAGATGAATGAACGTCTCTCCACATGCTTTTTTCTGAGATAAATGTGTGTGTGAATGCCGTTCTTCACCTAGCTGTTTAGGAACACAAAGTTTCTTTTCAGTTCCAAACTACAATGCATACATATATATGGGGAGGTACCAGGTCCAACTCAATTTTACATTGAAGAGTGCAGGAAATTGAAACCGGCACTATGAAACACACTGAGAAATCAGAGTAAAAATATCTCCTGCAACCCCTTCCCTTTGTGCTAGATGAATGAACGTCTCTCCACATGCTATTTTCTGAGACAAATGTGTGTGTGAATGCATTTCTTCACCAACTTGTTAGGAACACAAAGTTTCTTTTATGTTGCAAATTGCACTCAATACATATATATGGGGAGTTTCTCGCTCCAACTCGGTTTTACAGTGAAAACTGCAGGAAGTCAAATCAGCACTAGGAAACACACTGAGAAACCACGGCAAAATTTCCTCCTGCAATCCGTTCCATTTGAGCTAGGTGAACGTACGTCTATCCACATGCTGAGTTATGAGAGATGTGTGTGTGAAATCCGTTCTTCACCAAGCTTGTTGGGAACACAAATTTTCTTTTCAATTGCAAACTGCATTCCATACATATATATGGGGAGGTACTCGCTCCAACACGGTTTTTCAGTGAAAATTGACGGAACTTCAATCCGGCACTAGGAAACACAATGGGAATCCAGGAAAAAAGTTTCTCCTGCAATCCTTTCATTATGTGCTAGATGAAAGAAAGTCTCTCCACATACTCAGTTCTTAGAGATATGTGTGTGTGAAAGCCGTACTTCACCTAGCTTGTAGGGAACCGAAAGTTTCTTTTAAATTTCAAACAACACCCCTTAAATATATATGGGGAGGTACTCGCTCCAACTCTGTTTTTCAGTGAAAAATGCAGGAAATTCAAACCGGCTCTACGAAACACACTGAGAAACCTGAGTAAAAATTTCTCCTGCAAACCGTTCCCTTTGTGCTAGATCAACGAAGGTCTCTCCACATGTTCAGTTATTTGTGATAAGTGTTTGTGAAAGCCGCCATTCACCTAGCTTGTTGGGAACAGAAAGTTTCTTTTCTGTTGCAAACTGCAATCCATACAAATATATGGGGAGGTACTCGCTCCAACTCTGTTTTACACTGAAAAATGCAGGACCTTCTAACAAGCACTAGGAAACACACTGAGAAATCAGAGTAAAAACTTTTCCTGCATCTCGTTCCCTTTGTGCTAGTTGAACGAAAGTCTCTCCACATGCTCATTTCGGAGAGATTAGTGTGCGTGAAAGCAGGAATTCACCTAGCTTGTTGGGAACACATAGTTTTTTTAAGTTGCAAACTACACTCTTTACATATATATGGGGAGGTACTCTCTGCAACACGGTTTTACAGTGAAAACTGCAGGAACTTCAAACCGGCACTAGGAAACATATTGAGTAACCAGAGTAAATGTTTATACTGCAACCCGTTCCTTTTGTGATAGATGAACGGAAGTCTCTCCACATGCTGAGTTATGAGAGATAAGTGTGTGTGAAATCCGTTCTTCACCAAGCTTGTTGGGAACACAAAGTTTCTTTTCAATTGCAAACTGCATTCCATACATATATATGGGGAGGTACTCGCTCCAACACGGTTTTTCAGTGATAACTGCAGGAACTTCAATCCGGCACTAGGAAACACAATGGGAATCCAGAGCAAAAGTTTCTCCTGCAATTCTTTCATTATGTGGTAGATGAACGAAAGTCTCTCCACATGCTCAGTTCTTAGAGATAAGTGTGTGTGAAAGCCGTACTTCACCTAGCTTGTTGGGAACACAAAGTTTCTTTTAAATTTCAAACAACACCCCTTACATATAAATGGGGAGGTACTCGCTCCAACTCTGTTTTTCAGTGAAAACTGCAGGAAATTCAAACTGGCTCTACGAAACCCACTGACAAACCTGAGTAAAAGTATCTCCTGCAACCCGTTCCCTTTGAGCTACATGAATGAACGTCTCTCCACATGCTCATTTCTGAGAGACAACTGTGTGTGAAAGCCGTCCTTCACCTAGCTTGTTTGGAACACAAAGTTTCTTTTCAGTTGCAAACTACAATCCATACCTATATATGGGTAGGTACCAGGTCCAACTCGATTTTACATTGAAAAGTGCAGGAAATTCAAACCGGCACTAGGAAACACACTGAGAAAACTGGGCAAAATTTCCTCCTGCAACACTTTCATTTGTGCTAGATGAACGAAAGTCTCTCCACATGCTCAGTTCTGAGAATTAATTGTGTGTGAAAGCCGACTTTTTCCTAGCTTGTTGGGAACACAAAGTTTCTTTACAGATGCAAACTACACTCCATACATATATATGGTTAGGTACCAGGTCCAACTCGATTTTACATTGAAAAGTGCAGGAAATTCAAACCGGCACTCAGAAACACAATGAGAATCCAGAGCAAAAGTTTCTCCAGCAACCCTTTAATTTTGTGCTAGATGAACGAAAATCCACATGCTCAGTTCTTAGATATAATTATGTGTGAAAGCCATACTTCACCTTTCATGTTGGGAACACAAAGTTTCTTTTCATTTGTAAACTAGACCCCTTACATATATATGGGGAAGTACACGCTCCAAATCGGTTTTGAAGTGAAAACTGCAGGAACTTCAAACAGGCACTAGGAAACACACTCAGAAACAGAGTAATATTTTCTCCTGCATTTGGTTCCCTTTGTGCTATGTGAACGAACTTCTCTCCACATGATCATTCCTGAGAGATAGTTGTGTGTGAAAGCCGTCCTTCACCTAGCTTGTTGGGAACACAAAGTTTCTTTTCAGTTGCAAACTACACTCTTTACATATATATGGGGAGGTACTCGCTCCAACTGGTTTTCGCAATATAAATAGCAGGAACTTCAAACCGGCACTAGGAAACACAATGAGAAACCAGAGCAAAAGTTTCTCCTGCAACCCTTTTATTTTTAGCTAGATGAACAAAAGACTCTCCACACGCTCAGTTCTGACAGATAAGTGTGTGTGAAATCAATACTTCACCAAGCTTGTTGGGAACACAAAGTTTCTTTACAGTTGCATATTGCACTCCATACATATATATGCGGAGGTACTCGTTCCAAATCTGTTTTACAGTGAAAACTGCAGGAAATTCAAACCGGAACTAGGAAAAACACTGAGAAAGCAGATTAATATTTCTCCTGCAATCCGTTCCCTTTGAGCTAGGTGAACGAACTTCTCTCCCCATGCTCAGTTCTGAGAGATAAGTGAGTGTGAAGACGTACTTCACCTAGCTTGTTGGGAACACAAAGTTTCTTTTCAGTTGCAAACGGCACTCCATATATGTATATGGGTTGGTAAAAGCTCCAAATCGTTTTTACAGTTAAAACTGCAGGATCATTAAACTGGCACTACCAAACACACTGAGAAACCAGAGTAAAAGTTTGTAATTCAAACAGTTCCCTTTGTGCTAGATGAACGAAAATCTCTCCACATGCTCAGTTTTTTGTGATAAGTGTGTTGAAAACCGCACTTCACCTAGCTTGTGGTGAACAGAAAGTTTCTTTACAATTTCAAACTGCACTCCATACATATATATGGGGAGGTACTCGCTCCAACATGGTTTTTCAGTGAAAAATGCAGGAACTTCAATACGGCACTAGGAAACACAATGGGAATCGAGAGCAAAAGTTTCTCCTGCAATCCTTTCATTATGTGGTAGATGAACGAAAGTCTCTCCACATGCTCAGCTCTTAGAGATAAGTGTGTGTGAAAGACGTATTTCACCTAGCTTGTTGGGAACACAAAGTTTTTTTAAATTTCAAACAACAGCCCTTACATATATATGGGGTGGTACTAGCTACAACTCTGTTTTTCAGTGAAAACTGCAGGAAATTCAAACGGGCTCTACGAAACACACTGAGAATCCTGAGTAAATGTTTCCCCTGCAAACCGTTCCCTTTGTGCTAGACGAATGAACGTCTCTCCACATGCTCATTTCTGAGAGATAAGTGTCTGTGAAAGCCGTCCTTCACCTAGCTTGTTTGGAACACAAAGTTTCTTTTCAGTTGCAAACTACGGTCCATACATATATATGGGTAGGTACCAGGTCCAACTCGATTTTACATTGAAAAGTGCAGGAAATTCAAACCGGCACTCAGAAACACAATGAGAATCCAGAGCAAAAGTTTCTCCAGCAACCCTTTCATTTTGTGCTAGATGAACGAAAATCTCTCCACATGCTCAGTTCTTAGATAATTTTGTGTGAAAGGCGTACTTCACCTTTCATTTTGGGAACACAAAGTTTCTTTTCATTTGTAAACTAGACCCCTTACATATATATGGGGAAGTACACGCTCCAAATCGGTTTTGAAGTGAAAACTGCAGGAACTTCAAACAGGCACTAGGAAACACACTGAGAAACAGAGTAATATTTTCTCCTGCATCTCGTTCCCTTTGTGCTAGTTGAACGAAAGTCTCTCCACATGCTCATTTCGGAGAGATAAGTGTGCGTGAAAGCAGTCCTTAAACTAGCTTGTTGGGAACACATAGTTTTTTTAAGTTGCCAACTACACTCTTTTCATATATATGGGGAGGTACTCTCTCCAACACGGTTTTACAGTGAAAACTGCAGGAACTTCAAACCGGCACTAGGAAACACAATGAGAAACCAGAGCAAAAGTTTCTCCTGCAACCCTTTTATTTTTTGCTGGATGAACGAATGTCTCTCCACATGCTCAGGTCTGAGAGATAAGTGTTTGTGAATGCCGTCCTTCTCCTAGCTTGTTGGGAACACAAAAATTTTCTTTTCAGTTGCAAACGTTACTCCATAGATATATATGTGGAAGTACTCGCTCCAACTCGGTATTACACTGAAAACTGCAGGAACTTCAAACCGGAACTAGGAAACACACTGGATACCAGAGTAAAAGTTTCTCCTGCAAACATTAAACTTTGTGCTAGATGAACGATCGTCTCTCAACATAATCAGTTGATTGTATTAAGTGTGTGTGAAAGCCGTTCTTCACCTAGGTTTTTGGGAACTCAATGTTACTTTTCAGTTGCTAACTCTACTCCATACTTATATATGGGGATGTACCACCTCCAACTCGGTTTTACAGGGAAAACTGCAGGAATTTCAACCTGGCACTTGGAAACACACTGAGAAACCAGAGTAAAAGTTTCAACTGACACCCGTTCCCTTTTTGCTAGATGAACGAACATCTCTGCACATGCTCAATTCTTTGAGATAATTGTGTGAAAGCAGAACTTCACCTAGCTTGTTGGGAACAGAAAGTTTCTTTTTATCTACAAACGGCACTCCATACATATATATGGGGAGGTACACGCTCCTACACGGTTTTCAGTGTAAACTGCAGGAACTTCAATCCGGCACTAGGAAACAAATTGTGTATACAGAGTAAAAGTTCCTTCTGCAAAAATTTCATTATGTGCTAGATGAACGAAAGTCTCTCCACATGCTCAGCTCTTAGAGATAAGTGTGTGTGAAAGTCGTACTTCACCTAGCTTGTTGGGAACACAAAGATTCTTTTAAATTTCAAAAAACACCCCTTACATATATATGGGGAGGCACTGGCTCCAACTCTGTTTTTCAGTGAAAACTGCAGGAAATTCAAACCGGCTCTATTAAACACACTGAGAGACCTGAGTTAAAGTTTCTCCTGCAACACTTTCCCTTTGTGCTAGATGAATGAAAGTCTCTCCACATGCTCAATTCTGAGAGATAAGTGTGTGTGAAAGCCGTGATTCACCTAGCTTGTTTGGAACACAAAGTTTCTTTCAGTTGCAAACTACAATCCATACATATATATGGGAAGTACCAGGTCCAACAAGATTTTACATTGAAAAGTGCAGGAAATTCAAACCGGCACTAGGAAACATACAGAGAAATCAGAGTAAAATATCTCCTGCAACAACTTCCTTTTTTTTTAGATGAACGAACGTCTCTCCACATGCTCAGTTCTGAGAGATAAGTGTGTGTGAAATCCGTCCTTAACCTAGCTTGTTTGGAACACAACTTTCTTTTCAGGTGCAAAATGTAACCCATAAATATATATGGGGAGGTAATAGCTGCATACACGATTTTACATTGAAAACTGCAAAAACATCAAACAGGCACTAGGAAACACACTGAGAAAGCAGAGTAAAAGTTTCTCCTGAAAGCCATTCCTTTTGGGCTAGATGAACGAAAGTCTCCCCACATGCTCATTTCTGAGAGATAAGTGTGTGTGAAAGCCGTCTTTCACCTAGCTTGTTGGGAACACAAAGTTTCTTTTCAGTTGCAAACTAGACTCCTTACATATATATGGGGAGGTACACACTTCAAAACGATATTACAGTGAAAACTGCAGGATCTTCAAACCGGCACTAGCAAACACACTGAGAATCCAGAGTAAAAGTTACTCCTTCAAACCGTTCCCTTTGTGCTAGATGAAAGAACGTCTCTCCACATGCTCAGATCTTTGTGATAAGTGTGTGTGAAAGCCGCCCTTCACCTAGATTGTTGGGAACACAATGTTTGTTTTCAGTTGCAAACTACACTCCATACATTTATAAGGGGTGGTACTCGCTCCAACTAGATTTTCAGTGAAAACTGCAGGAACTTCAAACAGGCACTAGGAAACACACTGAGAAACCAGAGCAAATGTTTCCCTGCAAACTGTCCCTTCGTGCTAGATGAACGAAAGTCTCTCCACTTTCTCAGTTCTTTGTGATAAGTGTGTGTGAAAGCCGCCCTTTACCTAGCTTGTTGGGAACACAAAGTTTCTTTTCAGTTGCAAACTGCACTCCATAAATATATATGGGGAGGTACTCGCTCCAACTCGTTTTTCAGTGAAAACTGCAGGAACATCAAACAGGCATTAGGACACACACTGAGAAACAAGAGCAAATGCTTCCCTGCAAACTGTCCCTTTGTGCACGATGAACGAAAGTCTCTCCACATGTTCTGTTCTGAGAAAAATTGTTTATGAAAGACTTCCTTCACATAGCTTGTTGGCAAAACAAAGTTTCATTTCAGATGAAACTGCACTCCATACATATATATGAGGAGGTACTCGCTCCAACTCGGTTTTACAGTGAAATCTGCCGGAACTTCAAATCGGCACTAGGAAACACACTGAGAAATCAGAGCAAATATTTCTCCAGCAAACCTTTCCCTTTGTGCAAGATGAATGAACGTCTCTCCACATGCTCAGTTCTGAGAGATAAATGGGGGTGAAAGCCGTCCTTCACCTACCTTGTTGGGAACAGAAATTATCTTTTCAGAAGCAAATTGTACTCCATATATATACATGGGGATGTACTCGCTCCAAATCGGTTTTAAACTGAAAACTGCAGGAACTTCAAACAGGTACTAGGAAACAGACTGAGAAACCAGACTAAAAGATTCTCCCGCAATCCGTTCCCTTTGAGCTAGGTGAACGAACGTCTCTCCACATGCTCAGTTCTGAGAGATAAGGGTTCGTTAAAGCCGTGATTCACCTAGCTTGTTTGGAACACAAAATTTCTTTTCAGTTGCAAACTACATTCCATAAATATATATGGGGAGGTACAAGGTCCAACTCGATTTTACATTGAAAAGTGCAGGAAATTCAAACCGGCACTAGGAAACACACTGAGAAATCAGAGTAAAATTATATCCTGCAACCCCTTCCATTTGTGCTAGATGAATGAACGTCTCTCCACATGCTTTTTTCTGAGATAAATGTGTGTGTGAATGCCGTTCTTCACCTAGCTGTTTAGGAACACAAAGTTTCTTTTCAGTTCCAAACTACAATGCATACATGTATATGGGGAGGTACCAGGTCCAACTCAATTTTACATTGAAGAGTGCAGGAAATTGAAACCGGCACTATGAAACACACTGAGAAATCAGAGTAAAAATATCTCCTGCAACCCCTTCCCTTTGTGCTAGATGAATGAACGTCTCTCCACATGCTATTTTCTGAGACAAATGTGTGTGTGAATGCATTTCTTCAACAACTTGTTAGGAACACAAAGTTTCTTTTATGTTGCAAATTGCACTCAATACATATATATGGGGAGTTTCTCGCTCCAACTCGGTTTTACAGTGAAAACTGCAGGAAGTCAAATCAGCACTAGGAAACACACTGAGAAACCACGGGAAAATTTCCTCCTGCAATCCGTTCCCTTTGAGCTAGGTGAACGTACGTCTCTCCACATGCTGAGTTATGAGAGATGTGTGTGTGAAATCCGTTCTTCACCAAGCTTGTTGGGAACACAAATTTTCTTTTCAATTGCAAACTGCATTCCATACATATATATGGGGAGGTACTCGCTCCAACACGGTTTTTCAGTGAAAACTGACGGAACTTCAATCCGGCACTAGGAAACACAATGGGAATCCAGGAAAAAAGTTTCTCCTGCAATCCTTTCATTATGTGCTAGATGAAAGAAAGACTCTCCACATGCTCAGTTCTTAGAGATAAGTGTGTGTGAAAGCCGTACTTCACCTAGCTTGTAGGGAACCGAAAGTTTCTTTTAAATTTCAAACAACACCCCTTAAATATATATGGGGAGGTACTCGCTCCAACTCTGTTTTTCAGTGAAAAATGCAGGAAATTCAAACCGGCTCTACGAAACACACTGAGAAACCTGAGAAAAAGTTTCTCCTGCAAACCGTTCCCTTTGTGCTAGATCAACGAAGGTCTCTCCACATGTTCAGTTATTTGTGATAAGTGTTTGTGAAAGCCGCCATTCACCTAGCTTGTTGGGAACAGAAAGTTTCTTTTCTGTTGCAAACTGCAATCCATACAAATATATGGGGAGGTACTCGCTCCAACTCTGTTTTACACTGAAAAATGCAGGACCTTCTAACAAGCACTAGGAAACACACTGAGAAATCAGAGTAAAAACTTTTCCTGCATCTCGTTCCCTTTGTGCTAGTTGAACGAAAGTCTCTCCACATGCTCATTTCGGAGAGATTAATGTGCGTGAAAGCAGGCATTAACCTAGCTTGTTGGGAACACATAGTTTTTTTAAGTTGCAAACTACATTCTTTACATATATATGGGGAGGTACTCTCCCCAACACGGTTTTACAGTGAAAACTGCAGGAACTTCAAACCGGCACTAGGAAACATATTGAGTAACCAGAGTAAATGTTTCTACTGCAACCCTTTCCTTTTGTGCTAGATGAAAGAAAGTCTCTCCACATGCTGAGTTATGAGAGATAAGTGTGTGTGAAAGCCGTACTTCACCTAGCTTGTTTGGAACACAAAGTTTCTTTTAAATTTCAAACAACACCCCTTACATATAAATGGGGAGGTACTCGCTCCAACTCTGTTTTTCAGTGAAAACTGCAGGAAATTCAAACTGGCTCTACGAAACCCACTGACAAACCTGAGTAAAAGAATCTCCTGCAACCGTTCCCTTTGAGCTAAATGAATGAACGTCTCTCCACATGCTCATTTCTGAGAGATAGTTGTGTGTGAAAGCCGTCCTTCACCTAGCTTGTTGGGAACATAAAGTTTCTTTTCAGTTGCAAACTACACTCTTTACATATATATGGGGAGGTACTCGCTCCAACTGGTTTTCGCAATATTAATAGCAGGAACTTCAAACCGGCACTAGGAAACACAATGAGAAACCAGAGCAAAAGTTTCTCCTGCAATCCTTTCATTATGTGGTAGATGAACGAAAGTCTCTCCACATGCTCAGTCCTAGAGATAAGTGTGTGTGAAAGACGTATTTCACCTAGCTTGTTGGGAACACAAAGTTTTTTTAAATTTCAAACAACAGCCCTTACATATATATGGGGAGGTACTAGCTCCAACTCTGTTTTTCAGTGAAAACTGCAGGAAATTCAAACGGGCTCTACGAAACACACTGAGAATCCTGAGTAAATGTTTCCCCTGCAAACCGTTCCCTTTGTGCTAGATGAATGAACGTCTCTCCACATGCTCATTTCTGAGAGATAAGTGTCTGTGAAAGCCGTCCTTCACCTAGCTTGTTTGGAACACAAAGTTTCTTTTCAGTTGCAAGCAATGGTCCATACATATATATGGGTAGGTACCAGGTCCAACTCGATTTTACATTGAAAAGTGCAGGAAATTCAAACCGGCACTCAGAAACACAATGAGAATCCAGAGCAAAAGTTTCTCCAGCAACCCTTTCATTTTGTGCTAGATGAACGAAAATCTCTCCACATGCTCAGTTCTTAGATATAATTTTGTGTGAAAGCCGTACTTCACCTTTCATGTTGGGAACACAAAGTTTCTTTTCATTTTTAAACTAGACCCCTTACATATATATGGGGAAGTACACGCTCCAAATCGGTTTTGAAGTGAAAACTGCAGGAACTTCAAACAGGCACTAGGAAACACACTGAGAAACAGAGTAATATTTTCTCCTGCATTTCGTTCCCTTTGTGCTAGGTGAACGAACGTCTCTCCACATGATCATTCCTGAGAGATAGTTGTGTGTGAAAGCCGTCCTTCACCTAGATTGTTGGGAACACAATGTTTCTTTTCAGTTGCAAACTACACTCTTTACATATATATGGGGAGGTACTCGCTCCAACTGGTTTTCGCAATATAAATAGCAGGAACTTCAAACCGGCACTAGGAAACACAATGAGAAACCAGAGCAAAAGTTTCTCCTGCAACCCTTTTATTTTTAGCTAGATGAACAAAAGACTCTCCACACGCTCAGTTCTGACAGATAAGTGTGTGTGAAATCAATACTTCACCAAGCTTGTTGGGAACACAAAGTTTCTTTACAGTTGCATATTGCACTCCATACATATATATGCGGAGGTACTCGTTCCAAATCTGTTTTACAGTGAAAACTGCAGGAAATTCAAACCGGAACTAGGAAAAACACTGAGAAAGCAGATTAAAATTTCTCCTGCAATCTGTTCCCTTTGAGCTAGGTGAACGAACTTCTCTCCCCATGCTCAGTTCTGAGAGATAAGTGAGTGTGAAGACGTACTTCACCTAGCTTGTTGGGAACACAAAGTTTCTTTTCAGTTGCAAACGGCACTCCATATATGTATATGGGTTGGTACAAGCTCCAAATCGTTTTTACAGTTAAAACTGCAGGATCATTAAACTGGCACTACCAAACACACTGAGAAACCAGAGTAAAAGTTTGTAATTCAAACAGTTCCCTTTGTGCTAGATGAACGAAAATCTCTCCACATGCTCAGTTTTTTGTGATAAGTGTGTTGAAAACCGCACTTCACCTAGCTTGTGGTGAACAGAAAGTTTCTTTACAATTTCAAACTGCACTCCATACATATATATGGGGAGGTACTCGCTCCAACATGGTTTTTCAGTGAAAAATGCAGGAACTTCAATACGGCACTAGGAAACACAATGGGAATCGAGAGCAAAAGTTTCTCCTGCAATCCTTTCATTCTGTGTTAGATGAACGAAAGTCTCTCCACATGCTCAGCTCTTAGAGATAAGTGTGTGTGAAAGACGTATTTCACCTAGCTTGTTGGGAACACAAAGTTTTTTTAAATTTCAAACAACAGCCCTTACATATATATGGGGAGGTACTAGCTCCAACTCTGTTTTTCAGTGAAAACTGCAGGAAATTCAAACGGGCTCTACGAAACACACTGAGAATCCTGAGTAAATGTTTCCACTGCAAACCGTTCCCTTTGTGCTAGATGAATGAACGTCTCTCCACATGCTCATTTCTGAGAGATAAGTGTGTGTGAAAGCCGTCCTTCACCTAGCTTGTTTGGAACACAAAGTTTCTTTTCATTTGTAAACTAGACTCCTTACATATATATGGGGAAGTACACGCTCCAAATCGGTTTTGAAGTGAAAACTGCAGGAACTTAAAACAGGCACTAGGAAAAACACTGAGAAACAGAGTAATATTTTCTCCTGCATCTCGTTCCCTTTGTGCTAGTTGAACGAAAGTCTCTCCACATGCTCATTTCGGAGAGATAAGTGTGCGTCAAAGCAGTCCTTAACCTAGCTTGTTGGGAACACATAGTTTTTTTAAGTTGCAAACTACACTCTTTACATATATATGGGGAGGTACTCTCTCCAACACGGTTTTACAGTGAAAACTGCAGGAACTTCAAACCGGCACTAGGAAACAAAATGAGAAACCAGAGCAAATGTTTCCCCTGCAACCCTTTTATTTTTTGCTGGGTGAACGAATGTCTCTCCACATGCTCAGGTCTGAGAGATAAGTGTTTGTGAATGCCGTCCTTCTCCTAGCTTGTTGGGAACACAAAAATTTTCTTTTCAGTTGCAAACGTTACTCCATAGATATATATGTGGAAGTACTCGCTCCAACTCGGTATTACAGTGAAAACTGCAGGAACTTCAAACCAGCACTAGCAAACACACTGAGAATCCAGAGTAAAAGTTTCTCCTTCAAACCGTTCCCTTTGTGCTAGATGAAGGAACGTCTCTCCACATGCTCAGATCTTTGTGATAAGTGTGTGTGAAAGCCGCCCTTCAACTAGATTGTTGGGAACACAATGTTTGTTTTCAGTTGCAAACTACACTCCATACATTTATAAGGGGTGGTACTCGCTCCAAATTAATTTTCAGTGAAAACTGCAGGAACTTCAAACCGGCACTAGGAAACACACTGAGAAACCAGAGCAAATGTTTCCCTGCAAACTGTCCCTTCGTGCTAGAGGAACGAAAGTCTCTCCACTTTCTCAGTTCTTTGTGATAAATGTGTGTGAAAGCCGCCCTTTACCTAGCTTGTTGGGAACACAAAGTTTCTTTTCAGTTGCAAACTGCACTCCATAAATATATATGGGGAGGTACTCGCTCCAACTCGTTTTTCAGTGAAAACTGCAGGAACATCAAACAGGCATTAGGACACACACTGAGAAACCAGAGCAAATGCATCCCTGCAAACTGTCCCTTTGTGCACGATGAACGAAAGTCTCTCCACATGTTCTGTTCTGAGAAAAATTGTTTATGAAAGACTTCCTTCACATAGCTTGTTGGCAAAACAAAGTTTCTTTTCAGATGAAACTGCACTCCATACATATATATGAGGAGGTACTCGCTCCAACTCGGTTTTACAGTGAAATCTGCCGGAACTTCAAATCGGCACTAGGAAACACACTGAGAAATCAGAGCAAATATTTCTCCAGCAAAACTTTCCCTTTGTGCAAGATGAATGAACGTCTCTCCACATGCTCAGTTCTGAGAGATAAATGGGGGTGAAAGTCGTCCTTCACCTACCTTGTTGGGAACAGAAAGTATCTTTTCAGAAGCAAATTGTACTCCATACATATATATGGGGATGTACTCGCTCCAACTCGGTTTTAAACTGAAAACTGCAGGAACTTCAAACAGGTACTAGGAAACAGACTGAGAAACCAGACTAAAAGATTCTCCCGCAATCCGTTCCCTTTGAGCTAGGTGAACGAACGTCTCTCCACATGCTCAGTTCTGAGAGATAAGGGTTCGTTAAAGCCGTGATTCACCTAGCTTGTTTGGAACACAAAATTTCTTTTCAGTTGCAAACTACATTCCATAAATATATATGGGGTGGTACCAGGTCCAACTCGATTTTACATTGAAAAGTGCAGGAAATTCAAACCGGCACTAGGAAACACACTGAGAAATCAGAGTAAAATTATCTCCTGCAACCCCTTCCATTTGTGCTAGATGAATGAACGTCTCTCCACATGCTTTTTTCTGAGATAAATGTGTGTGTGAATGCTGTTCTTCACCTAGCTGTTAAGGAACACAAAGTTTCTTTTCAGTTCCAAACTACAATGAACACATATATATGGGGAGGTACCAGGTCCAACTCAATTTTACATTGAAGAGTGCAGGAAATTGAAACCGGCACTATGAAACACACTGAGAAATCAGAGTAAAAATATCTCCTGCAACCCCTTCCCTTTGTGCTAGATGAATGAACGTCTCTCCACATGCTATTTTCTGAGACAAATGTGTGTGTGAATGCATTCCTTCACCAACTTGTTAGGAACACAAAGTTTCTTTTATGTTGCAAATTGCACTCAATACATATATATGGGGAGTTTCTCGCTCCAACTCGGTTTTACAGTGAAAACTGCAGGAAGTCAAACCAGCACTAGGAAACACACTGAGAAACCACGGCAAAATTTCCTCCTGCAATCCGTTCCCTTTAAGCTAGGTGAACGTACGTCTCTCCACATGCTGAGTTATGAGAGATGTGTGTGTGAAATCCGTTCTTCACCAAGCTTGTTGGGAACACAAAAATTTTCTTTTCAGTTGCAAACGTTACTCCATAGATATATATGTGGAAGTACTCGCTCCAACTCGGTATTACACTGAAAACTGCAGGAACTTCAAACCGGAACTAGGAAACACACTGAGATACCAGAGTAAAAGTTTCTCCTGCAAACATTAAAATTTGTGCTAGATGAACGATCGTCTCTCCACATAATCAGTTGATTGTATTAAGTGTGTGTGAAAGCCGTTCTTCACCTAGGTTTTTGGGAACTCAATGTTACTTTTCAGTTGCTAACTCTACTCCATACTTATATATGGGGATGTACCACCTCCAACTCGGTTTTACAGGGAAAACTGCAGGAATTTCAACCTGGCACTTGGAAACACACTGAGAAACCAGAGTAAAAGTTTCACCTGCCACCCGTTCCCTTTGTGCTAGATGAACGAACATCCTGCACATGCTCAATTCTTTGAGATAAGTGTGTGTGAAAGCAGAACTTCACCTAGCTTGTTGGGAACAGAAAGTTTCTTTTTATCTGCAAACGGCACTCCATACATATATATGGGGAGGTACACGCTCCTACACGATTTTCAGTGTAAACTGCAGGAACTTCAATCCCTCACTAGGAAACAAATTGTGTATACAGAGTAAAAGTTTCTCCTGCAATAATTTCATTATGTGCTAGATGAACGAAAGTCTCTCCACATGCTCAGTTCTTAGAGATAAGTGTGTGTGAAAGTTGTACTTCACCTAGCTTGTTGGGAACACAAAGATTCTTTTAAATTTCAAACAACACCCCTTAAATATATATGGGGAGGCACTCGCTCCAACTCTGTTTTTCAGTAAAAACTGCAGGAATTTCAAACCGGCTCTATGAAACACACTGAGAGACCTGTGTTAAAGTTTCCCCTGCAACACTTTCCCTTTGTGCTAGATGAATGAAAGTCTCTCCACATGCTCAATTCTGAGAGATAAGTGTGTGTGAAAGCCGTGATTCACCTAGCTTGTTTGGAACACAAAGTTTCTTTTCAGTTGCAAACTACAATCCATACATATATATGGGAAGTACCAGGTCCAACAAGATTTTACATTGAAAAGTGCAGGAAATTCAAACCGGCACTAGGAAACATACAGAGAAATCAGATTAAAATATCTCCTGCAACAACTTCCTTTTTTTTTAGATGAATGAACGTCTCTCCACGTGCTCTTTTCTGAGATAAATGTGTGTGTGAATGCCGTTCTTCACCTAGCTTGTTAGTAACACAAAGTTTCTTTTCAGTTGAAAACTGCACTCCATACATATATATGGGTTGGTACAAGCTGAAACTCTGTTTTGCATTGAAAACTGCAGGAACTGCAAACATGCACTAAGAAACACACTGAGAAACCAGAGTAAATGTTCCTCCTGCAACCAATTCACTTTGTACTAGATGAACGTAAGTCTCTCCACATGCTCATTTCTGAGAGGAAAGTGTGTGTGAAAGCTGTCCTTCACCTAGTTTGTTAGGAACACAAAGTATCTTTCCAGTTAAAGACTGCACTCCATACATATACTTGGGGAGGTTTCGCTCCAACTCGGTTTTTCACTGAAAACTGCAGGAACTTCAAACCGGCACTATGAAACACACTGGGAATTCAGAGTAAAAGGTTCTCCTGCAACCCTTTCCCTTTCTGCTAGATGAACGAAGGTCTCTCCAAGTGCTCAGTTCTGAGACATAAGTGTGTGTGAATGCCGTCCTTCACCTAGCATGTTGGGAAATCAATGTTTCTTTTCAGTTGCTAACTACACTCCATACATATATATTGGGAGGTACTCGCTCCAACTCGGTTTTGCAGTGAAAACTGTAGGAACTTCAAAATGGCACTAGGAAACACATTGAGTAACCAGAGTAAATGTTTCTACTGCAACCCGTTCCATTTGTGCTAGATGAACGGAAGTCTCTCCACATGCTCAGTTCTGAGAGATATGTGTGTGTGAAAGCCGTCTTTCACCGAGCTTTTTGGGAAAACATAGTTTCTTTTCAGTTACAAACGGCACTCCATACATGTATATGGGGTGGTACAAGCTCCAAATCTGTTTTACAGTGAAAACTGCAAGATCTTCAAACAGGCACTAGCAAACACACTGAGAAACCAGAGTAAAAGTTTCTCCTGCAAACCTTTCCCTTTGTGCTAGATGAACGAAGGTCTCTCCACATGCTCAGTTTTGAGAGATAAGTGTGTATGAAAGCCACCCTTCACATAGATGGTTGGGAACAGAAAGCGTCTTTTCAATTACAAAATCACCCCATACAAATATATGGGGGGTACACGTTCCAACTCTGTTTTTCAGTGATAACTGCAAGAAATTCAAACCGGCACTAGGAAACAGACTGAGAATCCAGAGTAAAAGTCTCTCCTGCAACCCGTTCACTTTGTGCTAGATGAACGAACGTCTCTCCACATGCTCAGTTCTGAGATTTAAGTGTGTGTGAAATCCACCGTTCACCTATCTTGTTGGGACAACAAAAATTCTTTTCAGTTGCAAACAGTACTCCATAAATGTATATGGGGAAATAATATCTCCATACACGGTTTTACATTGAAACCTGCAGGAACATCAAAAAGGAACTAGGAAACACACTGAGAAACCAGAGTAAATGTTTCCCCTGAAACCCATTACCTTTGTGCTAGATGAACGAACATCTCTCCACATGCTAATTTCTTTGAGATAAGTGTGTGTGAAATCCGTACTTCACCTAGCTTGTTGTGAACACAAAGTTACTTTTCAGTTGCAAACAGCACTCCATAAATTTATATGGGGAGGTACTCGCTCCAACTCGGTTTTCAGTGAAAACTGCAGGAAATTCAAACAGGCACTAGGAAACACACTGAGAAACCAGAGTAAAATTTTCTCCTGCAATCCGTTCCCTTTGAGCTAGGTGAACGTACGTCTCTCCACATGATGAGTTATGAGAGATGTGTGTGTGAAATCAGTTCTTCACCAAGCTTGTTGGGAACACAAATTTTCTTTTCAATTGCAAACTGCACTCCATACTTATATATGGGGAGGTACTCGCTCCAACACGGTTTTTCAGTGAAAACTGCAGGAACTTCAATGCGGCACTAGGAAACACAATGGGAATCCAGAGAAAAAGTTTCTCCTGCAATCTTTTCATTATGTGCTAGATGAACGAAAGTCTCTCCACATGCTCAGTTCTGAGTGAAAAGTTGTTCTGAGGGCCGATATTCACCTAGCTTGTTTTGAACACAAAGCTTTTTAAGTTTCAAACAGCACTACATACATATATATGGGGATGTACTCACTACAATTCGGTTTTACTGTGAAAACTGCAGGACTTCCAACAGGCCATAGGAAACACACTGAGAAACCAGAGTAAAAGTTTCCCCTGCAACCCGTTCCCTTTGTGCTAGATGAACGAACGTCTCTCCACATGCTCATTTCTGAGAGATTATTGTGTGTGAATGACGAACTTCACCTTGCTTATTTGGAACACAAATTTTCTTTAAATTACAAACTGGATTCCATGCATATATACGGGGAAGAACTCGCTCCAAATCGTTTTTTCAGTGAAAACTTTAGGAACTTCAAAAGGCACTAGGAAACTCACTGAGAAAAAAGAGTAATAGTTTCCCAGCAATCCGTTCCATTTGTCCTAGATGAATGAACGTCTCTCCAAATGCTAAGATTTGAAAGATAACTGTGTGTGAAAGCTGTCCTTAACCTAGCTTGTTGGGAACACAAACATTCTTTTCAGTTGAAAACTGCACTCCATACATTTATATGGGGTGGTACAAGCTGAAACTCTGTTTTGCATTGAAAACTGCAGGAACTGCAAACATGCACTAAGAAACACACTGAGAAACCAGAGTAAATGTTCCTCCTGCAACCAATTCACTTTGTACTAGATGAACGTAAGTCTCTCCACATGCTCAGTTCTGAGAGGTAAGTGTGTGTGAAAGCTGTCCTTCACCTAGCTTGTTAGGAACACAAAGTTTCTTTTCAGTTGAAGACTGCACTCCATACATATACTTGGGGAGGTTTCGCTCCAACTCGGTTTTTCACTGAAAACTGCAGGAACTTCAAACCGGCACTAGGAAACACACTAAGAATCCAGAGTAAAAATTTCTCCTACATCCCGTTCCAATTTTGCTAGATGAAAGAACGTCTATCCACATGCTAATTTCTGACACGTAAATGTGTGTGAAAGCCGACCTTCATCTAGCTTGTTGGGAAAACAAAGTTTCTTTTCAGTTGCGAACTGCAATCCATACATATATATGGGGAGGTACACGCTCCAACACATTTTTACAGTGAAAACTGCAGGAATTTCAAGCGACACTAGGAAACACACTAAGAAACCAGAGTAAAAGTTTCTTCTGCAAACCGTTCAATTTGTATTAGATGAACGAACGTCTCTCCAAATTCCCAGTTCTGAGTGATAAGTGTTTGTGAAAACCGTCCTTCACCTAGTTTGTTGGGAACACAAAGTATCTTCTCAGGTGCAAAATATACCCCATAAATGTATATGGGGAGGAAATAGCTGCATACACGATTTTACATTGTAAACTGCAAAAACATCAAACAGGCACTAGGAAACACACTGAGAAAGCAGAGTAAAAGTTTCTCCTTCGAACCGTTCCCTTTGTGCTAGATGAAGGAACATCTCTCCACATGCTCAGATCTTTGTGATATGTGTGTGTGAAAGCCGCCCTTCACCTAGCTTGTTGGGAACACAAAGTTTCTATTCAGTTGCAAACTACACTCCATATATTTATATGGGGTGGTACTCGCTCCAACTCGGTTTTCAGTGAAAACTGCAGGATCTTCAATCTGGCACTAGAATACACACTGAGAAACCAGAGCAAATGTTTCCCTGCAAACTGTCCCTTTGTGCTAGATGAACGAAAGTCTCTCCACATTCTCCGTTCTTTGTGATGAGTGTGTGTGAAAGCCGTCCTTCAACTAGCTTGTTGGGAACACAAAGTTTCTTTTCAGTTGCAAACTGCACTCCATAAATATATATGGGGAGGTACTCGCTCCAACTCGGTTTTCAGTGAAAACTGCAGGAACTTAACACAGGCATTAGGACACACACTGAGAAACCAGAGCAAATGTTTCCCTGCAAACTGTCCCTTTGTGCATGATGAACGAATGTCTCTCCACATGTTCAGTTCTGAGAAATAATTGTTTATGAAAGCCTTCCTTCACATAGCTTGTTGGCAAAACAAAGTTTCTTTCCAGATGAAACTGCACTCCATACATAAATATGAGGAGGTATTCTCTCCAACTCGGTTTTACAGTGAAATCTGCAGGAACTTCAAATCGGCACTAGGAAACACACTGAGAAATCAGAGCAAATATTTCTCCAGCAAACCTTTCCCTTTGTGCAAGATGAATGAACGTCTCACCACATGCTCAGTTCTGAGAGATAAGTGTGTGTGAAAAGCGTACTTCACTTAGCTTGTTTGGAGCGCAAAGTTTCTTTTCAGTGGCAAACTGTAATCCATACATATAATGGGGAGGTACTCGCTCCAACTCGGTTTTACATTGAAAACTGCAGGAACATCATAACGGGACTAGGAAACACACTGAGAAACCAGAGTAGGTTTCTCTTGCAACCCGTTCACTTTGTGCAAGATGAACGAAAGTCTCTCCACATGCTCAGTTCTGAGAGATAAGTGTGGGTGAAAGCCGTCCTTCACCTACCTTGTTGGGAACAGAAAGTATTTTTTCAGAAGCAAATTGTACTCCATACATATATATGGGGATGTACTCGCTCCAAATCGGTTTTAAACTGAAAACTGCAGGAACTTCAAACAGGTACTAGGAAACAGACTGAGAATCCAGAATAAAATATTCTCCTGCAATCCGTTCCCATTGAGCTAGGTGAACGAACGTCTCTCCACATGCTCAGTTCTTAGAGATAAGTGAGTGTGAAAGCTGTACTTCACATAGTTTTTTGGGAACACAAAGTTTCTTTTCAATTTCAAACAACACCTCTTACATATATATGTGGATGTACAGCTCCAACTCTTTTTTTCAGTGAAAAATGAAGGAAATTCAAAACGGCTCTAGGAAACACACTGAGAAACCAGAGTTAAAGTTTCTCCTGCAACCCGTTCCCATTGTGCTAAATGAATGAACGTCTCTCCACATGCTCAATTCTGAGAGATACGTGTTTGTGAAAACCGTACTTAACCTATCTTGTAAGGAACAAAAAGTTTCTTTTATGTTGCAAACTGCACTCAATACATATATATGGGGAGGTTCTCGCTCCAACTCGGTTTTACTGTGAAAACTGCAGGACTTCCAACAGGCCATAGGAAAAACACTGGGAAACCAGAGTAAAAGTTTCCCCTGCAACCCGTTCCCTTTGTGCTAGATGAACGAACGTCTCTCCACATGCTCAGTTCTGAGAGATAAGTATGTGTGAAAGCCATACTTCACCTAGCTTGTTGGGAACACAAAGCTTCTTTTCAGTTGCAAACTGCACTCCATACATATATATGGGGAGGTATAAGCTCCAACTCTTTTTTACAGTGAAAATTGCAGGAACTTCAAACTGTCACTAGGAAACAGACTGAGAAACATGAATAAAAGTTTCTACTGCCACACGTTCCCTTTGTGCTTGATGAACGAACGTCTCTCCACATGCTCTGTACTGAAAGAAAAGTGTGTGTGCAAGCCGTCTATCAACAAGCTTGTTGGGAACACAGAGTCTCTTCTCAGTTGCCAATTTCACCCCATAATTATATATGGGGTGGTTCTCAAACCAACTCGGTTTTTCCAAGAAAACTGCAGGAAATTCAAACCGGCACTAGGAAACAGACTGAGAAAACAGAGTAAAATTTTCTCTTGCAAACCGTTCCCTTTGTGCTAAATGAAAGAAAGTCTCTCCATATGCTCAGTTCTGAGAGATAAGTGTGTGTGAAAGCCTCCCTTCACCTAGCTTGTTGGGAACACAGAGTTTCTTTTTAGTTGCAAACAGCACTCCGTATATATATATGGGGAGGTACGCGCTCCAACACAGTTTTACAGTGCAAACTGCAGGAACTTAAAACCGGCACTAGGAAACAGACTGAGAAAACAGAGTAAAAGTTTCTCTTTAAACCGTTCCCTTTGTGCTAAATGAAAGTAAGTATCTCCATATGCTCAGTTCTGAGAGATAAGTGAGTGTGAAAGCCTTCCTTCACTTACCTTGTTGGGAATACAGAGTTTCTTTTCAGTTGCAAACAGCACTCCGTACTTATATATGGGGAGGTACGCGCTCCAACACAGTTTTACAGTGAAAACTGCAGGAACTTAAAACCGGCACTAGGAAACACACTGAGAAACCAGAGTAAATGTTTCTCCTGCAAACTTTTCCCTTTGTGCTAAATGAACGAACGTCTCTCCACATGCTCAGTTCTCAGAGATAAGTGTGTGTGAAAGCCGTCCTTCACCTAGCTTGTTGGGAACACAAAGTTTCTTTTCAGTTGCAAACTGCACTCCAAATATATATATGAGGGGGTACTCGCACCAACTCGGTTTTACAGATATAACTGCAGGAACTTCAACCTGGCACTAGAAAACAGACTGAAAAAGCAGAGTAATAGTTTCACCTGCAACCCGTTCACTTTGTGCTAGATGAAAGAAAGTCTCTCCACATGCTCAGTTGTGAGAGATAAGTGTGTGTGAAAGCCGTCCTTCACTTAGCTTGTAGGGAACACCAAGTTTCTTTTCAGTTGCAAACTGCACTCCATACATATATATGGGGAGTTAAATGCTCCAAATCCGTTTTACAGTGAAAATTGCAGGAACTTCAAACTGTCACTAGGAAACAGACTGAGAAACCAGAGTAAAAGTTTCTACTGCAACACGTTCCATTTGTGCTAGATGAACGAACGTCTCTCCACATGCTCAGTACTGAGAGATAAGTGTGTGTGCAAGCCGTCCTTCAACAAGTTTGTTGGGAACACAGAGTCTCTTCTCAGTTGCCAATTTCACCCCATAATTATATATGGGGAGGTTCTCAAACCAACTCGGTTTTTCCATGAAAACTGCAGGAAATTCAAACCGGCACTAGGAAACACACTTAGAAACCAGAGTAAAATTCCACCTGCATACCGTTCCCTTTGTGCTAGATGAACGAAAGTCTCTCCACATGCTCAGTTCTGAGAGACAAGTGTGTGTGAAAGCCGTACTTCACCTAGCTTGTTGGGAACACAAAGCTTCTTTTCAGTTGCAAACTGCACTCCATACATATATATGGGGAGGTATAAGCTCCAACTCTTTTTTACAGTGAAAACTGCAGGAAATTCAAACCGGCACTAGGAAACACACTGAGAAAACAGAGTAAAAGTTTCTCCTGCAACCCGTTCCCTTTTTGCTAGATGAACGAACGTCTCCCCACATGCTGAGTTCTCAGAGATATGTGTGTGTGAAAGCCGTCCTTCATATAGCTTTTTGGGAACACAAAGATTCTTTTCAGTTGCAAAGTGGAATCCATACATATATATGGTGATTTACTCGCTCCAACTCGCTTTTACACTGAAAACTGCAGGAACTTCAAACTGTCACTAGGAAACAGAATGAGAAACCAGAGTAAAAGTTTCCCCTTCAACCCGTTCCCTTTGTGCTGGATGAACGAAAGTCTCTCCACATGATCAGTTCTCAGAGATAAGTGTGTGTTAAAGCCGTACTTCACCTAGCTTGTTGTGAACACAAAGTCTCTTTTCAGTTGCAAATGGCACTCCATACATATATATGGGTTGGTACTCGCTCCAAATCGGTTTTACAGTGAAAACTGCAGGAACTACAAACCGGCACTAGGAAACACACTGAGAAACCAGAGTAAAAGTTTCTCCTGCAACCCGTTCCCTTTGTGCTAGATGAACGAAAGTCTCTCCATATGATCAGTTCTCAGGGATAAGTGTGTGTGAAAGTCTTGCTTAACTTAGCTTGTTGGTAACACAAAGATTCTTTTCAGTAGCAAAGTGGAACCCATACATATATAACGGGACCTACTGACTCCAACTCGGTTAAAAAGGGAAAACTGCAGGAAATTTTAACCGGCATTAAGAAAAAGACTGAGAATCCAGAGAATATGTTTCGCCTGCAAACCGTTCCCTTTGTGGTAGATGAACGAAAGTCTCTCCACATGCTGAGTTCTCAGAGATAAGTGTGTGTGAAAGCCGTCATTCACCTAGCTTGTTGGGAACACCAAGTTTCTTTTCAGATGCAAACTGCACTCCATACATATATATGGGGTGTTAAACGCTCCAACTCCGTTTTACAGTGAAAATTGCAGGAACTTCAAACTGTCACTAGGAAACAGACTGAGAAACCAGAGTAAAAGTTTCTCCTGCAACCCGTTCCCTTTTTGCTAGATGAACGAAAGTCTCTCCACATGCTCAGTTCTGAGAGATAAGTGTGTGTGCAAGCCGCCCTTCAACAAGTTTGTTGGGAACACAGAGTCTCTTCTCAGTAGCCAATGTCTCCCCATAATTATATATGGGGAGGTATACGCTCCAAATAGTTTTTACTGTGAAAATTGCAGGAAATTCAAACCGGCACTAGGAAACACACTGAGAAAACAGAGTAAAAGTTTCTCCTGCAACCCGTTCCCTTTTTGCTAGATGAACGAAAGTCTCCACAAATGCTGAGTTCTCAGAGATATGTGTGTGTGAAAGCCGTCCTTCACATAGCGTTTTGGGAACACAAAGTTTCTTTTCAGTTGCAAAGTGGAATCCAGACATATATATGGTGATTTACTCGCTCCAACTCGCTTTTACACTGAAAACTGCCGGAACATCAGACTGTCACTAGGAAACACACTGAGAAACCAGAGTAAAAGTTTCTCCTGCAACCCGTTCCCTTTGTGCTAGATGAACGAACGTCTCTCCATATGATCAGTTCTCAGGGATAAGTGTGTGTGAAAGCCTTGCTTAACATTGCTTGTTGGTAACACAAAGATTCTTTTCAGTAGCAAAGTGGAATCCATACATATATAAGGGGAACTACTGGCTCCAACTCGGTTAAAAAGGAAAACTGCAGGAACTTCTAACCGGCATTAAGAAAAAGACTGAGGATCCAGAGTAAAAGTTTCGCCTGCAAACCGTTCCCTTTGTGGTAGATGAACGAAAGTATCTCCACATGCTCAGTTCTCAGAGATAAGTGTGTGTTAAAGCCGTCCTTCACCTAGCTTGTTGGGAACACAGTTTCTTTTCAGTTGCAAACGGCACTCCATACATATATATGGGGTGATACTCGCTCCAAGTAGGTTTTACAGTGAAAAATGCAGGAACTTCAAACCGGCACTAGGAAAAACACTGAAATTCCAGTGTAAAATTTTCTCCTGCAAACCGTTCCCTTTGTGCTAGATGAACGAAAGTCTCTCCACATGCTCAGTTCTGAGAGATAAGTGTGTGTGAAAGCCGAACTTCAACTAGCATGTTGGGAACACAGAGTTTCTTTTCAGTTGCAAACTGCACTCCATACATATATATGGGGAAGTACTCGCTCCAACTCGGTTTTACAGTGAAAACTGCTGTAACTTCTGATCGGCTATAGGAAACGCACTGAGAAACCAGAGTAAAAGTTCCTCCTGCAACCCATTCCCTTTGTGCTAGATGAACGAAAGTCTCTCCACATGCTCAGTTCTGAGAGATAAGTGTGTGTGAAACCCTTACTTCACCTAGCTTGTTGGGAACACAAAGTTTCTTTTCAGTTTCAAACTTCACTCTATACATAAATAAGGGGAGGTACTCGCTCCAACTCGGTTTTACAGTGAATCCTGCAGGAACTTCAAACCGGCACTAGGAAACAGACTGAGAAAACAGAGTAAAATTTTCTCTTGCAAACCGTTCCCTTTGTGCTAAATGAAAGAAAGTCTCTCCATATGCTCAGTTCTGAGAGATAAGTGTGTGTGAAAGCCTGCCTTCACTTAGCTTGTTGGGAATACAGAGTTTCTTTTCAGTTGCAAACAGCACTCCGTACATATATATGGGGAGGTACGCGCTCCAACACAGTTTTACAGTGCAAACTGCAGGAACTTAAAACCGGCACTAGGAAACACTCTGAGAAACCAGAGTAAAAGTTTCCCCTTCAACCCGTTCCCTTTGTGCTAGATGAACGAAAGTCTCTCCACATGATCAGTTCTCAGAGATAAGTGTGTGTTAAAGCCGTCCTTCACCTAGCTTGTTTTGAACACAAAGTCTCTTTTCAGTTGCAAATGGCACTCCATACATATATATGGGGTTGTACTCGCTCCAAATCGGTTTTACAGTGAAAACTGCAGGAACAAAAAACCGGCACTAGGAAACACACTTAGAAACCAGAGTAAAAGTTTCTCCTGCAACCCGTTCCCTTTGTGCTAGATGAACGAATGTCTCTCCATATGATCAGTTCTCAGGGATAAGTGTGTGTGAAAGCCTTGCTTAACATAGCTTGTTGGTAACACAAAGATTCTTTTCAGTAGCAAAGTGGAACCCATACATATATAAGGGGAACTACTGACTTCAACTCGTTTAAAAAGGGAAAACTGCAGGAACTTCTAACCGGCATTAAGAAAAAGACTGAGAATCCAGAGAAATTGTTTCGCCTGCAAACCATTCCCTTTGTGGTAGATGAACGAAAGTCTCTCCACATGCTCAGTTCTCAGAGATAAGTGTGTGTGAAAGCCGTCCTTCACCTAGCTTGTTGGGAACACAAAGTTTCTTTTCAGTTGCAAACTGCACTCCATACATATATATGGGGAGTTAAACGCTCCAACTCCGTTTTACAGTGAAAAATGCAGGAACTTCAAACTGTCACTAGGAAACAGACTGAGAAACCAGAGTAAAAGTTTCCCCTTCAACCCGTTCCCTTTGTGCTAGATGAAAGAAATTCTCTCCACATGATCAGTTCTCAGAGATAAGTGTGTGTTAAAGCCGTACTTCACCTAGCTTGTTGTGAACACAAAGTCTCTTTTCAGTAGCAAACTGCACTCCAAACATATATATGGGGAGTTAAACGCTCCAACTCCTTTTTACAGGGAAAATTGCAGGAACTTCAAACTGTCACTAGGAAACAGACTGAGAAACAAGAATAAAAGTTTCTACTGCCACACGTTCCCTTTGTGCTAGATGAACGAACGTCTCTCCACATGCTCTGTACTGAGAGAAAAGTGTGTGTGCAAGCCGTCTATCAACAAGCTTGTTGGGAACACAGAGTCTCTTCTCAGTTGCCAATTTCACCCCATAATTATATATGGGGTGGTTCTCAAACCAACTCGGTTTTTCCAAGAAAACTGCAGGAAATTCAAACCGGCACTAGGAAACAGACTGAGAAAACAGAGTAAAATTTTCTCTTACAAACCGTTCCCTTTGTGCTAAATGAAAGAAAGTCTCTCCATATGCTCAGTTCTGAGAGATAAGTGTGTGTGAAAGCCTCCCTTCACCTAGATTGTTGGGAACACAGAGATTCTTTTCAGTTGCAAACAGCACTCCGTACATATATATGGGGAGGTACGCGCTCCAACACAGTTTTACAGTGAAAACTGCAGGAACTTAAAACCGGCACTAGGAAACAGACTGAGAAAACAGAGTAAAATTTTCTCTTTAAACCGTTCCCTTTGTGCTAAATGAAAGAAAGTATCTCCATATGCTCAGTTCTGAGAGATAAGTGTGTGTGAAAGCCTTCCTTCACTTAGCTGGTTGGGAATACGGAGTTTCTTTTCAGTTGCAAACAGCACTCCGTACTTATATATGGGGAGGTACGCGCTCCAAAACAGTTTTACAGTGAAAACTGCAGGAACTACAAACCGGCACTAGGAAACACACTGAGAAACCAGAGTAAATGTTTCTCCTGCAAACCTTTCCCTTTGTGCTAAATGAACGAACGTCTCTCCACATGCTCAGTTCTCAGAGATAATTGTGTGTGAAAGCCGTCCTTCACCTAGCTTGTTGGGAACACATAGTTCCTTTTTAGTTGCAAACTGCACTCCAAAAATATATATGAGGGGGTACTCGCACCAACTCGGTTTTACAGATAAAACTGCAGGAACTTCAACCTGGCACTAGGAAACAGACTGAAAAAGCAGAGTAATAGTTTCACCTGCAACCCGTTCACTTTGTGCTAGATGAAAGAAAGTCTCTCCACATGCTCAGTTCTGAGAGATAATTGTGTGTGAAAGCCGTCCTTCACCTAGCTTGTAGGGAACACAAAGTTTCTTTTCAGTTGCAAAATGCACTCCAAACATATATGATGAGGAACACGATCCAACTCGTTTTAACAGTGAAAACTGCAATAACTTCAAACCAGCACTGGGAAACACACTGAGAAACCAGGGTAAAAGTTTCACTGCAACCCTTTCCCTTTGTGCTAGATGAACGATCATCTCTCCACATGCTCAGTTCTGAGAGTTAAGTGTGTGTGCAAGCTGTCTTCACTTAGCTTGTTGGGAACACAGAGATTCTTTTCAGTTGCAAACTGCATTCCATACATATATATGGGGAGGTACTCTCTCCAAAGCGGTTTTAGAGTGAAAAATGCAGGAAATTCAAACCGGCACTAGGAAACACACTGAAAATCCAGAGTAAAAGTTCCCCCTGTAAACAGTTCCATTTGTGCTAAATGAACGAACGTCTCTCCACATAATAGGTTCTCAGAGATAATTGTGTTTGAATGCCGTCCTTCACCTAGCTTGTTGGGAACTCAGAGTTTCTTTTCAGTTGCAAACTGCACTCCATTCATATAAGGGGAGGTACTCGCTCCAACTCGGTTTTACAGTGAAAACTGCAGTAACTTCAAACCGGCTCTAGGAAACACACTGAGAAACCAGAGTAAAGTTTCTCCTGCAAACAGTTCCCTTTGTGCTAGATGAACGAATGTCTCTCCACATGCTCACTTCTGGGAGAAAAGTGTGTGTGAAAGCCGTCCTTCACCTAGCTTGTTTTGAACACAGAGCCTCTTTTCAGTTGCAAACTGCACTCCATATATATATATGGGGAGGTTCTAGCTCCAACTCGGTTTTAAAGTGAAAAAATGCAGGAACGTCAAACCGGCAGTAGGAAACACACTGAGAAACCAGAGTAAAAGTATCCCCTGCAAACCGTTCCCTTTGTGCTAGATGAACGAACGTCTCTCCACATGCTCAGTTCTGAGAGATAAGTGTGTGTGCAAGCCGTACTTCAACTAGCTTGTTGGGAACTCAGAGTATATTTTCAATTGCAAAGTGGGATCCATATATATATATGGGGAGGTATTCGCTCCAAATCGATTTTACAGTGGAAATTGCAGGAAATTCTAATAGCATTAGGAAACGTACTGAGAAACAAAAGTAAAAGATTCTCCAGCATCCGTTCCAATTTTGATAGATGAACGAACGTCTCTCCTCATGCTCAGTTCTCAGAAATTATTGTGTGTGACAGCCGAACTTCACCTAGCTTGTTGGGAACACAAAGTTTCTTTTCAGTTGCAAACGGCACTCCATACATTTATATGGAGAGGTACTTGCACCAACACGGTTTTACCGTGAAAATTGCAGGAACTTCAAATCGGCACTATGAAACACACTGAGAAACCAGAGTAAAAGTTTCTGCTGCAAACCGTTCCCTTTGTGCTAGATGAACGAACGTCTCCCCACATGCTCAGTTCTGAGAGATATGTGTGTGTGAAACCGTTCTTCAACTAGCTTGTTGGGACACAGAGCCTCTTTTCATTTGTAAAATGCACTCCATACATATATATGGGGAGGTTCTAGCTCCAACTCGGTTTTAAAGTGAAAAATGCAGGAACTTCAAACCGGCAGTAGGAAACACACTGAGAAACCAGAGTAAAAGTATCTCCTTCAAACAGTTCCCTTTGTGCTAGATGAACCAACGTCACTCCACATGCTCAGTTCTGAGATATAAGTGTATGAGCAAGCCGTACTTCCCCTAGCTTGTCGGGAACACAGAGTTTCTATTCAATTGCAAACTGCAGTCCATAAATATATATTGGGAGGTACTCGCTCCACCTCGGTATTACAGTGAAAATTGAAGGAACTTCAAACCGGCACTAGGAAACACACTGAGAAACCAGAGTAAAAGTTTCTCCTGCAACCCGTTCCCTTTGTGCTAGATGAAGGAACGTCTCTCCACATGCTCAGTTCTCAGAGATAATTGAGTATGAAAGCCGTCCTTCACATAGCTTTTTCGGAACACAAAGTTTCTTTTTAGTTGCAAAGTGGAATCCATACATATATATGGGGAGTTACTCGCTCCAACGCGGTTTTACACTGAAAACTGCAGCAACTTCAAACTGTAACTTGGAAACAGACTGGGAATCCAGAGTAAAAGTTTCTCCTTCAACCCGTTCCCTTTGGGCTAGATGAACGAAAGTCTCTCCACATGATCAGTTCTCAGAGATAAGGGTGTGTAAAAGCCGTACTTCACATAGCTTGTTGTGAACACAAAGTCTCTTTTCAGTTGCAAATGGCACTCCATACATATATATGGGGTGGTACTCTCTCCAACTCGGTTTTACAGTGAAAACTGCAGGAACTACAAACCGGCAAAAAAACAAACTGAGAAACCAGAGTAAAAGTTTCTCCTGCAACCCGTTCCATTTGTGCTAGATGAACGAACGTCTCTCCACATGATCAGTTCTCAGAGATAAGTGTGTGTGAAAGCCTTGCTTCACCTAGCTTGTAGGTAACACAAAGTTTCTTTTCAGTAGCAAAGTGGAATCCATACAAATATAAGGGGAGTTACTGGCTCCAACTCGGTTATACAGGGAAAACTGCACGAGATTCTAACCGGCATTAAGAAAAAGACTGAGAATCCAGAGAAAATGTTTCACCTGCAAACCGTTCCCTTTGTGGTAGATGAACGAAAGTCTCTCCACATGCTGAGTTCTGAGAGATAAGTGTGTGTGAAAGCCGCCCTTCACCTAGCTTGTTGGGAACACAAAGTTTCTTTTCAGTTGCAAACTGCACTCCATACATATATATGGGGATTTAAACGCTCCAACTTCGCTTTACAGTGAAAATTGCAGGAACTTCAAACTGTCACAAGGAAACACACTGAGAAACCAGAGTAAAAGTTTCTACTGCAACACGTTAGCTTTGTGCTAGATGAACGAACCTCTCACACATGCTCAGTACTGAGAGATAAGTGTGTGTGCAAGCCGTCCTTCAACAAGTTTGTTGGGAAAACAGAGTCTCTTCTCAGTTGCCAAATTCACACCATAATTATATATGGGGAGGTTCTCAAACCAACTCGGTTTTTTCATGAAAACTGCAGGAAATTCAAACCGGCACTAGGAAACACACTTAGAAACCAGAGTAAAATTCCAACTGCATACCATTTCCTTTGTGCTAGATGAACGAAAGTCTCTCCAAATGCTCAGTTCTGAGAGATAAATGTGTGTGAAAGCCGTACTTCACCTAACTTGTTGGGAACACAAAGCTTCTTTTCAGTTGCAAACTGCACTCCATACATATATATGGGGAGGTATACGCTCCAACTCGTTTTTTCAGTGAAAATTGCAGGAAATTCAAACCGGCACTAGGAAACACACTGAGAAAACATAGTAAAAGTTTCTCCTGCAACGTGTTCCCTTTTTGCTAGTTGAACGAACGTCTCCCCACATGCTGAGTTCTCAGAGATATGTGTGTGTGAAAGCCGTCCTACACATAGCTTTTTGGGAACACAAAGTTTCTTTTCAGTTGCAAAGTGGAATCCATACATATATATGGTGATTTAATCGCTCCAACTCGCTTTTACACTGAAAACTGCAGGAACTTCAAACTGTCACTAGGAAACAGACTGAGAAACCAGAGTAAAAGTTTCCCCTTCAACCCGTTCCCTTTGTGCTAGATGAACGAAAGTCTCTCCACATGATCAGTTCTCAGAGATAAGTGTGTGTTAAAGCCGTACTTCACCTAGCTTGTTGTGAACACAAAGTCTCTTTTCAGTTGCAAATGGCACTCCATACATATATATGGTGTGGTACACGCTCCAACTCAGTTTTACAGTGTAAACTGCAGCAACTAAAAACGGCACTAAGAAACACACTGAGAAACCAGAGTAAAAGTTTCTCCTGCAACCCGTTCCCTTTGTGCTTGATGAACGAACGTCTCTCCAGAAGATCAGTTCTCATTGATAAGTGTGTGTGAAAGCCTTGCTTAATATAGCTTGTTGGTAACACAAAGATTCTTTTCAGTAGCAAAGTGGAATCCATACATATATAAGGGGAATTAATGGCTCCAACTCGGTTAAACAGGGAAAACTGCAGGAACTTCTAACCGGCATTAAGAAAAAGACTGAGGATCCAGAGTAAAAGTTTCGCCTGCAAACCGTTCCCTTTGTGGTAGATGAACGAAAGTATCTCCACATGCTCAGTTCTCAGAGATAAGTGTATGTGAAAGCCATCCTTCACCTAGCTTGTTGGGAACACAAAGTTTCTTTTCAGTTGCAAACGACACTCCATACATATATATGGGTTGGTACTCGCTCCAAGTAGGTTTTACAGTGAAAAATGCAGGAACTTCAAACCGGCACTAGGAAAAACACTGAAATTCCAGTGTAAAATTTTCTCCTGCAAACCGTTCCCTTTATGCTAGATGAACGAAAGTCTCTCCACATGCTCATTTCAGAGTGATAAGTGTGTGTGAAAGCTGACCTTCAACTAGCATGTTGGGAACACAGAGTTTCTTTTCAGGTGCAAACTGCAATCCATACATATATATGGGGAGGTACACGCTCCAACTCGTTTATACAGTGAAAACTGCGGTAAATTCAGATCGGCTCTAGGAAACGCACTGAGAAACCAGAGTAAAAGTTCCTCCTGCAACCCATTCCCTTTGTGCTACATGAACGAAAGTGTCTCCACATGCTAAGTTCTGAGAGATAAGTGTGTGTGAAACCCTTACTTCACCTAGCTTGTTGGGAACAAAAAGGTTCTTTTCAGTTGCAAACTTCACTCTATACATATATAAGGGGAGGTACTCGCTCCAACTCGGTTTTACAGTGAAACCTGATGAACTTAAAACCGGCACTAGGAAAAACACTGAGAAACCAGAGTAAAAGTTTCTTCTGCAAAACTTTCCCTTTGTGCTAAATGAAGGAACGTCTCTCCACATGCTCAGTTCTCAGAGATAAGTGTGTGTGAAACCCTTACTTCACCTAGCTTGTTGGGAACACAAAGTTTCTTTTCAGTTGCAAACTGCACTCCATACATATATATGGGGAGGTACACGCTCCAACTCGGTTTTACAGTGAAACTGCAGGAACTTCAAACCGGCTCTTGGAAACAAACTGAGAAACCAGAGTAAAAGTATCTCTTGCAAACCGTTCCCTTTGTGCTAGATGAACGAACGTCACTTCACATGCTCAGTTCTGAGATATATGTGTGTGAGCAAGCCGTCCTTCCCCTAGCTTGTTGGGAACACAGATTTTCTATTCAATTGCAAACTGCACTCCATAAATATATATGGGGATATACTCGATCCAACTCGGTATTACAGTGAAAACTGAAGGAACTTCAAACCGGCACTAGGAAACACACTGAGAAACCAGAGTAAATGTTTCTCCTGCAACCCGTTCCCTTTGTGCTAGATGAACGAAATTCTCTAAACATGATCAGTTCTCAGAGATATGTGTGTGTGAAAGCCGTCCTTCACATAGCTTTTTGGGAACACAAAGTTTCTTTTCAGTTGCAAAGTGGAATCCATACATATATAAGGTGATTTACGCGCTCCAACTCGCTTTTACACTGAAAACTGCAGGAAATTCAAACAGTCACTTGGAAACAGACTGAGAAACCAGAGTAAAATTTTCCCCTTCCACCCGTTCACTTTGTGCTAGATGAACGAAAGTCTCTCCACATGATCAGTTCTCAGAGATAATGTGTGTTAAAGCCGTATTTCAACAAGCTTGTTGTGAACACAAAGTCTCTTTTCAGTTGCAAATGGCACTCCATATATATATATGGGGTGGTACTCGCTCCAACTCGGTTTTACAGTGAAAACTGCAGTAACTTCAAACCGGCTCTAGGAAACACACTGAGAAACCAGAGTAAAGTTTCTCCTGCAAACCGTTCCCTTTGTGCTAGATGAACGAATGTCTCTCCACATGCTCACTTCTGGGAGAAAAGTGTGTGTGAAAGCCGTCCTTCACCTAGCTTGTTTTGAACACAGAGCCTCTTTTCAGTTGCAAACTGCACTCCATATATATATATGGGGAGGTTCTAGCTCCAACTCGGTTTTAAAGTGAAAAAATGCAGGAACGTCAAACCGGCAGTAGGAAACACACTGAGAAACCAGAGTAAAAGTATCCCCTGCAAACCGTTCCCTTTGTGCTAGATGAACGAACGTCTCTCCACATGCTCAGTTCTGAGAGATAAGTGTGTGTGCAAGCCGTACTTCAACTAGCTTGTTGGGAACTCAGAGTATATTTTCAATTGCAAAGTGGGATCCATATATATATATGGGGAGGTATTCGCTCCAAATCGATTTTACAGTGGAAATTGCAGGAAATTCTAATAGCATTAGGAAACGTACTGAGAAACAAAAGTAAAAGATTCTCCAGCATCCGTTCCAATTTTGATAGATGAACGAACGTCTCTCCTCATGCTCAGTTCTCAGAAATTATTGTGTGTGACAGCCGAACTTCACCTAGCTTGTTGGGAACACAAAGTTTCTTTTCAGTTGCAAACGGCACTCCATACATTTATATGGAGAGGTACTTGCACCAACACGGTTTTACCGTGAAAATTGCAGGAAATTCAAACCGGCACTAGGAAACACACTGAGAAAACATAGTAAAAGTTTCTCCTGCAACGTGTTCCCTTTTTGCTAGTTGAACGAACGTCTCCCCACATGCTGAGTTCTCAGAGATATGTGTGTGTGAAAGCCGTCCTACACATAGCTTTTTGGGAACACAAAGTTTCTTTTCAGTTGCAAAGTGGAATCCATACATATATATGGTGATTTAATCGCTCCAACTCGCTTTTACACTGAAAACTGCAGGAACTTCAAACTGTCACTAGGAAACAGACTGAGAAACCAGAGTAAAAGTTTCCCCTTCAACCCGTTCCCTTTGTGCTAGATGAACGAAAGTCTCTCCACATGATCAGTTCTCAGAGATAAGTGTGTGTTAAAGCCGTACTTCACCTAGCTTGTTGTGAACACAAAGTCTCTTTTCAGTTGCAAATGGCACTCCATACATATATATGGTGTGGTACACGCTCCAACTCAGTTTTACAGTGTAAACTGCAGCAACTAAAAACGGCACTAAGAAACACACTGAGAAACCAGAGTAAAAGTTTCTCCTGCAACCCGTTCCCTTTGTGCTTGATGAACGAACGTCTCTCCAGAAGATCAGTTCTCATTGATAAGTGTGTGTGAAAGCCTTGCTTAATATAGCTTGTTGGTAACACAAAGATTCTTTTCAGTAGCAAAGTGGAATCCATACATATATAAGGGGAATTAATGGCTCCAACTCGGTTAAACAGGGAAAACTGCAGGAACTTCTAACCGGCATTAAGAAAAAGACTGAGGATCCAGAGTAAAAGTTTCGCCTGCAAACCGTTCCCTTTGTGGTAGATGAACGAAAGTATCTCCACATGCTCAGTTCTCAGAGATAAGTGTATGTGAAAGCCATCCTTCACCTAGCTTGTTGGGAACACAAAGTTTCTTTTCAGTTGCAAACGACACTCCATACATATATATGGGTTGGTACTCGCTCCAAGTAGGTTTTACAGTGAAAAATGCAGGAACTTCAAACCGGCACTAGGAAAAACACTGAAATTCCAGTGTAAAATTTTCTCCTGCAAACCGTTCCCTTTATGCTAGATGAACGAAAGTCTCTCCACATGCTCATTTCAGAGTGATAAGTGTGTGTGAAAGCTGACCTTCAACTAGCATGTTGGGAACACAGAGTTTCTTTTCAGGTGCAAACTGCAATCCATACATATATATGGGGAGGTACACGCTCCAACTCGTTTATACAGTGAAAACTGCGGTAAATTCAGATCGGCTCTAGGAAACGCACTGAGAAACCAGAGTAAAAGTTCCTCCTGCAACCCATTCCCTTTGTGCTACATGAACGAAAGTGTCTCCACATGCTAAGTTCTGAGAGATAAGTGTGTGTGAAACCCTTACTTCACCTAGCTTGTTGGGAACAAAAAGGTTCTTTTCAGTTGCAAACTTCACTCTATACATATATAAGGGGAGGTACTCGCTCCAACTCGGTTTTACAGTGAAACCTGATGAACTTAAAACCGGCACTAGGAAAAACACTGAGAAACCAGAGTAAAAGTTTCTTCTGCAAAACTTTCCCTTTGTGCTAAATGAAGGAACGTCTCTCCACATGCTCAGTTCTCAGAGATAAGTGTGTGTGAAACCCTTACTTCACCTAGCTTGTTGGGAACACAAAGTTTCTTTTCAGTTGCAAACTGCACTCCATACATATATATGGGGAGGTACACGCTCCAACTCGGTTTTACAGTGAAACTGCAGGAACTTCAAACCGGCTCTTGGAAACAAACTGAGAAACCAGAGTAAAAGTATCTCTTGCAAACCGTTCCCTTTGTGCTAGATGAACGAACGTCACTTCACATGCTCAGTTCTGAGATATATGTGTGTGAGCAAGCCGTCCTTCCCCTAGCTTGTTGGGAACACAGATTTTCTATTCAATTGCAAACTGCACTCCATAAATATATATGGGGATATACTCGATCCAACTCGGTATTACAGTGAAAACTGAAGGAACTTCAAACCGGCACTAGGAAACACACTGAGAAACCAGAGTAAATGTTTCTCCTGCAACCCGTTCCCTTTGTGCTAGATGAACGAAATTCTCTAAACATGATCAGTTCTCAGAGATATGTGTGTGTGAAAGCCGTCCTTCACATAGCTTTTTGGGAACACAAAGTTTCTTTTCAGTTGCAAAGTGGAATCCATACATATATAAGGTGATTTACGCGCTCCAACTCGCTTTTACACTGAAAACTGCAGGAAATTCAAACAGTCACTTGGAAACAGACTGAGAAACCAGAGTAAAATTTTCCCCTTCCACCCGTTCACTTTGTGCTAGATGAACGAAAGTCTCTCCACATGATCAGTTCTCAGAGATAATGTGTGTTAAAGCCGTATTTCAACAAGCTTGTTGTGAACACAAAGTCTCTTTTCAGTTGCAAATGGCACTCCATATATATATATGGGGTGGTACTCGCTCCAAATCGGTTTTACAGTGAAAACTGCAGGAACTAAAAACCGGCAAAAGGAAACACACTGAGAAACCAGAGTAAAAGTTTCTCCTGCAACCCGTTCCGTTTGTGCTATTTGAACGAACGTCTCTCCACATTATCAGTTCTCAGGGATAAGTGTGTGTGAAAGCCTTGCTTAACATAGCTTGTTGGTAACACAAAGATTCTTTTCAGTAGCAAAGTGGAATCCATACATATATAGGGGATACTACTGGCTCCAACTCGGTTAAAAAGGGAAAACTGCAGGAACTTCTAACCGGCATTAAGAAAAAGACTGAGAATCCAGAGAAAATGTTTCGCCTGCAAACCGTTCCCTTTGTGGTAGATGAACGAAAGTCTCTCCAAATGCTGAGTTCTGAGAGATAAGTGTGTGTGAAAGCCGTCCTTCACCTATCTTCTTGGGAACACAAAGTTTCTTTTCAGTTGCAAACTGCACTCCATACATATATATGGGGAGTTAAACGCTCCAACTCCATTTTACAGTAAAAATTGCAGGAACTTCAAACTGCCACTAGGAAACAGACTGAGAAACCAGAGTAAAAGTTTCTACTGCAACACGTTCTCTTTGTGCTAGATGAATGAACGTCTCTCCACATGCTCAGTACTGAGAGATAAATGTGTGTGCAAGCCGTCCTTCAACAAGCTTGTTGGGAAACAGATTCTCTTCTCAGTTGCCAATTTCACCCCATAATTATATATGGGGAGGTTCTCAAACCAACTCCGTTTATCCATGAAAACTGCAGGAAATTCAAACCGGCACTAGGAAACACACTTAGAAATCAGAGTATAATTCCACCTGCATACCGTTCCCTTTGTGCTAAATGAAAGAAAGTCTCTCCACATGCTCAGTTCTGAGAGATAAGTGTGTGTGCAAGCCGTACTTCACCTAGCTTGTTGGGAACACAAAGCTTCTTTTCAGTTGCAAACTGCACTCCATACATATATACGGGGAGGTATTCGCTCAAACTCATTTTTACAGTGAAAATTGCAGGAAATTCAAACCGGCACTAGGAAACACACTGAGAAAACAGAGTAAAAGTTTGTCCTGCAACCCGTTCCCTTTTTCTAGATGAACGAACGTCTTCCCACATGCTGAGTTCTCAGAGATAAGTGTGTGTGAAAGCCGTCCTTCACGTAGCTTTTTGGGAACACAAAGTTTCTTTTCAGTTGCAATGTGGAATCCATACATATATATGGTGATTTACTCACTCCAACTCGCTTTTACACTGAAAACTGCAGGAAGTTCAAACTGTCACTAGGAAACAGACTGAGAAACCAGAGTAAAAGTTTCCCCTTCTACCCGTTCCCTTTGTGCTAGATGAACGAAAGTCTCTCCACATGATCAGTTCTCAGAGATAAGTGTGTGTTAAAGCCGTACTTCACCTAGCTTGTTGTGAACACAAAGTCTCTTTTCAGTTGCAAATGGCAGTCCATATATATATATATGGGGTGGTACTCGCTCCAAATCGGTTTTACAGTGAAAACTGCAGGAACTAAAAAACCGGCACTAGGAAACACACTGAGAAACCAAAGTAATAGTTTCTCCTGTAACACGTTCCCTTTGTGCTAGATGAACGAACGTCTCTCCACATGATCAGTTCTCAGGGATAAGTGTGTGTGAAAGCCTTGCTTAACATAGCTTGTTGGTAACACAAAGATTCTTTTCAGTAGCAAAGTGGAATCCATAAATATATAAGGGGAACTGCTGCCTCCAACTCGGTTAAAAAGGGAAAACTGCAGGAACTTCTAACCGGCATTAAGAAAAAGACTGAGAATCCAGGGAAAATGTTTCGCCTGCAAAACGTTCCGTTTGTGCTAGATGAACAAAAGTCTCTCCACATGCTGAGTTCTGAGAGAAAAGTGTGTGTGAAAGCCGACCTTCAACTAGCATGTTGGGAACACAGAGTTTCTTTTCAGTTGCAAACTGCACTCCATACATTTATATGGGGAAGTACTCGCTCCAACTAGGTTTTACAGTGAAAACTGCCGTAACTTCAGATCGGCTATAGGAAACGCACTGAAAATCCAGAGTAAAAGTTCCTCCTGCAAACCATTCCCTTTGTGCTAGATGAACGTAAGTCTCTCCACATGCTCAGCTCTGAGAGATGTGTGTGTGAAACCCTTACGTCACCTAGCTTGTTGGGAACACAAAGTTTCTTTTCAGTTGCAAACTTCAATCTATACATATATAAGAAGAGGTACTCGCTCCAACTCGGTTTTACAGTGAAACCTGCAGGAACTTTAAACCGGCACTAGGAAACAGACTGAGAAAACAGAGTAAAATTTTCTCTTGCAAACCGTTCCCTTTGTGCTAAATGAAAGAAAGTCTATCCATATGCTCAGTTCTGAGAGATAAGTTTGTGTGAAAGCCTTCCTTCACCTAGCTTGTTGGGAACACAGAGTTTCTTTTCAGTTGCAAGCAGCACTCCGTACATATATATGGGGAGATACGCGCTCCAACACAGTTTTACAGTGAAAACATCAGGAACTTAAAACCGGCACTAGGAAACAGACTGAGAAAACAGAGTAAAAGTTTCTTTTTCAAACCGTTCCCTTTGTGCTAAATGAAAGAAAGTCTCTCCATATGCTCAGTTCTGAGAGATAAGTGTGTGTGAAATCCTTCCTTCACTTAGCTTGTTGGGAATACAGAGTTTCTTTTCAGTTGCAAACAGCACTCCGTACATATATATGGGGACGTACGCGCTCCAACACAGTTTTACAGTGAAAACTGCAGGAACTTAAAACCGGCACTAGGAAACACACTTAAAACCAGAGTGAAAGTTTCTCCTGCAAACCTTTCCCTTTGTGCTAATTGAACGAACGTCTCTCCACATACTCAGTTCTCAGAGATAAGTGTGTGTGAATGCCGTCCTTCACCTAGCTTGTTGGGAACACAAAGTTTCTTTTCAGTTGCAAACTGCACTCCAAAAATATATATGTGTGGGTACTCGCACCAACTCGGTTTTACAGATAAAACTGCAGGAACTTCAACCTGGCACTAGGAAACAGACTGACAAACCAGAGTAAAAGTTTCACCTGCAACTCGTTCCCTTTGTGCTAGATGAACGAAAGTCTCTCCACATGCTCAGTTCTGAGAGATAAGTGTGTGTGAAAGCCGTCCTTCACCTAGCTTGTAGGGAACACAAAGTTTCTTTTCAGTTGCAAAATGCACTCCATACATATATATGATGAGAACACGATACAACTCGGTTTAACAGTGAAAACTGCAGGAACTTCAAACCAGCACTGGGAAACACACTGAGAAACCAGGGTAAAATTTTCTCCTGCAACCCGTTCCCTTTTTGCTAGATGAACGATCATCTCTCCACATGCTCAGTTCTGAGAGTTAAGTGTGTGTGCAAGCTGTCTTCACCTAGCTTGTTGGGTACACAGAGATTCTTTTCAGTTGCAAACTGCATTCCTTACATATATATGGGGAGGTACTCTCTCAAAAACGGTTTTAGAGTGAAAAATGCAGGAAATTCAAACCGGCACTAGGAAACACACTGAAAATCCAGAGTAAAAGTTCCCCCTGTCACCCGTTCCCTTTGTTCTAGATGAACGATCGTCTCTCCACATGCTCAGTTCTGAGAGATAAGTTTGTATGAAAGCCGTCCTTCACCTAACTTGCTGGGAACACAGAGTTTCTTTTCACTTGCAAATTGCATTCCATACATTTATATGGGGAGGTACGCACTCCAACAGTTTTAACAGTGAAAACAGCAGGAACTTCAAACCGACAGTAGGAAACACACTGAGAAACCAGAGTAAAAGTTTCTCCTGCAAACCGTTCCCTTTGTGCTAAATGAACGAACGTCTCTCCACATAATAGGTTCTCAGAGATAATTGTGTTTGAATGCCGTCCTTCACCTAGCTTGTTGAGAACTCAGAGTTTCTTTTCAGTTGCAAACTGCACTCCATACATATATATGGGGAGGTACTCTCTCCAAATCGGTTTTACAGTGAAAACTGCAGGAACTTCAAACCGGCTCTAGGAAACACACTGAGAAACCAGAGTAAAGTTTCTCCTGCAAACCGTTCCCTTTTTGCTACATGAACGAATGTCTCTCCACATGTTCAGTTCTGAGAAATAAGTGTGTGTGAAAGCCGTCCTTCACATAGCTTGTTGGGAACACAGAGCCACTTTTCAGTTGCAAACTGCACTCCATATATATATATGGGGAGGTTCTAGCTCCAACTCGGTTTTAAAGTGAAAAATGCAGGAACATCAAACCGGCAGTAGGAAACACACTGAGAAACCAGAGTAAAATTATCCCCTGCAAACCGTTCCATTTGTGCTAGATGAAAGAACGTCACTCCACATGCTCAGTTCTGAGATATAAGTGTGTGAGCAAGCCTTCCTTCACCTAGCTTGTCGGGAACACAGAGTTTCTATTCAATTGCAAACTGCACTCCACAAATATATATGGGGAGGTACTTGCTCCAACAAGGTCTTACAGTGAAAAGTGAAGGAACTTCAAACCGGCACTAGGAAACACACTGAGAAACCAGAGTAAAAGTTTCTCCTGCAAACCGTTCCCTTTGTGCTAGATGAATGAACGTCTATCAACATGCTCAGTTCTCAGAGATAATTGAGTGTGAAAGCCGTCCTTCACATAGCTTTTTCGGAACACAAAGTTTCTTTTTATTTGCAAAGTGGAATCCATATATATATATGGGGAGTTACTCGCTCCAACTCGGTTTTACACTGAAAACTGCAGCAACTTCAAACTGTCACAAGGAAACAGACTGAGAATCCAGAGTAAATGTTTCTCCTTCAACCCGTTCCATTTGTGCTAGATGAACGAACGTATCTCCACATGATCAGTTCTCAGAGATAAGTGTGTGTTAAAGCCGTACTTCACCTAGCTTGTTGTGAACACAAAGTCTCTTTTCAGTTGCAAATGGCACTCCATACATATATATGGGGTGGTACTCGATCCAACTCGGTTTTACAGTGAAAACTGCAGGAACTACAAACCGGCAAAAGAAACAAACTGAGAAACCAGAGTAAAAGTTTCACCTGAAACCCGTTCCCTTTGTGCTAGATGAACAAACGTCTCTCCACATGATCAGTTCTCAGAGATAAGTGTGGGTGAAAGCCTTGCTTCACCTAGCTTGTTGGTAACACAAAGATTCTTTTCAGTAGCAAAGTGGAATCCATACAAATATAAGGGGAGTTACTGGCTCCAACTCGAATTACAGGGAAAACTGCAGGAAATTCTAAACGGCATTAAGAAAAAGACTGAGAATCCAGAGAAAATATTTCGCCTGCAATCCGTTCCCTTTGTGGTAGATGAATGAAAGTCTCTCCACATGCTGAGTTCTGAGAGATAAGTGTGTGTGAAAGCCGTCCTTCACATAGCTTGTTGGGAACACAAAGTTTCTTTTCAGTTACAAACTGCACTCCATACATATATATGGGGAGTTAAACGCTCCAACTCGGTTTTACAGTGAAAATTGCTGGAACTTCAAACTGTCACAAGGAAACACACTGCGAAACCAGAGTAAAAGTTTCTACTGCAACACGTTCCCTTTGTGCTAGATGAACGAACGTCTCTCCACATGCTCCGTACTGAGAGATAAATGTGTGTGCAAGCCGTCCTTCAACAAGCTTGTTGAGAACACAGAGTCTCTTCTCAGTTGCCAAATTCACCCCATAATTATATATGGGGAGTTTCTCAAACCAACTCGGTTTTTCCATGAAAACTGCAGGAAATTCAAACCGGCACTAGGAAACACACTTAGAAACCAGAGTAAAATTCCACCTGCATACCGTTCCCTTTGTGCTAGATGAACGAAAGTCTCTCCACATGCTCAGTTCTGAGAGATAAGTGTGTGTGAAACCGTCCTTCACCTAGCTTTTTGGGAACACAAAGCCTCTTTTCAGTTGCAAACTGCACTCCATACATATATATGGGGAGGTATTCGCTCCAACTCGTTTTTACAGTGAAAATTGCAGCAAATTCAAACCGGCACTAGGAAACACACTGAGAAAACAGAGTAAAAGTTTGTCCTGCAACCCGATCCCTTTTTGCTAGATGAACGAACGTCTCCCCACATGCTGAGTTTTCAGAGATATGTGTGTGTGAAAGACGTCCTACACATAGCTTTTTGGGAACACAAAGTTTCTTTTCAGTTGCAAAGTGGAATCCATTCATATATATGGTGATTTACTCGCTCCAACTCGCTTTTACACTGAAAACTGCAGGAAGTTCAAACTGTCACTAGGAAACAGACTGAGAAACCAGAGTAAAAGTTTCCCCTTCAACCCGTTCCCTTTGTGCTAGATGAACGAAAGTCTCTCCACATGATCAGTTCTCAGAAATAAGTGTGTGTTAAAGCCGTACTTCACCTAGCTTGTTGTGAACACAAAGTCTCTTTTCAGTTGCAAATGGCACTCCATAAATATATATGGGGTGGTACACGCTCCAACTCAGTTTTACAGTGAAAACTGCATGAACTACAAACGGCACTAAGAAACACAATGAAAAACCAGAGTAAAAGTTTCTCCTGAAACCCGTTCCTATTGTGCTTGATGAACGAACGTCTCTCCACATTATCAGTTCTCAGGGATAAGTGTGTGTGAAAGCGTTGCTTAATATAGCTTGTTGGTAACACAAAGATTCTTTCTAGTATCAAAGTGAAATCCATAGATATATAAGGGGAACTACAGGCTCCAACTCGGTTAAACAGGGTAAACTGCAGGAACTTCTAACCAGCATTAAAAAAAGACTGAGGATCCACAGTAAAAGTTTCGCCTGCAAAACGTTCCTTTGTGGTAGATGAACTAAAGTCTCTCCACATGCTCAGTTCTCAGAGATAAGTGTGTGTGAAAGCCATCCTTCACCTAGCTTGTTGTGAACACAAAGTTTCTTTTCAGTTGCAAACGACACTCCATACATATATATGGGTTGGAACTCGCTCCAAGTAGGTTTTACAGTGAAAAATGCAGGAACTTCAAACCGGCACTAGGAAACACACTGAAATTCCAGAGTAAAATTTTCTCCTGCAAACCGTTCCCTTTATGCTAGATGAACGAAAGTCTCTCCACATGCTCAGTTCTGAGAGATAAGTGTGTGTGAAAGCCGTTCTTCACCTAGCTTGTTGGGAACACAAAGCTTCTTTTCAGTTGCAAACTGCACTCCATACATATATATGGGGAGGTATTCGCTCCAACTCGTTTTTACAGTGAAAATTGCAGGAAATTCAAATCGGCACTAAGAAACACACTGAGAAAAGAGAGTAAAAGTTTCTCCTGCAACCCGTTCCCTTTTGCTAGATGAACGAACTTCTCCCCACATGCTGAGTTCTCAGAGATATGTGTGTGTGAAAGCCGTCCTTCACATAGCTTTTTGGGAACACAAAGTTTCTTTTCAGTTGCAAAGTGGTATCCATACATATATATGGTGATTTACTCGCTCCAACTCGCTTTTACCATGAAAACATCAGGAACTTCAAACAGTCACAAGGAAACAGACTGAGAAACCAGAGTAAAAGTTTTCCCTTCACCCCTTTCACTTTGTGCTAGATGAACGAAAGTCTCTCCACATGATCAGTTCTCAGAAATAAGTGTGTGTTAAAGCCGTACTTCACCTAGCTTGTTGTGAACACAAAGTCTCTTTTCAGTTGCAAATGGCACTCCATACATATATATGGGGTGGTACTCGCTCCAAATCGGTTTTACAGTGAAAACTGCAGGAACTACAAACCAGCACTAGGAAACACACTGAGAACCCAGAGTAAAAGTTTCTCCTGCAACCCGTTCCCTTTGTGCTAGATGAACGAACGTCTCTCCACATGATCAGTTCTCAGGGATAAGTGTGTGTGAAATCCTTGCTTAACATAGCTTGTTGGTAACACAAAGATTCTTTTCAGTAGCAAAGTGGAATCCATACATATATAAGGGGAACTACTGGCTCCAACTCGGTTAAAAAGGGAAAACTGCAGGAACTTCTAACCGGCATTAAGAAAAAGACTGAGAATCCAGAGAAAATGTTTCGCCTGAAAACCGTTCCCTTTGTGTTAGATGAACGAAAGTCTCTCCACATGCTGAGTTCTGAGAGATAAGTGTGTGTGAAAGCCGTCCGTCACCTAGCTTGTTGGGAACACAAAGTTTCTTTTCAGTTGCAAACTGCACTCCATACATATATAAGGGGAGTAAAACGCTCCAACTCCGTTTTACAGTGAAAATTGCAGGAACTTCAAACTGTCACTAGGAAACAGACTGAGAAACCAGAGTAAAAGTTTCTACTGCAACACGTTCCCTTTGTGCTAGATGAACGAACTTATCTCCAAATGCTCAGTACTGAGAGATAAGTGTGTGTGCAAGCCGTCCTTCAACAAGCTTGTTGGGAACACAGAGTCTCTTCTCAGTTGCCAATTTCACCCCATAAATATATATCGGAGGTTCTCAAACCAACTCGGTTTTTCCATGAAAACTGCAGGAAATTCAAACCGGCACTAGGAAACACACTTAGAAACCAGAATATAATTCCACCTGCATACCGTTCCCTTTGTGCTAGATGAAAGAAAGTCTCTCCGCATACTCAGTTCTGAGAAATAAGTGTGTGTGAAATCCGTACTTCACCTAGCTTGTTGGGAACACAAAGCTTCTTTTCAGTTGCAAACTGCACTCCATACATATATATGGGGAGGTATTCGCTCCAACTCGTTTTTACAGTGAAAATTGCAGGAAATTCATACCGGCATTAGGAAACACACTGAGAAAACAGAGTAAAAGTTTCTCCTGCAACCCGTTCCCTTTTTCTAGATGAACGAACGTCTTCCCACATGCTGAGTTCTCAGAGATAAGTGTGTGTGAAAGCCGTCCTTCACGTAGCTTTTTGGGAACACAAAGTTTCTTTTCAGTTGCAATGTGGAATCCATACATATATATGGTGATTTACTCACTCCAACTCGCTTTTACACTGAAAACTGCAGGAAGTTCAAACTGTCACTAGGAAACAGACTGAGAAACCAGAGTAAAAGTTTCCCCTTCTACCCGTTCCCTTTGTGCTAGATGAACGAAAGTCTCTCCACATGATCAGTTCTCAGAGATAAGTGTGTGTTAAAGCCGTACTTCACCTAGCTTGTTGTGAACACAAAGTCTCTTTTCAGTTGCAAATGGCAGTCCATATATATATATATGGGGTGGTACTCGCTCCAAATCGGTTTTACAGTGAAAACTGCAGGAACTAAAAAACCGGCACTAGGAAACACACTGAGAAACCAAAGTAATAGTTTCTCCTGTAACACGTTCCCTTTGTGCTAGATGAACGAACGTCTCTCCACATGATCAGTTCTCAGGGATAAGTGTGTGTGAAAGCCTTGCTTAACATAGCTTGTTGGTAACACAAAGATTCTTTTCAGTAGCAAAGTGGAATCCATAAATATATAAGGGGAACTGCTGCCTCCAACTCGGTTAAAAAGGGAAAACTGCAGGAACTTCTAACCGGCATTAAGAAAAAGACTGAGAATCCAGGGAAAATGTTTCGCCTGCAAAACGTTCCGTTTGTGCTAGATGAACAAAAGTCTCTCCACATGCTGAGTTCTGAGAGAAAAGTGTGTGTGAAAGCCGACCTTCAACTAGCATGTTGGGAACACAGAGTTTCTTTTCAGTTGCAAACTGCACTCCATACATTTATATGGGGAAGTACTCGCTCCAACTAGGTTTTACAGTGAAAACTGCCGTAACTTCAGATCGGCTATAGGAAACGCACTGAAAATCCAGAGTAAAAGTTCCTCCTGCAAACCATTCCCTTTGTGCTAGATGAACGTAAGTCTCTCCACATGCTCAGCTCTGAGAGATGTGTGTGTGAAACCCTTACGTCACCTAGCTTGTTGGGAACACAAAGTTTCTTTTCAGTTGCAAACTTCAATCTATACATATATAAGAAGAGGTACTCGCTCCAACTCGGTTTTACAGTGAAACCTGCAGGAACTTTAAACCGGCACTAGGAAACAGACTGAGAAAACAGAGTAAAATTTTCTCTTGCAAACCGTTCCCTTTGTGCTAAATGAAAGAAAGTCTATCCATATGCTCAGTTCTGAGAGATAAGTTTGTGTGAAAGCCTTCCTTCACCTAGCTTGTTGGGAACACAGAGTTTCTTTTCAGTTGCAAGCAGCACTCCGTACATATATATGGGGAGATACGCGCTCCAACACAGTTTTACAGTGAAAACATCAGGAACTTAAAACCGGCACTAGGAAACAGACTGAGAAAACAGAGTAAAAGTTTCTTTTTCAAACCGTTCCCTTTGTGCTAAATGAAAGAAAGTCTCTCCATATGCTCAGTTCTGAGAGATAAGTGTGTGTGAAATCCTTCCTTCACTTAGCTTGTTGGGAATACAGAGTTTCTTTTCAGTTGCAAACAGCACTCCGTACATATATATGGGGACGTACGCGCTCCAACACAGTTTTACAGTGAAAACTGCAGGAACTTAAAACCGGCACTAGGAAACACACTTAAAACCAGAGTGAAAGTTTCTCCTGCAAACCTTTCCCTTTGTGCTAATTGAACGAACGTCTCTCCACATACTCAGTTCTCAGAGATAAGTGTGTGTGAATGCCGTCCTTCACCTAGCTTGTTGGGAACACAAAGTTTCTTTTCAGTTGCAAACTGCACTCCAAAAATATATATGTGTGGGTACTCGCACCAACTCGGTTTTACAGATAAAACTGCAGGAACTTCAACCTGGCACTAGGAAACAGACTGACAAACCAGAGTAAAAGTTTCACCTGCAACTCGTTCCCTTTGTGCTAGATGAACGAAAGTCTCTCCACATGCTCAGTTCTGAGAGATAAGTGTGTGTGAAAGCCGTCCTTCACCTAGCTTGTAGGGAACACAAAGTTTCTTTTCAGTTGCAAAATGCACTCCATACATATATATGATGAGAACACGATACAACTCGGTTTAACAGTGAAAACTGCAGGAACTTCAAACCAGCACTGGGAAACACACTGAGAAACCAGGGTAAAATTTTCTCCTGCAACCCGTTCCCTTTTTGCTAGATGAACGATCATCTCTCCACATGCTCAGTTCTGAGAGTTAAGTGTGTGTGCAAGCTGTCTTCACCTAGCTTGTTGGGTACACAGAGATTCTTTTCAGTTGCAAACTGCATTCCTTACATATATATGGGGAGGTACTCTCTCAAAAACGGTTTTAGAGTGAAAAATGCAGGAAATTCAAACCGGCACTAGGAAACACACTGAAAATCCAGAGTAAAAGTTCCCCCTGTCACCCGTTCCCTTTGTTCTAGATGAACGATCGTCTCTCCACATGCTCAGTTCTGAGAGATAAGTTTGTATGAAAGCCGTCCTTCACCTAACTTGCTGGGAACACAGAGTTTCTTTTCACTTGCAAATTGCATTCCATACATTTATATGGGGAGGTACGCACTCCAACAGTTTTAACAGTGAAAACAGCAGGAACTTCAAACCGACAGTAGGAAACACACTGAGAAACCAGAGTAAAAGTTTCTCCTGCAAACCGTTCCCTTTGTGCTAAATGAACGAACGTCTCTCCACATAATAGGTTCTCAGAGATAATTGTGTTTGAATGCCGTCCTTCACCTAGCTTGTTGAGAACTCAGAGTTTCTTTTCAGTTGCAAACTGCACTCCATACATATATATGGGGAGGTACTCTCTCCAAATCGGTTTTACAGTGAAAACTGCAGGAACTTCAAACCGGCTCTAGGAAACACACTGAGAAACCAGAGTAAAGTTTCTCCTGCAAACCGTTCCCTTTTTGCTACATGAACGAATGTCTCTCCACATGTTCAGTTCTGAGAAATAAGTGTGTGTGAAAGCCGTCCTTCACATAGCTTGTTGGGAACACAGAGCCACTTTTCAGTTGCAAACTGCACTCCATATATATATATGGGGAGGTTCTAGCTCCAACTCGGTTTTAAAGTGAAAAATGCAGGAACATCAAACCGGCAGTAGGAAACACACTGAGAAACCAGAGTAAAATTATCCCCTGCAAACCGTTCCATTTGTGCTAGATGAAAGAACGTCACTCCACATGCTCAGTTCTGAGATATAAGTGTGTGAGCAAGCCTTCCTTCACCTAGCTTGTCGGGAACACAGAGTTTCTATTCAATTGCAAACTGCACTCCACAAATATATATGGGGAGGTACTTGCTCCAACAAGGTCTTACAGTGAAAAGTGAAGGAACTTCAAACCGGCACTAGGAAACACACTGAGAAACCAGAGTAAAAGTTTCTCCTGCAAACCGTTCCCTTTGTGCTAGATGAATGAACGTCTATCAACATGCTCAGTTCTCAGAGATAATTGAGTGTGAAAGCCGTCCTTCACATAGCTTTTTCGGAACACAAAGTTTCTTTTTATTTGCAAAGTGGAATCCATATATATATATGGGGAGTTACTCGCTCCAACTCGGTTTTACACTGAAAACTGCAGCAACTTCAAACTGTCACAAGGAAACAGACTGAGAATCCAGAGTAAATGTTTCTCCTTCAACCCGTTCCATTTGTGCTAGATGAACGAACGTATCTCCACATGATCAGTTCTCAGAGATAAGTGTGTGTTAAAGCCGTACTTCACCTAGCTTGTTGTGAACACAAAGTCTCTTTTCAGTTGCAAATGGCACTCCATACATATATATGGGGTGGTACTCGATCCAACTCGGTTTTACAGTGAAAACTGCAGGAACTACAAACCGGCAAAAGAAACAAACTGAGAAACCAGAGTAAAAGTTTCACCTGAAAACCGTTCCCTTTGTGCTAGATGAACAAACGTCTCTCCACATGATCAGTTCTCAGAGATAAGTGTGGGTGAAAGCCTTGCTTCACCTAGCTTGTTGGTAACACAAAGATTCTTTTCAGTAGCAAAGTGGAATCCATACAAATATAAGGGGAGTTACTGGCTCCAACTCGAATTACAGGGAAAACTGCAGGAAATTCTAAACGGCATTAAGAAAAAGACTGAGAATCCAGAGAAAATATTTCGCCTGCAATCCGTTCCCTTTGTGGTAGATGAATGAAAGTCTCTCCACATGCTGAGTTCTGAGAGATAAGTGTGTGTGAAAGCCGTCCTTCACATAGCTTGTTGGGAACACAAAGTTTCTTTTCAGTTACAAACTGCACTCCATACATATATATGGGGAGTTAAACGCTCCAACTCGGTTTTACAGTGAAAATTGCTGGAACTTCAAACTGTCACAAGGAAACACACTGCGAAACCAGAGTAAAAGTTTCTACTGCAACACGTTCCCTTTGTGCTAGATGAACGAACGTCTCTCCACATGCTCCGTACTGAGAGATAAATGTGTGTGCAAGCCGTCCTTCAACAAGCTTGTTGAGAACACAGAGTCTCTTCTCAGTTGCCAAATTCACCCCATAATTATATATGGGGAGTTTCTCAAACCAACTCGGTTTTTCCATGAAAACTGCAGGAAATTCAAACCGGCACTAGGAAACACACTTAGAAACCAGAGTAAAATTCCACCTGCATACCGTTCCCTTTGTGCTAGATGAACGAAAGTCTCTCCACATGCTCAGTTCTGAGAGATAAGTGTGTGTGAAACCGTCCTTCACCTAGCTTTTTGGGAACACAAAGCCTCTTTTCAGTTGCAAACTGCACTCCATACATATATATGGGGAGGTATTCGCTCCAACTCGTTTTTACAGTGAAAATTGCAGCAAATTCAAACCGGCACTAGGAAACACACTGAGAAAACAGAGTAAAAGTTTGTCCTGCAACCCGATCCCTTTTTGCTAGATGAACGAACGTCTCCCCACATGCTGAGTTTTCAGAGATATGTGTGTGTGAAAGACGTCCTACACATAGCTTTTTGGGAACACAAAGTTTCTTTTCAGTTGCAAAGTGGAATCCATTCATATATATGGTGATTTACTCGCTCCAACTCGCTTTTACACTGAAAACTGCAGGAAGTTCAAACTGTCACTAGGAAACAGACTGAGAAACCAGAGTAAAAGTTTCCCCTTCAACCCGTTCCCTTTGTGCTAGATGAACGAAAGTCTCTCCACATGATCAGTTCTCAGAAATAAGTGTGTGTTAAAGCCATACTTCACCTAGCTTGTTGTGAACACAAAGTCTCTTTTCAGTTGCAAATGGCACTCCATAAATATATATGGGGTGGTACACGCTCCAACTCAGTTTTACAGTGAAAACTGCATGAACTACAAACGGCACTAAGAAACACAATGAAAAACCAGAGTAAAAGTTTCTCCTGAAACCCGTTCCTATTGTGCTTGATGAACGAACGTCTCTCCACATTATCAGTTCTCAGGGATAAGTGTGTGTGAAAGCGTTGCTTAATATAGCTTGTTGGTAACACAAAGATTCTTTCTAGTATCAAAGTGAAATCCATAGATATATAAGGGGAACTACAGGCTCCAACTCGGTTAAACAGGGTAAACTGCAGGAACTTCTAACCAGCATTAAAAAAAGACTGAGGATCCACAGTAAAAGTTTCGCCTGCAAAACGTTCCTTTGTGGTAGATGAACTAAAGTCTCTCCACATGCTCAGTTCTCAGAGATAAGTGTGTGTGAAAGCCATCCTTCACCTAGCTTGTTGTGAACACAAAGTTTCTTTTCAGTTGCAAACGACACTCCATACATATATATGGGTTGGAACTCGCTCCAAGTAGGTTTTACAGTGAAAAATGCAGGAACTTCAAACCGGCACTAGGAAACACACTGAAATTCCAGAGTAAAATTTTCTCCTGCAAACCGTTCCCTTTATGCTAGATGAACGAAAGTCTCTCCACATGCTCAGTTCTGAGAGATAAGTGTGTGTGAAAGCCGTTCTTCACCTAGCTTGTTGGGAACACAAAGCTTCTTTTCAGTTGCAAACTGCACTCCATACATATATATGGGGAGGTATTCGCTCCAACTCGTTTTTACAGTGAAAATTGCAGGAAATTCAAATCGGCACTAAGAAACACACTGAGAAAAGAGAGTAAAAGTTTCTCCTGCAACCCGTTCCCTTTTGCTAGATGAACGAACTTCTCCCCACATGCTGAGTTCTCAGAGATATGTGTGTGTGAAAGCCGTCCTTCACATAGCTTTTTGGGAACACAAAGTTTCTTTTCAGTTGCAAAGTGGTATCCATACATATATATGGTGATTTACTCGCTCCAACTCGCTTTTACCATGAAAACATCAGGAACTTCAAACAGTCACAAGGAAACAGACTGAGAAACCAGAGTAAAAGTTTTCCCTTCACCCCTTTCACTTTGTGCTAGATGAACGAAAGTCTCTCCACATGATCAGTTCTCAGAAATAAGTGTGTGTTAAAGCCGTACTTCACCTAGCTTGTTGTGAACACAAAGTCTCTTTTCAGTTGCAAATGGCACTCCATACATATATATGGGGTGGTACTCGCTCCAAATCGGTTTTACAGTGAAAACTGCAGGAACTACAAACCAGCACTAGGAAACACACTGAGAACCCAGAGTAAAAGTTTCTCCTGCAACCCGTTCCCTTTGTGCTAGATGAACGAACGTCTCTCCACATGATCAGTTCTCAGGGATAAGTGTGTGTGAAATCCTTGCTTAACATAGCTTGTTGGTAACACAAAGATTCTTTTCAGTAGCAAAGTGGAATCCATACATATATAAGGGGAACTACTGGCTCCAACTCGGTTAAAAAGGGAAAACTGCAGGAACTTCTAACCGGCATTAAGAAAAAGACTGAGAATCCAGAGAAAATGTTTCGCCTGAAAACCGTTCCCTTTGTGTTAGATGAACGAAAGTCTCTCCACATGCTGAGTTCTGAGAGATAAGTGTGTGTGAAAGCCGTCCGTCACCTAGCTTGTTGGGAACACAAAGTTTCTTTTCAGTTGCAAACTGCACTCCATACATATATAAGGGGAGTAAAACGCTCCAACTCCGTTTTACAGTGAAAATTGCAGGAACTTCAAACTGTCACTAGGAAACAGACTGAGAAACCAGAGTAAAAGTTTCTACTGCAACACGTTCCCTTTGTGCTAGATGAACGAACTTATCTCCAAATGCTCAGTACTGAGAGATAAGTGTGTGTGCAAGCCGTCCTTCAACAAGCTTGTTGGGAACACAGAGTCTCTTCTCAGTTGCCAATTTCACCCCATAAATATATATCGGAGGTTCTCAAACCAACTCGGTTTTTCCATGAAAACTGCAGGAAATTCAAACCGGCACTAGGAAACACACTTAGAAACCAGAATATAATTCCACCTGCATACCGTTCCCTTTGTGCTAGATGAAAGAAAGTCTCTCCGCATACTCAGTTCTGAGAAATAAGTGTGTGTGAAATCCGTACTTCACCTAGCTTGTTGGGAACACAAAGCTTCTTTTCAGTTGCAAACTGCACTCCATACATATATATGGGGAGGTATTCGCTCCAACTCGTTTTTACAGTGAAAATTGCAGGAAATTCATACCGGCATTAGGAAACACACTGAGAAAACAGAGTAAAAGTTTCTCCTGCAACCCGTTCACTTTTTGCTAGATGAACGAACGTCTCCCCACATGCTGAGTTCTCAGATATATGTGTGTGTGAAAGCCGTCCTTCACATAGCTTTTTGGGAACACAAAGTTTCTTTTCAATTGCAAAGTGGAATCCATACATATATATGGTGATTTACTCGCTCCAACTCGCTTTTACACTGAAAACTGCAGGAAGTTCAAACTGTCACTAGGAAACAGACTGAGAAACCAGAGTAAAAGTTTCCCCTTCAACCCGTTCCCTTTGTGGTAGATGAACGAAAGTCTCTCCAAATGCTCAGTTCTCAGAGATAAGTGTGTGTGAAAGCCATCCTTCACCTAGATTGTTGTGAACACAAAGTTTCTTTTCAGTTGCAAACGACACTCCATACATATATATGGGTTGGTACTCGCTCCATGTAGGTTTTACAGTGAAAAATGCAGGAACTTCAAACCGGCACTAGGAAACACACTGAAATTCCAGAGTAAAATTTTCTCCTGCAAACCGTTCCCTTTATGCTAGATGAACGAAAGTCTATCCACATTCTCAGTTCAGAGAGAGAAGTGTGTGTGAAAGCCGACCTTCAACTAGCATGTTGGGAACACAGAGTTTCTTTTCAGTTGCAAACTGCCCTCCATTAATATATATGGGGAGGTACACGCTCCATCTCGATTTTACAGTGAAAACTGCCGTAACTTCAGATCGGAACTAGGAAACGCACTGAGAAACCAGAGTAAAAGTTCCTCCTGCAACCCATTCCCTTTGTGCTAGATGAACGAAAGTCTCTCCAAATGCTCAGTTCTGAGAGATAAGTGTGTGTGAAACCCTTACTTCACCTAGCTTGTTGGGAACACAAAGTTTCTTTTCAGTTGCAAACTTCACTCTATACATATATAAGGGGAGGTACTCGCTCCAACTCGGTTTTACAGTGAAACCTGCAGGAAATTCAAACCGGCACTAGGAAAAAGACTGAGAAAACAGAGTAAAATTTTCCCTTGCAAACCGTTCCCTTTGTGCTAAATGAAAGAAAGTCTCTCCATATGCTCAGTTCTGAGAGATAAGTGTGTGTGAAAGCCGTCCTTCACCTAGCTTTTTGAGAACACAGAGTTTCTTTTCAGTTGCAAACAGCACTCCGTACATATATATGGGGAGTTATTCGCTCCAACTCGGTTTTACAGTGAAACCTGCAGGAACTTTAAACCGGCTCTAGGAAACAAACTGAGAAACCAGAGTAAAAGTATCTCCTCCAAACCGTTCCCTTTGTGCTAGATGAACGAACATCACTCCACATCCTCAGTTCTGAGATATATGTGTGTGAGCAAGCCGTCCTTCCCCTAGCTTGTTGGGAACACAGAGTTTCTATTCAATTGCAAACTGCACTCCATAAATATATATGGGGAGGTACTGGCTCCAACTCGGTATTACAGTGAAAACTGAAGGAACTTCAATACGGCACTAGGAAACACACTGAGAAACCAGAGTAAATGTTTCTCCTGCAACCCGTTCCCTTTGTGCTGGATGAACGAACGTCTCTCCACATGCTCAGTTCTCAGAGATAATTGAGTGTGAAAGCCGTCCTTCACATAGGTTTTTCGGAACACAAAGTTTCTTTTTAGTTGCAAAGTGCAATCCATACATATATATGGGGAGTTACTCGCTCCAACTCGATTTTACACTGAAAAGTGCAGGAACTTCAAACTGTAACTACAAAAAAGTCTGACAAACCAGAGTAAAAGTTTCTCCTTCAACCCGTTCCCTTTGTGCTAGATGAACGAAATTCTCTCCACATTATCAGTTCTCAGAGATAAATGTGTGTTAAAGCTGAACTTCACCTAGCTTGTTGTGAACACAAAGTCTCTTTTCAGTTGCAAATGGCACTCCATAAATATATATGGGGTGGTACTCGCTCCAACTCGGTTTTACAGTGAAAACTGCAGGAACTACAAAACGGCAAAAGGAAACACACTGAGAAACCAGAGTAAAAGTTTCTCCTGCAACCCGTTCCCTTTGTGCTAGATGAACGAACGTCTCTCCATATGATAAGTTCTCAGAGATAAGTGTGTGTGAAAGCCTTGCTTAACATAGCTTGTTGGTAACACAAAGATTCTTTTCAGTAGCAAAGTGGAATCCATACATATATAAGGGGAACTACTGGCTCCAACTCGGTTAAAAAGGGAAAACTGCAGGAACATCTAACCGGCATTAAGAAAAAGTCTGAGAATCCAGAGAAAATATTTCGCCTGCAAACCGTTCCCTTTGTGGTAGATGAACGAAAGTCTCTCCACATGCTGAGTTCTGAGAGATAAGTGTGTGTGAAAGCCGTCCTTCACCTAGCTTGTTGGGAACACAAAGTTTTTTTCAGTTGCAAACTGCACTCCATAAATATATATGGGGAGTTAAACGCTCCAAATCCGTTTTACAGTGAAAATTGCAGGAACTTCAAACTGTCACTAGGAAACAGACTGAGAAACCAGAGTAAAAGTTTCTACTGCAACACGTTCCCTTTGTGCTAGATGAACGAACGTCTCTCCACATGCTCAGTACTGAGAGATAAGTGTGTGTGCAAGCCGTTCTTCAGCAAGCTTGTTGGGAACACTGAGTCTCTCCGCAGTTGCCAATTTCACCCCATAATTATATATGGGGAGGTTCTCAAACCAACTCGGTTTTTCCATGAAAACTGCAGGAAATTCAAACCGGCACTAGGAAACACACTTAGAAACCAGAGTAAAATTCCACCTGCATACCGTTCACTTTGTGCTAGATGAACGAAAGTCTGTCCACATGCTCAGTTCTGAGAGATAAGTGTGTGTGAAAGCCGTACTTCACCTAGCTTGTTGGGAACACAAAGCTTCTTTTCAGTTGCAAACTGCACTCCATACATATATATGGGGAGGTATTCGCTCCAACTCGTTTTTACAGTGAAAATTGCAGGAAATTCAAACCGGCACTAGGAAACACACTGAGAAAACAGAGTAAAAGTTTCTCCTGCAACCCGTTCCCTTTTGCGAGATGAACGAACGTCTCCCCACATGCTGAGTTCTCAGAGATATGTGTGTGTGAAAGCCGTCCTTCACATAGATTTTTGGGAACACAAAGTTTCTTTTCAATTGCAAAGTGGAATCCATACATATATATGGTGATTTACTCGCTCCAACTCGCTTTTACCATAAAAACTTCAGGAACTTCAAACAGTCACTAGGAAACAGACTGAGAAACCAGAATAAAAGTTTTCCCTTCACCCCTTTCCCTTTGTGCTAGATGAACGAAAGTCTCTCCACATGATCAGTTCTCAGAGATAAGTGTGTGTTAAAGCCGTACTTCACCTAGCTTGTTGTGAACACAAAGTCTCTTTTCAGTTGCAAATGGCACTCCATACATATATATGGTGTGGTACTCGCTCCAAATCGGTTTTACAGTGAAAACTGCATGAACTACAAACCGGCACTAGGAAACACACTGAGAAACCAGAGTAAAAGTTTCTCCTGCAACCCGTTCCCTTTGTGCTAGATGAACGAACGTCTCTCCACATGATCAGTTCTAGGGATAAGTGTGTGTGAAAGCCTTGCTTAACATAGCTTGTTGGCAACACAAAGATTCTTTTCAGTAGCAAAGTGGAATCCATACATATACAAGGGGAAATACTGGCTCCAACTCGTTTAAAAAGGGAAAACTGCAGGAACTTCTAACCGGCATTAAGAAAAAGACTGAGAATCCAGAGAAAATGTTTCGCCTGCAAACCGTTCCCTTTGTGGTAGATGAACGAAAGTCTCTCCACATGCTGAGTTCTGAGAGATAAGTGTGTGTGAAAGCCGTCCTTCACATAGCTTGTTGGGAACACAAAGTTTCTTTTCATTTGCAAACGGCACTCCATACATAAATATGGGGAGTTAAAAGTTCCAACTCCGTTTTACAGTGAAAATTGCAGGAACTTCAAACTGTCACTAGGAAACAGACTGAGAAACCAGAGTAAAAGTTTCTACTGCAACACGTTCCCTTTGTGCTAGATGAACGAACGTCTATCCACATGCTCAGTACTGAGAGATAAGTGTGTGTGCAAGCCGTCCTTCAACAAGCTTGTTGGGAACACAGAGTCTCTTCTCAGTTGCCAATTTCACCCCATAAATATATATGGGGTGGTTCTCAAATCAACTCGGTTTTTCCATGAAAACTGCAGGAAATTCAAACCGGCACTAGGAAACACACTTAGAAACCAGAGTATAATTCCACCTGCATACCGTTCCCTTTGTGCTAAATGAACGAAAGTCTCTCCACATGCTCAGTTCTGAGAGATAAGTGTGTGTGAAAGCCGTACTTCACCTAGTTTGTTGGGAACACAAAGCTTCTTTTCAGTTGCAAACTGCACTCCATACATATATATGGGGAGGTATTCGCTCCAACTCGTTTTTACAGTGAAAATTGCAGGAAATTCAAACCGGCACTAGGAAACACACTGAGAAAACAGAGTAAAAGTTTCTCCTGCAACCCGATCCCTTTTTGCTAGATGAACGAACGTCTCCCCACATGCTGAGTTCTCAGAGATATGTGTGTGTGAAAGCAGTCCTTCACATACCTTTTTGAGAACACAAAGTTTCTTTTCAGTTGCAAAGTGGAATCCATACATATATATGGTGATTTACACGCTCCAACTCGCTTTTACACTGAAAACTGCAGGAACATCAAACTGTCACTAGGAAACAGACTGAGAAACCAGGGTAAAAGTTTTCCCTTCACCCCTTTCCTTTGTGCTAGATAAACGAAAGTCTCTCCACATGATCAGTTCTCAGAGATAAGTGTGTGTTAAAGCCGTACTTCACCTAGCTTGTTGTGAACACAAAGTCTCTTTTCAGTTGCAAATGGCACTCCATACATATATATGGGTTGGTACTCGCTCCAACTCGGTTTTACAGTGAAAACTGCAGGAACTACAAACCGGCACTAGGAAACACAATGAGAAACCAGAGTAAAAGTTTCTCCTGCAACCAGTTCCCTTTGTGCTAGATGAACGAACGTCTCTCCACATGATCAGTTCTCAGGGATATATGTGTGTGAAAACCTTGCTTAACATAGCTTGTTGGTAACACAAAGATTCTTTTCAGTAGCAAAGTGGAATCCATACATATATAAGGGGAACTACTGACTCCAACTCGGTTAAAAAGGGAAAACTGCAGGAACTTCTAACCGGCATTAAGAAAAAGACTGAGGATCCAGAGCAAAAGTTTCGCCTGCAAACCGTTCCCTTTGTGGTAGATGAACGAAAGTCTCTCCACATGCTCAGTTCTCAGAGATAAGTGTGTGTGAAAGCCGACCTTCAACTAGCATGTTGGGAACACAGAGATTCTTTTCAGTTGCAAACTGCACTCCATACATATATATGTGGAAGTACTCGCTCCAAGTCGGTTTTACAGTGAAAACTGCCGTAACTTCAGATCGGAACTAGGAAACGCACTGAGAATCCAGAGTAAAAGTGCCTCCTGCAACCCATTCCCTTTGTGCTAGATGAACGAAAGTCTCTCCACATGCTCAGTTCTGAGAGATAAGTGTGTGTGAAACCCTTACTTCAAATAGCTTGTTGGGAACACAAAGTTTCTTTTCAGTTGCAAACTTCTCTCTATACATATATATGGGGAGGTACTCGCTCCAACTCGGTTTTACAGTGAAACCTGCAGGAACTTCAAACCGGCACTAGGAAACAGACTGAGAAAACAGAGTAAAATTTTCTCTTGCAAACCGTTCCCTTTGTGCTAAATGAAAGAAAGTCTCTCCATATGCTCAGTTCTGAGAGATACGCGTGTGTGTAAGCCTTCCTTCACCTAGCTTGTTGGGAACACAGAGTTTCTTTTCAGTTGCAAACAGCACTCCGTACGTATATATGGGGAGGTACGCGCTCCAACACAGTTTTACAGTGAAAACTGCAGGAACTTAAAACAGGCACTAGGAAACACACTGAGAAACCAGAGTAAAAGTTTCTCCTGCATACCTTTCCCTTTGTGCTAAATGAACGAACGTCTCTCCACATGCTCAGTTCTCAGAGATTAGTGTGTGTGAAAGCCGTCCTTCACCTAGCTTGTTGGGAACACAAAGTTTCTTTTCAGTTGCAAACTGCACTCCAAAAATATATATGAGGGGGTAATCGCACCAACTCGCTTTTACAGATAAAACTGCAGGAAGTTCAACCTGGCACTAGGAAACAGACTGACAAACCAGACTAAAAGTTTCTCCTACAACCCGTTCCCTTTGTGCTAGATGAACGAAAGTCTCTCCACATGCTCAGTTCTGAGAGATAAGTGTGTGTGAAACCCTTACTTCAACTAGCTTGTTGGGAACACAAAGATTCTTTTCAGTTGCAAACTTCTCTCTATACATATATATGGGGAGGTACTCGCTCCAACTCGGTTTTACAGTGAAACCTGCAGGAACTTCAAACCGGCACTAGGAAACAGACTGAGAAAACAGAGTAAAATTTTCTCTTGGAAACCGTTCCCTTTGTGCTAAATGAAAGAAAGTCTCTCCATATGCTCAGTTCTGAGAGATACGCGTGTGTGTAAGCCTTCCTTCACCTAGCTTGTTGGGAACACAGAGTTTCTTTTCAGTTGCAAACAGCACTCCGTACGTATATATGGGGAGGTACGCGCTCCAAAACAGTTTTACAGTGAAAACTGCAGGAACTTAAAACAGGCACTAGGAAACACACTGAGAAACCAGAGTAAAAGTTTCTCCTGCATACCTTTCCCTTTGTGCTAAATGAACGAACGTCTCTCCACATGCTCAGTTCTCAGAGATTAGTGTGTGTGAAAGCCGTCCTTCACCTAGCTTGTTGGGAACACAAAGTTTCTTTTCAGTTGCAAACTGCACTCCAAAAATATATATGAGGGGGTAATCGCACCAACTCGCTTTTACAGATAAAACTGCAGGAAGTTCAACCTGGCACTAGGAAACAGACTGACAAACCAGACTAAAAGTTTCTCCTACAACCCGTTCCCTTTGTGCTAGATGAACGAAACTCTCTCCACATGATCAGTTCTCAGAGATAAGTGTGTGTTAAAGCCGTACTTCACCTAGCTTGTTGTGAACACAAAGTCTCTTTTCAGTTGCAAATGGCACTCCATACATATATATGGGGTGGTACTCGCTCCAACTCGGTTTTACAGTGAAAACTGCAGGAACTACAAACCGGCAAAGAAACAAACTGAGAAACCAGAGTAAAAGTTTCTCCTGCAACCCGATTCCTTTGTGCTTGATGAACGAACTTCTCTCCACATGATCAGTTCTCAGAGATAAGTGTGTGTTAAAGCCGAACTTCACCTAGCTTGTTGTGAACACAAAGTCTCTTTTCAGTTGCAAATGGCACTCCATACATATATATGGGGTGGTACTCACTCCAACTCGGTTTTACAGTGAAAACTGCAGGAACTACAAACCGGCAAAAGAAACAAATTGAGAAACCAGAGTAAAAGTTTCTCCTGCAACCCGTTCCATTTTTGGTAGATGAACGAACGTCTCTCCACATGATCAGTTCTCAGAGATAAGTGTGTGTGAAAGCCTTGCTTCACCTAGCTTGTTGGTAACACAAAGTTTCTTTTCAGTAGCAAAGTGGAATCCATACAAATATAAGGTGAGTTACTGGCTCCAACTCGGTTTTACAGGGAAAACTGCAGGAAGTTCTAACCGGCATTAAGAAAAAGACTGAGAATCCAGAGAAAATGTTTCTACTGCAACACGTTCCCTTTGTGGTAGATGAACGAAAGTCTCTCCACATGCTGAGTTTTAAGAGATAAGTGTGTGTGAAAGCCGTCCTTCACCTAGCTTGTTGGGAACACAAAGTTTCTTTTCAGTTGCAAACTGCACTCCATACATATATATGGGGATTTAAACGCTCCAACTCCGTTTTACAGTGAAAATTGCAGGAACTTCAAACCGGCACTAGGAAACAGACTGAGAAAACAGAGTAAAAGTTTCTCTTGCAAACCGTTCCATTTGTGCTAAATGAAAGAAAGTCTCTCCATATGCTCAGTTCTGAGAGATACGCGTGTGTGTAAGCCTTCCTTCACCTAGCTTGTTGGGAACACAGAGTTTCTTTTCAGTTGCAAACAGCACTCCGTACGTATATATGGGGAGGTACGCGCTCCAACACAGTTTTACAGTGAAAACTGCAGGAACTTCAAACCGGCACTAGGAAACACACTGAGAAACCAGAGTAAAAGTTTCTCCTGCATACCTTTCCCTTTGTGCTAAATGAACGAACGTCTCTCCACATGCTCAGTTCTCAGAGATTAGTGTGTGTGAAAGCCGTCCTTCACCTAGCTTGTTGGGAACACAAAGTTTCTTTTCAGTTGCAAACTGCACTCCAAAAATATATATGAGGGGGTAATCGCACCAACTCGCTTTTACAGATAAAACTGCAGGAAGTTCAACCTGGCACTAGGAAACAGACTGACAAACCAGACTAAAAGTTTCTCCTACAACCCGTTCCCTTTGTGCTAGATGAACGAAACTCTCTCCACATGATCAGTTCTCAGAGATAAGTGTGTGTTAAAGCCGTACTTCACCTAGCTTGTTGTGAACACAAAGTCTCTTTTCAGTTGCAAATGGCACTCCATACATATATATGGGGTGGTACTCGCTCCAACTCGGTTTTACAGTGAAAACTGCAGGAACTACAAACCGGCAAAGAAACAAACTGAGAAACCAGAGTAAAAGTTTCTCCTGCAACCCGATTCCTTTGTGCTTGATGAACGAACCTCTCTCCACATGATCAGTTCTCAGAGATAAGTGTGTGTTAAAGCCGTACTTCACCTAGCTTGTTGTGAACACAAAGTCTCTTTTCAGTTGCAAATGGCACTCCATACATATATATGGGGTGGTACTCACTCCAACTCGGTTTTACAGTGAAAACTGCAGGAACTACAAACCGGCAAAAGAAACAAATTGAGAAACCAGAGTAAAAGTTTCTCCTGCAACCCGTTCCATTTTTGGTAGATGAACGAACGTCTCTCCACATGATCAGTTCTCAGAGATAAGTGTGTGTGAAAGCCTTGCTTCACCTAGCTTGTTGGTAACACAAAGTTTCTTTTCAGTAGCAAAGTGGAATCCATACAAATATAAGGGGAGTTACTGGCTCCAACTCGGTTTTACAGGGAAAACTGCAGGAAATTCTAACCGGCATTAAGAAAAAGACTGAGAATCCAGAGAAAATGTTTCTACTGCAACACGTTCCCTTTGTGGTAGATGAACGAAAGTCTCTCCACATGCTGAGTTTTAAGAGATAAGTGTGTGTGAAAGCCGTCCTTCACCTAGCTTGTTGGGAACACAAAGTTTCTTTTCAGTTGCAAACTGCACTCCATACATATATATGGGGATTTAAACGCTCCAACTCCGTTTTACAGTGAAAATTGCAGGAACTTCAAACTGTCACTAGGAAACACACTGAGAAACCAGAGTAAAATTTTCTACTGCGTCACGTTCCCTTTGTGCTAGATGAACGAACTTCTCTCCACATTCTCAGTACTGAGAGATAAGTGTGTGTGCAAGCCGTCCTTCAACATGCTTGTTGGGAACTCAGAGTCTCTTCTCAGTTGACAAATTCACCCCATAATTATATATGGGGATGTTCTCAAACCAACTCGGTTTTTCCATGAAAACTTCAGGAAATTCAAACCGGCACTATGAAACACACTTAGAAACCAGAGTAAAATTCCACCTGCATACCGTTCACTTTGTGCTAAATGAACGAAAGTCTCTCCACATGCTCATTTCTGAGAGATAAGTGTGTGTGAAAGCCGTACTTCACCTAGCTTGTTGGGAACACAAAGCTTCTTTTCAGTTGCAAACTGCACTCCATACATTTATATGGGGAGGTATTCGCTCCAACTCGTTTTTACAGTGAAAATTGCAGGAAATTCAAACCGGCACTAGGAAACACACTGAGAAAACAGAGTAAAAGTTTCTCCTGCAACCCGTTCCCTTTTTGCTAGATGAACGAACGTCTCCCCACATGCTGAGTTCTCAGAGATATGTGTGTTTGAAAGCCGTCCTTCACATAGCTTTTTGGGAACACAAAGTTTCTTTTCAGTTGCAAAGTGGAATCCATACATATATATGGTGATTTACTCGCTGCAACTCGCTTTTACACTGAAAACTGCGGTAACTTCAAACTCTCACTAGTAACAGACTGAGAAACCAGAGTAAAAGTTTCCCCTTCAAACCGTTACCTTTGTGCTAGATGAACGAAAGTCTCTCCACATGATCAGTTCTCAGAGATAAGTGTGTGTTAAAGCCGTACTTCACCTAGCTTGTTGTGAACACAAAGTCTCTTTTCAGTTGCAAATGGCACTCCATACATATATATGGTTTGGTACAGGCTCCAACTCAGTTTCACAGTGAAAACTGCAGGAACTACAAACGGCACTAAGAAACACACTGAGAAACCAGAGTAAAAGTTTCTCCTGCAACCCGTTCCCTTTGTGCTTGATGAACGAAAGTCTCTCCACAAGATCAGTTCTCAGGGATAAGTGTGTGTGAAAGCCGACCTTCAACTAGCATGTTTGGAACACAGAGTTTCTTTTCAGTTGTAAACTGCTCTCCATACATATATATGGGGAGGTACACGCTCCAACTCGATTATACAGTGAAAACTGCCGTAACTTCAAATCGGCTCTAGGAAACGCACTGAGAAACCAGAGTAAATGTTCCTCCTGCAACCCATTCCCTTTGTGCTAGATGAACGAAAGTCTCTCCACATGCTCAGTTCTGAGAGATAAGTGTGTGTGAAACCCTTACTTCACCTAGCTTGTTGGGAACACAAAGTTCCTTTTCAGTTGCAAACTGCACTCCAAAATTCTATATGAGGGGGTACTCACACCAAATCGGTTTTACAGATAAAACTGCAGGAACTTCAACCTGGCACTAGGAAACAGACTGACAAACCAGAGTAAAAGTTTCACCTGCAACCCGTTCCCTTTTTGCTAGATGAACGAAAGTCTCTCCACATGCTCAGTTCTGAGAGATAAGTGTGTGTGAAAGCCGTCCTTCAACTAGCATGTTTGGAACACAAAGTCTCTTTTCAGTTGCAAATGGCACTCCATACATATATATGAGGTGGTACTCGCTCCAAATCGGTTTTACAGTGAAAACTGCAGGATCTACAAACCGGCACTAGGAAACACACTGAGAAACCAGAGTAAAAGTTTCTCCTGCAACCCGTTCCCTTTGTGCTAGATGAACGAACGTCTCTCCACATGATCAGTTCTCAGGGATAAGTGTGTGTGAAAGCCTTGCTTAACATAGCTTGTTGGCAACACAAAGATTCTTTTCAGTAGCAAAGTGGAAATCATACATATACAAGGGGAACTACTGGCTCCAACTCGGTTAAAAAGGGATAACTGCAGGAACTTCTAACCGGCATTAAGAAAAAGACTGAGAATCCAGAGAAAATGTTTCGCCTGCAAACCGTTCCCTTTGTGGTAGATGAACGAAAGTCTCTCCACATGCTGAGTTCTGAGAGAAAAGTGTGTGTGAAAGCCGTCCTTCACCTAGCTTGTTGGGAACACAAAGTTTCTTTTCATTTGCAAACTGCACTCCATACATAAATATGGGGAGTTAAACGTTCCAACTCCGTTTTACAGTGAAAATTGCAGGAACTTCAAACTGTCACTAGGATACAGACTGAGAAACCAGAGTAAAAGTTTCTACTGCAACACGTTCCCTTTGTGCTAGATGAACGAACGTATCTCCAAAAGCTCAGTACTGAGAGATAAGTGTGTGTGCAAGCCGTCCTTCAACAAGCTTGTTGGGAACACAGAGTCTCTTCTCAGTTGCCAATTTCACCCCATAAATATATATGGGGAGGTTCTCAAATCAACTCGGTTTTTCCATGAAAACTGCAGGAAATTCAATCCGGCACTAGGAAACACACTTAGAAACCAGAGTATAATTCCACCTGCATACCGTTCCCTTTGTGCTAAATGAACGAAAGTCTCTCCACATGCTCAGTTCTGAGAGATAAGTGTGTGTGAAAGCCGTACTTCACCTAGCTTGTTGGGAACACAAAGCTTCTTTTCAGTTGCAAACTGCACTCCATACATTTATATGGGGAGGTATTCGCTCCAACTCGTTTTTACAGTGAAAATTGCAGGAAATTCAAACCGGCACTAGGAAACACACTGAGAAAACAGAGTAAAAGTTTCTCCTGCAACCCGATCCCTTTTTGCCAGATGAACGAACGTCTCCCCACATGCTGAGTTCTCAGAGTTATGTGTGTGTGAAAGCAGTCCTTCACATACTTTTTTGGGAACACAAAGTTTCTTTTCAGTTGCAAAGTGGAATCCATACTTATATATGGTGATTTACTCGCTCCAACTCGCTTTTACACTGAAAACTGCAGGAACTTCAAACTGTCACTAGGAAACAGACTGAGAAACCAGAGTAAATGTTTTCCCTTCACCCCTTTCCCTTTGTGCTAGATAAACGAAGGTCTCTCCACATGATCAGTTCTCAGAGATAAGTGTGTGTTAAAGCCGTACTTCACCTAGCTTGTTGTGAACACAAAGTCTCTTTTCAGTTGCAAATGGCACTCCATACATATATATGGCTTCGTACTAGCTCCAACTCTGTTTTACAGTGAAAACTGCAGGAACTACAAACCGGCACTAGGAAACACAATGAGAAACCAGAGTAAAAGTTTCTCCTGCAACCCGTTCCCTTTCTGCTAGATGAACGATCGTCTCTCCACATGATCAGTTCTCAGGGATATGTGTGTGTGAAAACCTTGCTTAACATAGCTTGTTGGTAACACAAAGATTCTTTTCAGTAGCAAAGTGGAATTCATACATATATAAGGGGAACTACTGGCTCCAACTCGGTTAAAAAGGGAAAACTGCAGGAACTTCTAACCGGCATTAAGAAAAAGACTGAGGATCCAGAGAAAAAGTTTCGCCTGCAAACCGTTCCCTTTGTGGTAGATGAACGAAAGTCTCTCCACATGCTCAGTTCTCAGAGATAAGTGTGTGTGAAAGCCGACCTTCAACTAGCATGTTGGGAACACAGAGATTCTTTTCAGTTGCAAACTGCACTCCATACATATATATGTGGAAATACTCGCTCCAACTCGGTTTTACAGTGAAAACTGCCGTAACTTCAGATCGGAACTAGGAAACGCACTGAGAATCCAGAGTAAAAGTTCCTCCTGCAACCCATTCCCTTTGTGCTAGATGAACGAAAGTCTCTCCACATGCTCAGTTCTGAGAGATAAGTGTGTGTGAAACCCTTACTTCAACTAGCTTGTTGGGAACACAAAGTTTCTTTTCAGTTGCAAACTTCACTCTATACATATATATGGGGAGGTACTCGCTCCAACTCGGTTTTACAGTGAAACCTGCAGGAACTTCAAACCGGCACTAGGAAACAGACTGAGAAAACAGAGTAAAATTTTCTCTTGCAAACCGTTCCCTTTGTGCTAAATGAAAGAAAGTCTCTCCATATGCTCAGTTCTGAGAGATACGCGTGTGTGTAAGCCTTCCTTCACCTAGCTTGTTGGGAACACAGAGTTTCTTTTCAGTTGCAAACAGCACTCCGTACGTATATATGGGGAGGTACGCGCTCCAACACAGTTTTACAGTGAAAACTGCAGGAACTTAAAACAGGCACTAGGAAACACACTGAGAAACCAGAGTAAAAGTTTCTCCTGCATACCTTTCCCTTTGTGCTAAATGAACGAACGTCTCTCCACATGCTCAGTTCTCAGAGATTAGTGTGTGTGAAAGCCGTCCTTCACCTAGCTTGTTGGGAACACAAAGTTTCTTTTCAGTTGCAAACTGCACTCCAAAAATATATATGAGGGGGTACTCGCACCAACTCGCTTTTACAGATAAAACTGCAGGAAGTTCAACCTGGCACTAGGAAACAGACTGACAAACCAGACTAAAAGTTTCTCCTACAACCCGTTCCCTTTGTGCTAGATGAACGAAAGTCTCTCCACATGATCAGTTCTCAGAGATAAGTGTGTGTTAAAGCCGTACTTCACCTAGCTTGTTGTGAACACAAAGTCTCTTTTCAGTTGCAAATGGCACTCCATACATATATATGGGGTGGTACTCGCTCCAACTCGGTTTTACAGTGAAAACTGCAGGAACTACAAACCGGCAAAGAAACAAACTGAGAAACCAGAGTAAAAGTTTCTCCTGCAAACCGTTCCATTTTTGCTAGATGAACGAACGTCTCTCCACATGATCAGTTCTCAGAGATAAGTGTGTGTGAAAGCCTTGCTTCACCTAGCTTGTTGGTAACACAAAGTTTCTTTTCAGTAGCAAAGTGGAATCCATATAAATATAAGGGGAGTTACTGGCTCCAACTCGGTTTTACAGGGAAAACTGCAGGAAATTCTAACCGGCATTAAGAAAAAGACTGAGAATCCAGAGAAAATGTTTCTACTGCAACACGTTCCCTTTGTGGTAGATGAACGAAAGTCTCTCCACATGCTGAGTTCTAAGAGATAAGTGTGTGTGAAAGCCGTCCTTCACCTAGCTTGTTGGGAACACAAAGTTTCTTTTCAGTTGCAAACTGCACTCCATACATATATATGGGGATTTAAACGCTCCAACTCCGTTTTACAGTGAAAAATGCAGGAACTTCAAACTGTCACTAGGAAACACACTGAGAAACCAGAGTAAAATTTTCTACTGCGTCACGTTCCCTTTGTGCTAGATGAACGAACTTCTCTCCACATTCTCAGTACTGAGAGATAAGTGTGTGTGCAAGCCGTCCTTCAACATGCTTGTTGGGAACTCAGAGTCTCTTCTCAGTTGACAAATTCACCCCATAATTATATATGGGGATGTTCTCAAACCAACTCGGTTTTTCCATGAAAACTTCAGGAAATTCAAACCGGCACTATGAAACACACTTAGAAACCAGAGTAAAATTCCACCTGCATACCGTTCACTTTGTGCTAAATGAACGAAAGTCTCTCCACATGCTCAGTTCTGAGAGATAAGTGTGTGTGAAAGCCGTACTTCACCTAGCTTGTTGGGAACACAAAGCTTCTTTTCAGTTGCAAACTGCACTCCATACATTTATATGGGGAGGTATTCGCTCCAACTCGTTTTTACAGTGAAAATTGCAGGAAATTCAAACCGGCACTAGGAAACACACTGAGAAAACAGAGTAAAAGTTTCTCCTGCAACCCGTTCCCTTTTTGCTAGATGAACGAACGTCTCCCCACATGCTGAGTTCTCAGAGATATGTGTGTTTGAAAGCCGTCCTTCACATAGCTTTTTGGGAACACAAAGTTTCTTTTCAGTTGCAAAGTGGAATCCATACATATATATGGTGATTTACTCGCTGCAACTCGCTTTTACACTGAAAACTGCGGTAACTTCAAACTCTCAATAGTAACAGACTGAGAAACCAGAGTAAAAGTTTCACCTTCAACCCGTTACCTTTGTGCTAGATGAACGAAAGTCTCTCCACATGATCAGTTCTCAGAGATAAGTGTGTGTTAAAGCCGTACTTCACCTAGCTTGTTGTGAACACAAAGTCTCTTTTCAGTTGCAAATGGCACTCCATACATATATATGGTTTGGTACAGGCTCCAACTCAGTTTCACAGTGAAAACTGCAGGAACTACAAACGGCACTAAGAAACACACTGAGAAACCAGAGTAAAAGTTTCTCCTGCAACCCGTTCCCTTTGTGCTTGATGAACGAAAGTCTCTCCACAAGATCAGTTCTCAGGGATAAGTTTGTGTGAAAGCATTGCTTAATATAGCTTGTTGGTAACACAAAGATTCTTTTCAGTAGCAAAGTGGAATCCATACATATATAAGGGGAACTACAGGCTCCAACTCGGTTAAACAGGGAAAACTGCAGGAACTTCTAACCGGAATTAAGAAAAAGTCTGTGGATCCAGAGAAAAAGTTTCGCCTGCAAACCGTTCCGTTTGTGGTAGATGAACGAAAGTCTCTCCACATGCTCAGTTCTCAGAGATAAGTGTGTGTGAAAGCCATACTTCACCTATCTTGTTGGGAACACAAAATTTCTTTTCAGTTGCAAACAACACTCCATACATATATATGGGTTGGTACTCGCTCCAAGTAAGTTTTACAGTGAAAAATGCAGGAACTTCAAACCGGCACAAGGAAACACACTGAAATTCCAGAGTAAAATTTTATCCTGCCAACCGTTCCATTTATGCTAGATGAACGAAAATATATCCACATGCTCAGTTCAGAGGGATAATTGTGTGTGAAAGCCGACCTTCAACTAGCATGTTTGGAACACAGAGTTTCTTTTCAGTTGCAAACTGCTCTCCATACATATATATGGGGAGGTACACGCTCCAACTCGATTATACAGTGAAAACTGCCGTAACTTCAGATCGGCTCTAGGAAACGCACTGAGAAACCAGAGTAAATGTTCCTCCTGCAACCCATTCCCTTTGTGCTAGATGAACGAAAGTCTCTCCACATGCTCAGTTCTGAGAGATAAGTGTGTGTGAAACCCTTACTTCACCTAGCTTGTTGGGAACACAAAGTTCCTTTTCAGTTGCAAACTGCACTCCAAAAATCTATATGAGGGGGTACTCGCACCAACTCGGTTTTACAGATAAAACTGCAGGAACTTCAACCTGGCACTAGGAAACAGACTGACAAACCAGAGTAAAAGTTTCACCTGCAACCCGTTCCCTTTGTGCTAGATGAATGAAAGTCTCTCCACATGCTCAGTTCTGAGAGATAAGTGTGTGTGAAAGCCGTCCTTCACCTAGCTTGTAGGGAACACAAAGTTTCTTTTCAGTTGCAAAATGCACTCCATACATATATATGATGAGGAACACGATCCAACTCGGTTTAACAGTGAAAACTGCAGGAACTTCAAACCAGCACTGGGAAACACACTGAGAAACCAGGGTAAAAGTTTCTCCTACAACCCGTTCCCTTTGTGCTAGATGAACGATCATCTCTCCACATGCTCAGTTCTGAGAGTTAAGTGTGTGTGCAAGCTGTCTTCACCTAGCTTGTTGGGAACACAGAGATTCTTTTCAGTTGCAAACTGCATTCCATACATATATATGGGGAGGTACTCTCTCCAAATCGGTTTTAGAGTGAAAAATGCAGGAAATTCAAACCGGCACTAGGAAACACACTGAAAATCCAGAGTAAAAATTCCCCCTGTAAACTGTTCCCTTTTTGCTAGATGAACGATCGTCTCTCCACATGCTCAGTTCTGAGAGATAAGTGTGTATGAAAGCCGTCCTTCACCTAGCTTGCTGGGAACACAGAGTTTCTTTTCACTTGCAAATTGCATTCCATACATATATATGGGGAGGTACGCACTCCAACAGGTTTTACAGTGAAATCTGCAGGAACTTCAAACCGACGGTAGGAAACACACTGAGAAACCAGAGTAAAATTTCTCCTGCAACCCGTTCTCTTTGTGCTAGATGAACAAACGTCTCTCCACATGCTTATTTCGGAGAAGTAAGTGTGTGTGCAAGCCGAACTACACCTAGCTTGTTGGGAACACAAAGTTTCTTTTCAGTTGCAAACTGCACTCCATACATATATATGGGGAGGTACTCGCTCCAACTCGGGTTTACATTGAAAACTGCAGGAAATTCAACCCGGCACTAGGAAACAAACTGTGAAACCAGAGTAAAAGTTTCTCCTACAACCCGTTCCCTTTGTGCTAGATTAACAAACGTCTCTCCACATGCTCAGATCTCAGAGATATTTGTGTGTGAAAGCCTTCCTTCAAAAACTTGTTTTGAACACATAGTTTCTTTTCAGTTGCAAATTGGAATCCATACACATATATGGGTAGTTACTCGCTCCAACTCGATTTTATAGTGAAATCTGCAGGAACTACTAACTGGCATTCGGAAACAAACTGAGAATCCAGAATAAAATTTTCTCCTGCAACCCGTTTCCATTGTGCTAGATGAACGAACGTCTCTCCACATGCTCAGTTCTGAGAGATAAATGTGTGTGAAAGCCGTCCTTCACCTAGCTTGTTGGGAACACAAAGTTTCTTTTCATTTGCAAACTGCACTCCACATATATATTTGGGAATGTACTCGCTCCAACTCGTTTTTACAGTGAAAACTGCAGGAAATTCAAACTGGCACTAGGAAACAGACTGAGAAACCAGAGTAAAAGTTTCTCCTGCAACACGTTCCATTTGTGCTAGATGAACGAAAGTCTCTCCACATGCTCAGTTCTCAGAGATATTTGTGTGTGAAAGCTTTCCTTCACAAAACTTGTTGGGAACACATAGTTTCTTTTCAGTTGCAAAGTGGAATCCATAAACATGTATGGGGAGTTATTCGCTCCAACTCGATTTTATAGTGAAATCTGCAGGAACTACTAACTGGCATTCGGAAACAGACTGAGAAACCAGAGTAAAATTTTCCCCTTCCACCCGTTCCCTTTGTGCTAAATGAACGAAAGTCTCTCCACATGATCAGTTCTCAGAGATAAGTGTGTGTGAAAGCCGTCCTTCACCTAGCTTGTTGGGAACACCAAGTTTCTTTTCAGTTGCAAACTGCACTCCATATATATATAATTCGATGTACACACTCCAACTCGGTTTTGCAGTGAAAACTGCAGGAACATCAAACCGTCACTAGGAAACTGACTAAGAAACAAGTGTAAAGGTTTCTCCTGCAAACCGTTCCTTTTATGCTAGATGAATGAACGTCTCTCCACATGCTCATTTCTGAGAATAAGTGTGTGTGAAAGCCCTACTTCACCTAGCTTGTTGTGAACACAGAGTTTCTTTTCAGTTGCAAACTGCACTCCATACATATATATGGGGAGGTACTCGCTCCAACTCGGTTTTACAGTGAAAACTGCAGGAACTTCAAACCGGCACTAGGAAACAGACTGGGAAACCAGAGTAAAAGTTTCACATGCAACCCGTTCTTTTGTGCTAGATGAACGAACGTCTCTCCACATGCTCATTTCTGAGAATAAGTGTGTGTGAAAGCCGTCCTTCACCTAGCTTGTTGGGAACACATAGATTCTTTTAAGTTGCAATCTGCACTCCATATATATATATGGGAATGTACTCGCTCCAACTAGTTTTTACAGTAAAAATTGCAGGAAATTCAAACTGGCACTAGGAAACAGACTGAGAAACCAGAGTAAAAGTTTCCAGTGCAACATGTTCCCTTTGTGCTAGATGAACAAAAGTCTCTCCACATGCTTATTTCCGAGAGATAAGTGTTTGTGCAAGCCAACCTACACCTAGCTTGTTGGGAACACCAAGTTTCTTTTCAGTTGCAAACTGCACTCCATACATATATATGGGGATTTACTCCCTCCAACTCTTCTTTACAGTGAAAACGGCCGGAAATTCTAACCGGATCTAGGAAACAGACTGAGATTTCAGGGTAAAAGTTTCTCCTGCAACCCGTTCCCTTTGTGCTAGATGAACGAAAGTCTCTCCAGATGCTCAGTTCTCAGAGATATGTGTGTTAAAGCCGTCCTTCAAAATTCTTGTTGGGAACACAATGTTCTTTTAATTTGCAAACTGCAATCCATACATATATATGTGGAGTTACAGGCTCCAACTCGGTTTTAGAGTGAAAACTGCAGGAACTTCAAATCGGCACTAGGAAAAAGACTGACAGTCCAGAGTTAATGTTTCTCCTGCAAACCGATCCCTTTGTGCTAGATGAACGAACGTCTCTCCACATGCTCAGTTCTGAGAGATAAGTGTGTATGAAAGCCGTCCTTCACCTAGCTTTTTAGGAACACAAAATTTCTTTTCAGTGCAAAGTGGAATCCATACATATATATTGGGAGGTACTCGCTCAAACTCGGGTTTACAGTGAAAACTGCAGGAATTTCAAACTGGCACAAGGAAACTGACTGAGAAACCACAGTAAAAGTTTCCCCTGCAACACGGTCCCTTTGTGCTAGATGAACAAAATTCTCTCCACATGCTTATTTCCGAGAGATAAGTGTGTGTGCAAGCCGACCTTCACATAGCTTGTTGGGAACACAAAGTTTCTTTTCATTTGCAAACTGTACTCCATACATATATATTGGGAGGTACTCGCTCCAACACGATTTTACATTGAAAACTTCAGGAAATTCAACCCGGCACTAGGAAACAGACTGAGAAACCAGAGTAAAATATTCTCCTGCAACCCGTTCCCTTTGTGCTAGATGAACGAACGTGTCTCCACATGCTCAGTTCTCAGAGATATTTGTGTGTGAAAGCCTTCCTTCACAAAACTTGTTGGGAACACATAGTTTCTTTTCAGTTGCAAAGTGGAATCCATACACATTTATGGGGAGTTACTCGCTCCAACTCGATTTTATAGTGAAATCTGCAGGAACTACTAACTGGCATTCGGAAACAGACTGAGAAACCAGAGTAAAATTTTCTCCTGCAACCCTTTCACATTGTGCTAGATGAACGAACGTCTCTCACCATACTCAGTTCTGAGAGATAAGTGTGTGTGAAAGCCGTCCTTCACCTAGCTTGTTGGGAACACCAAGATTCTTTTCAGTAGCAAACTGCACTCCATACATATATATGGGAAGGTACCCGCTCCAACTCAGTTTTGCAGTGAAAACTGCAGGAACGTCAAATCGGCACTTGGAAACACAATGAGAAACCAGAGTAAAAGTTTCTCCTGCATTCGGTTCTCTTTGTGCTAGATGAACGAAAGTCTCTCCAGATGCTCAGTTCTCAGAGATATCTGTGTTAAAGCCGTCCTTCAAAATGCTTGTTGGGAACACACTGTTCTTTTTAGTTGCAAACTGCAATCCATACATATATATGGGGAGTTACAGGCTCCAACTCGGTTTTAGAGTGAAAACTGCAGGAACTTCAAACCGGCACTAGGAAAAAGACTGACAGTCCAGAGTAAATGTTTCCCCTGCAAACCGATCCCTTTGTGCTAGATGAACGAACGTCTCTCCACATGCTCAGTTCTGAGAGATAAGTGTGTATGAAAGCCGTCCTTCACCTAGCTTGTTAGGAACACAAAATTACTTTTCAGTGCAAAGTGGAATCCATACATATATATTGGGAGGTACTCGCTCCAACTCGGGTTTACAGTAAAAACTGCAGGAAATTCAAACCGGCACTAGGAAACACACTGAGAATCCAGAGTAAAATATCATTTTGCAACCCGTTCCATTTGTGCTAGATGAACGAAAGTCTCTCCACATGCTCAGTTCTGAGAGATAAGTGTGTCTGAAAGCCCTTCTTCACCTAGCTTGTTGTGAACACATAGATTCTTTCAGTTGCAAACTGCATTCCATACATATATATGGGATGGTACTCGCTCCAACTCGGTTTTTTCAGTGAAAACTGCAGGAAATTCAAATTGGCACTAGGAAACAGACTGAGAAACCAGAGTAAATTTTCCCCTGAAACACGTTCCCTTTGTGCTAGATGAACAAACGTCTCTCCACATGCTTATTTCTGAGAGATAATTCTGTGTGCAAGCCGTCCTACACGTAGCTTGTTTGGAACACAAACTTTCTTTTCAGTTGCAAACTGCACTCCATACATATTTATGGGGAGGTACTCGCTTCAACTCGGTTTTACATTGAAAACTGCAGGAAATTCATCCCGGCACTAGGAAACAGCCTGAGAAACCAGAGTAAAAGTTTCTCCTGCAACCCGTTCCCTTTGTGCTAGATGAACGAACGTCTCTCCACATGCTCAGCTCTCAGAGATATTTGTGTGTGAATGCCTTCCTTCAAAAAACTTGTTGGGAACACATAGAATCTTTTCAGTATCAAAGTGGAATACATAAATATATATGGGGATTTACTCGCTCCAACTCGATTTTATAGTGAAATCTGCAGGAACTACTAAGTGGCATTCGGAATCAGAATGAGAAACCAGGGAAAAATTTTCTCCTGCAACCCGTTCCCATTCTGCTAGATGAACGAACGTCTCTCCACATTCTCAGTTCTGAGAGATACGTGTGTGTGAAAGCCGTCCTTCAACTAGCTTGTTTAGAACACACAGTTTCTTTTCAGTTGCAAACTGCAATCCATACATATATAATTGGACGTACACGCTCCAACTCGGTTTTGCAGTGAAAACTGCAGGAACATCAAACCGTCACTACGAAACTGACTAAGAAACAAGTGTAAAATTTTCTCCTGCAACCCCTTCCTTTTGTGCTAGATGAACGAACGTCTCTCCAGATGTTCAGTTCTGAGAGATAAGTGACTGTGAATGCCATCCTTCACCTAGCTTGTTGGGAACACCAAGTTTCTTTTCAGTAGCAAACTGCCCTCCATACATATATATGGGAAGGTACCCGCTCCAACTCAGTTTTGCAGTGAAAACTGCAGGAACTTCAAATCGGCACTTGGAAACACAATGAGAAACCAGAGTAAAAGTTTCTCCTGAATTCGGTTCTCTTTGTGCTAGATGAACGAAAGTCTCTCCAGAAGCTCAGTTCTCAGAGATATGTGTGATAAAGCCGTCCTTCAAAATGCTTGTTGGGAACACACTGTTCTTTTTAGTTGCAAACTGCAATCCATACATATATATGGGGAGTTACAGGCTCCAACTCGGTTTTAGAGTGAAAACTGCAGGAAATTCAAACCGGCACTAGGAAAAAGTCTGACAGTCCAGAGTAAATGTTTCCCCTGCAAACCGATCCCTTTGTGCTAGATGAACGAACGTCTCTCCACATGCTCAGTTCTGAGAGTTAAGTGTGTATGAAAGCCGTCCTTCACCTAGCTTGTTAGGAACACAAAATTTCTTTTCAATGCAAAGTGGAAACCATACATATATATTGGGAGGTACTCGCTCCAACTCGGGTTTACAGTGAAAACTGCAGGAAATTCAAACCGGCACTAGGAAACACACTGAGAATCCAGAGTAAAATATCATTTTGCAACCCGTTCCATTTGTGCTAGATGAACGAAAGTCTCTCCACATGCTCAGTTCTGAGAGATAATTGTGTGTGAAAGCCGTCCTCCACCTAGCTTGTTGGGATCACAAAGTTTCTTTTCAGTTGCAAACTGCACTCCATACATATATAATTGGAGGTACACGCTCCAACTCGGTTTTGCAGTGAAAACTGCAGGAACATCAAACCGTCACTAGGAAACTGACTAAGAAACAAGAGTAAAATTTTCTCCTGCAACCCATTCCCTTTGTGCTAGATCAGCGAACGTCTCTCCAAATGTTCAGTTCTGAGAAATAAGTGAGTGTGAATGCCGTCCTTCACCTAGCCTGTTGGGAACACAAAGTTTCTTTTCAGTTGCAAACTGCACTCCATATATATATATGGGGAGGTACTCGCTCCAACTCGGTTTTACAGTGAAAACTGCAGGAACTTCAAACCGGCAGTAGAAACACACTGAAAATACCGAGTAAATGTTACACCTGCAAACCGTTCAATCTGTGCTAGATGAACGAACGTCTCTCCACATGTTCAGTTCTGAGAGGTAAGTGTGTGTTAAAGCCATCTTTACCTAGCTTGTTGGGAACACCAAGTTTCTTTTCAGTTGCAAACTGCACTCCATACATATATATGGGGATTTACTCGCTCCAACTTTTCTTTAAAGTGAAAACGGCAGGAAATTCTAACCGGATCTTGGAAAGAGACTGAGAATTCAGGGTAAAAGTTCCCCCTGCATCCCATTCAATTTGTGCTAGATGAACGAATGTCTCTCCACAACCTCCGTTCTTAAATATAAGTGTGTGTGAAAGCCGTACTTCAACTAACTTGTTGGGAACACAGTTACTTTTCAGTTCCAAACTGCACTCCATAAATATATATGGGGAGGTACACGCTCCAACACGGGTTTGCAGTGAAAACTGCAAGAACTTCAAACCGGCACTAGGAAACAGACTGAGAAACCAGAGTAAAAGTTTCCCCTGCAACCCGTTCCCTTTGTGCTAGATGAACGAACGTCTCTCCACGTGCTCAGTTCTGAGAGATTAGTGTGTGTGAAAGCCGTCCTTCAACTAGCTTGTTGATAACACAAAGTTTCTTTCAGTTGCAAACTGCATTCCATACATACATATGGGAAGTTAGTCGTTCCAAATCGGTTTTACAGTGAAAACTGCAGGAACTTCAAACCGGCACTAGGTAACACACTGAAAATCCAGAGTAAATTTTACACCTGCATCCCGTTCCCCTTGTGCTTGATGTACGAACGTCTCTCCACATGCTCAGTCATGAGAGATTAGTGTGTGTGAAAGCCATTCTTTAACTACCTTGTTTGGAAAACAAAGTTTCTTTTCATTTGCAAACAGCACTCCTTAAATATATATGGGGATGTAGTAGAACCAACTCTGCTTTACAGTGAAAAAAGCAGGAAATTCTAACCAGCTCTAGGAAAGAGACAGGGAATTCAGGGTAAATTTTCTCCTGCAAACCTTTCCCTTTGTTCTAGATGAACGAATGTCTCTCCACATGCTCCGTTCTGAGGGAGAAGTTTGTGTGAAAGCCGTCCTTCAACTAGCTTGTTGGGAACACAGAGTTTCTTTTTAGTTGCAAAAGGCCCCCCATACCTATATATGGGGAGGTACTCGCTCCAACAATATTTTAAAGTGAAACCTGCAGGAACTTCAAACCGGCAGTAGGAAACACACTGAGAATACAGAGTAAAATATCCCCTTGCAACCCGTTCCATTTGTGCTAGATGAACGAAATTCTCTCCACAGGCTCAGTTCTGAGAGATAAGTGTGTGTGAAAGCCGTCCTTCAACAAGCTTGTTGGGAACCCAGAGTTTCTTTTCAGTTGCAAACTGCACTCCATACATATATATGGGGAGGTACACGCTCCAACTCGGTTTTACAGTTAAAACTGCAGCAACTTAAAACCGGCACTAGGAAACAGACTGACAGACCAGAGTAAATGTTTCTCCTGCAAACCGATCCCTTTGTGCTAGATGCACGAACGTCTCTCCACAAGCTCATTTCTGAGAGATAAGTGTGTATGAAAGCCGTCCTTCACCTAGCTTGTTGGGAACACAAAATTTCTTTTCAATGCAAAGTGGAATCAATACATATATATGTGGAGGTACTCACTCCAACTCGGTTTTACAGTGAAAACTGCAGGAACTTCAAACCGGCTCTAGGAAACAAACTGAGAATCCAGAGTAAAAGATCATCTTGCAACCCTTTCCTTTTGTGCTAGATGAACGAAAGTCTCTCCACATGCTCAGTCCTGAGAGATAAGTGTGTGTGAAAGCCCTCCTTCACCTATCTTGTTGTGAACACAGAGTTTCTTTTCTGTTGCAAACTGCACTCCCTACATATATATGGGGACTTAATCGCTCCAACTATGTTTTACAGTGAAAACTGCAGGAAGTTCAAACCGGCACTAGAAAACTCACTGAGAATCCATAGTAAAATATCCTCCTGCAACCCGTTTATTTGTTCTAGATGAACGAACGTATCTCCACATGCTCAGTTCTGAGAGATAAGTGTGTGTGAAAGCCGTCCTTCTCCTATCTTGTTGGGAACACAAAGTTTCTTTTCAGTGCAAAGTGGAATCCCAAAATATATATGGGGATGTACTCGCTCCAACTCGCTTTTACAGTGAAAACTGCAGGAACTTCAAGCCGGCACTAGGAAAAACAATGAGAAACCAGAGTAAAATTTTCTCCTGCAACTTGTTCTATTTGTGCTAGATGAACGAACGTCTCTCCACATGCTCAGTTCTCAGAGATATGTGTGTGTGAAAGCCGTTCTTCACCTAGCTTGTAGGGAACACAAAGTTTCTTACAAGTGCAAAGTGGAATCCATACATATATATGGGGAGGTACTCTCTCCAACTCGGTTTTACAGTGAAAACTGCAGGATCTTCACACCCGCACTAGGAAACACACTGAGAATCCAGAGTAATAGTCCTCCTGAAACCCGTTCCATTTGTGCAAGATGAACAAAAGTCTCTCCACATGCTCAGTTCTGAGAGATAAGTGTGTGTGAAAACCGTCCTTCACATAGCATGTTGGGAACACCAAGTTCCTTTTCAGTTGCAAACTGCACTCCATACATATATATTGGAAGGTACCCGACTAACTCAGTTTTAACAGTGAAAACTGCAGTAACTTCAAACCGGCACTAGGAAACACAATGTGAATCCAGTGTAAAAGTTTCTCCTGCAACTCGTTCTTTTTGTGCTAGATGAACGAACGTCTCTCCACATGCTCAGTTCTCAGAGATATTTGTGTGAGAAAGCCGTCTTTCACATAGCTTGTTGGGAACACAAATTTCTTTAAAGTTGCAAAGTGGAATCCATACATATATATCGGGAGTTACTCGCTCCAACTCCGTTTTACAGATAAAACTGCAGGAACTTCAAACCGGCACTAGGAAACAGACTGAGAAACCAGAGTAAAAGTTTCTCCTGCAACCATTTCCCTTTGTGCTAAATGATACAAAGTCTCTCCACATGCTCAGATCTGAGAGATAATTGTGTGTGAAAGCCATCCTTCACCTAGCTTGTTGGGAACACATAGATTCTTTTCACTAGCAACGTGCAATCCATTCATATGTATGGGTAGCTACTCGCTCCAATCAGTTTTTCGGAAAAACTGAAGGAATTTAAAAACGTCCCTAGGGAACAGACTGAGAAAGCTGAGTAAATTTTTCTCCTGCAATCCGTTCCCTTTGTGCTAGATGAACGAACGTCTCTCCTCATGCTCAGATCTGAGAGATAACTGTGTGTGAAAGCCATCTTTAAATAGCTTTTTGGGAACACAAAGTTTCTTTTCGGTTGCAAAATGCACTCCATACATATATATGGGGATGTACTCGATCCAACTCTGCTTTACAGTGAAAAGGGCAGGAAATTCTTACCGGCTCTAGGAAAGAGATTGAGAATTCAGGGTAAAAGTTTCTCTTGCAACACGTTCCCTTTGTGCTAGATGAACGAATGTCTCTCCACATGCTCTTTTCTGAGAGATAAGTGTGTGAGAAAGCCGTCCTTCAACTAGCTTGTTGGGAACACCAAGTTTCTTTTCAGTTGCAAACTGCACTCCATACATATATATGGGAAGGTACCCGCTCTAACTCAGTTTTACAGTGAAAACTGCAGGAAGTTCAAACCGGCACTAGGAAACAGACTGGGAAACCAGAGTAAAAGTTTCTCCTGCAACCCGTTCCTTTTGTGCTAGATGAACGAACGTCTCTCCACATGCTCAGTTCTGAGAGATAAGTGTGTGTGAAAGCCGTCCTTCACATAGCTTGTTGGGAACACATAGTTTCTTTTCAGTTGCAAACAGCACTCCATACATATATATGGGAAGGTACTCGCTCCAACTCGGTTTTACAGTGAAAACTGCAGGAAATTCAAACTGGCACTAGGAAACAGACTGAGAAACCAGAGTAAAAGTTTCCCCTGCAACACGTTCCCTTTCTGCTACATGAACAAACGTCTCTCCACATGCTTATTTCTGAGAGATAAGTGTGTGTGCAAGCCGACCTACACCTAGCCTGTTGGGAACACAAAGTTTCTTTTCAGTTGCAAACTGCAATCCATACATATATATGGGGAGGTACTTGCTCCAACTCGGTTTTACATTGAAAACTGCAGGAAATTCAACCCGGCACTAGGAAACTGACAGAGAAACCAGAGTGAAAGTTTCTCCTGCCACACGATCCCTTTGTTTAGATGAACGAACGTCTCTCCACATGCTCAGTTCTCAGAGATATTTGTGTGTGAAAGTCGTCCTTCACAAAACTTGTTGGGAACACAAAGTTTCTTTTCAGTTGCAAAACGGAATCCATAGACATATATGGGGAGTTACTCGCTCCAACTCAGTTTTACACTGAAAACTGCAGGAACTTCAAATAGGCATTTGGAAACAGAATGAGAATCCAGAGAAAAAGTTTCTCCTGCATTCCGTTCTCTTTGTGCTACATGAACGAAAGTCTCTCCACATGATCAGTTCTCAGAAATATGTGTGTTAAAGCCGTCCTTCACAAAGCTTGTTGGGAACACACTGTTCTTTTCAGTTGCAAACTGCAATCCATAAATATATATGGAGAGTTACAGGCTCCAACTCGGTTTTACAGTGAAAACAGCAGGAACATCAAACCGGAACTAGGAAACAGACTGACAGACCAGAGTAAATGTTTCTCCTGCAAAACGATCCAGTTGTGCTAGATGAACGAACGTCTCTCCATATGCTCAGTTCTGAGAGATAAGTGTGTATGAAAGCCGTCCTTCACCTAGCTTGTTGGGAACACAAAATTTCTTTTCAATGCAAAGTGGAATCCATACATATATATGGGGAGGTATTCGCTCCAAATCGGTTTTACAGTGAAAACTGCAGGAACTTCAAACCGGCACTAGGAAACACACTGAGAATCCAGAGAAAAAGATCATCCTGCAAACCTTTCCTTTTGTGCTAGATGAACGAAAATCTGTCCACATGCTCAGTCCTGAGAAATAAGTGTGTGTGAAAGCCCTCCTTCACCTATCTTGTTGTGAACACAGAGTTTCTTTTCAGTTGCAAACTGCACTCCGTACATATATATGGGGAGGTAATCACTCCAAACAGGTTTTACAGTGAAAATTGCATTAACTTCAAACCGGCACTAGGAAACAGACTGGGAAACCAAAGTAAAAATTTCTCCTGCAACACGTTCCTTTTTGCTAGATGAACGAACGTCTCTCCACATGCTCAGTTCTGAGAGATAAGTGTGTGTGAAAGTCGTCCATCACCTAGCTTGTTGGGAACACATAGTTTCTTTTCAGTTGCAAACTGCACTCCATAAATATATAAGGGAAGGTACTCGCTCCAACTCGGTTTTACAGTGAAAAATGCAGGAAATTCAAACTGGCACTAGGAAAAAGACTGAGAAACCAAAGTAAAAGTTTCCCCTGCCACACGATCCCTTTGTGCTAGATGAACAAACGTCTCTCCACATGCTTATTTCTGAGAGATAAGTGTGTGTGCAAGCCGACATACACCTAGCCTGTTGGGAACACAAAGTTTCTTATCAGTTGCAAACTGCAATCCATACATATATATTGGGAGGTACTTGCTCCAACTCGATTTTACATTGAAAACTGCAGGAAATTCAACCCGGCACTAGGAAACTGACTGAGAAACCAGAGTGAAAGTTTCTGCTGCCACACGATCCCTTTGTTTACATGAACGAACGTCACTCCACATGCTCAGTTCTCAGAGATATTTGTGTGTGAATGTCGTCCTTCACAAAACTTGTTGGGAACACAAAGTTTCTTTTAAGTTGCAAAGCGAAATCCATAGACATATATGGGGAGTTACTCGCTCCAACTCAGTTTTACAGTGAAAACTGCAGGAACTTCAAATAGGCACTTGGAAACACAATGAGAAACCAGAGAAAAAGTTTCTCCTGCATTCCGTTCTCTTTGTGCTACATGAACGAAAGTCTCACCACATGCTCAGTTCTCAGAAATATGTGTGTTAAAGCCGTCCTTCAAAAAGCTTGTTGGGAACACACTGTTCTTTTCAGTTGAAAACTGCAATCCATAAATATATATGGAGAGTTACAGGCTCCAACTCGGTTTTACAGTGAAAACAGCAGGAACATCAAACCGGCACTAGGAAACAGACTGACAGACCAGAGTAAATGTTTCTCCTGCAACCCAATCCAGTTGTGCTAGATGAACGAACGTCTCTCCATATGCTCAGTTCTGAGAGATAAGTGTGTATGAAAGCCGTCCTTCACCTAGCTTGTTGGGAACACAAAATTTCTTTTCAATGCCAAGTGGAATCCATACATATATATGGGGAGGTATTCGCTCCAAATCGGTTTTACAGTGAAAACTGCAGGAACTTCAAACCGGCACTAGGAAACACACTGAGAATCCAGAGAAAAAGATCATCCTGCAACCCTTTCCTTTTGTGCTAGATGAACGAAAGTCTGTCCACATGCTCAGTTCTGAGAGATAAGTGTGTGTGAAAGCCGTCCATCATCTAGCTTGTTGGGAACACATAGTTTCTTTTCAGTTGCAAACTGCACTCCATAAATATATATGGGAAGGTACTCGCTCCAACTCGATTTTATAGTGAAATCTGCAGGAACTACTAACTGGCATTCGGAAACAAACTGAGAATCCAGAGTAAAATTTTCTCCTGCAAAACGTTTCCATTGTGCTAGATGAACGAACGTCTCTCCACATGCTCAGTTCTGAGAGATAAGTGTGTGTGAAAGCCGTCCTTCACCTAGCTTGTTTGGAACACAATGTTTCTTTTAAGTTGCAAAGTGCACTCCATACATATATAATTGGAGGTACACGTTCCAAATCGGTTTTGCAGTGAAAACTGCAGGAACATCAAAACGTACTAGGAAACTGACTAAGAAACAAGAGTAAAAGTTTCCCCTGCAACCCTTTCATTTTATGCTAAATGAACGAACGTCTCTCAACATGCTCAATTCTGAGAATAAGTGTGTGTGAAAGCCCTACTTCACCTAGCTTTTTGTGAACACAGAGTTTCTTTTCATTTGGAAACTGCACTCCATATATATATGGGAATGTACTCGCTCCAACTCGTTTTTACAGTGAAAACTGTAGGAAATTCAAACTGGCACTAGGAAACAGACTGAGAAACCAGAGTAAAAGTTTCCCCTGCAACACGTTCCCTTTGTCCTAGATGAACAAAAGTCTCTCCTCATGCTTATTTCTGAGAGATAAGTTTGTGTGCAAGCCGACCTACACCTAGCTTGTTGGGAACACAAAGTTTCTTTTCAGTTGCAAACTGCACTCCATACATATATATGGGGAGGTACTCGCTCCAAGTTGGTTTTACATTGAAAACTTCAGGAAATTCAACCCGGCACTAGGAAACAGACTGAGAAACCAGAGTAAAAGTTTCTCCTGCAACCCGTTCCATTTGTGCTACATGAACGAACGTCTCTCCACATGCTCAGTTCTCAGAGATATTTGTGTGTGAAAGCCTTCCTTCAGAAACCTTGTTGGGAACACATAGTTTCTTTTCAGTTGCAAAGTGAAATCCATACACATGTATGGGGAGTTACTCGCTCCAACTCGATTTTATAGTGAAATCTGCAGGAACTACTAACTGGCATTCGGAAACAGACTGAGAAAGCAGAGTAAAAGTTTCTCCTGAATTCGGTTCTCTTTGTGCTAGATGAACGAAAGTCTCTCCAGAAGCTCAGTTCTCAGAGATATGTGTGTTAAAGCCGTCCTTCAAAATGCTTGTTGGGAACACACTGTTCTTTTTAGTTGCAAACTGCATCCATACATATATATGGGGAGTTACAGGCTCCAACTCGGTTTTAGAGTGAAAACTGCAGGAAATTCAAACCGGCACTAGGAAAAAGTCTGACAGTCCAGAGTAAATGTTTCCCCTGCAAACCGATCCCTTTGTGCTAGATGAACGAACGTCTCTCCACATGCTCAGTTCTGAGAGATAAGTGTGTATGAAAGCCGTCCTTCACCTAGCTTGTTAGGAACACAAAATTTCTTTTCAGTGCAAAGTGGAATCCATACATATATATTGGGAGGTACTCGCTCCAACTCGGGTTTACAGTGAAAACTGCAGGAAATTCAAACCGGCACTAGGAAACACACTGAGAATCCAGAGTAAAATATCATTTTGCAACCCGTTCCATTTGTGCTAGATGAACGAACGTCTCTCCACATGTTCAGTTCTGAGAGATAAGTGTGTGTGAAAGCCATCTTTACCTAGCTTGTTGGGAACACCAAGTTTCTTTTCAGTTGCAAACTGCACTCCATACATATATATGGGGATTTACTCGCTCCAACTTTTCTTTAAAGTGAAAACGGCAGGAAATTCTAACCGGATCTAGGAAAGAGACTGAGAATTCAGGGTAAAAGTTTCCCCTGCATCCCATTCAATTTGTGCTAGATGAACGAATGTCTCTCCACATCCTCCGTTCTTAAATATAAGTGTGTGTGAAAGCCGTACTTCAACTAACTTGTTGGGAACACAGTTACTTTTCAGTTCCAAACTGCACTCCATAAATATATATGGGGAGGTACACGCTCCAACACGGGTTTGCAGTGAAAACTGCAGGAACTTCAAACCGGCACTAGGAAACAGACTGAGAAACCAGAGTAAAAGTTTCCCCTGCAACCCGTTCCCTTTGTGCTAGATGAACGAACGTCTCTCCACGTGCTCAGTTCTGAGAGATTAGTGTGTGTGAAAGCCGTCCTTCAACTAGCTTGTTGATAACACAAAGTTTCTTTCAGTTGCAAACTGCATTCCATACATACATATGGGAAGTTAGTCGTTCCAAATCGGTTTTACAGTGAAAACTGCAGGAACTTCAAACCGGCACTAGGTAACACACTGAAAATCCAGAGTAAATTTTACACCTGCATCCCGTTCCCCTTGTGCTTGATGTACGAACGTCTCTCCACATGCTCAGTCATGAGAGATTAGTGTGTGTGAAAGCCATTCTTTAACTACCTTGTTTGGAAAACAAAGTTTCTTTTCATTTGCAAACAGCACTCCTTAAATATATATGGGGATGTAGTAGAACCAACTCTGCTTTACAGTGAAAAAAGCAGGAAATTCTAACCAGCTCTAGGAAAGAGACAGGGAATTCAGGGTAAATTTTCTCCTGCAAACCTTTCCCTTTGTTCTAGATGAACGAATGTCTCTCCACATGCTCCGTTCTGAGGGAGAAGTTTGTGTGAAAGCCGTCCTTCAACTAGCTTGTTGGGAACACAGAGTTTCTTTTTAGTTGCAAAATGCCCCCCATACCTATATATGGGGAGGTACTCGCTCCAACAATATTTTAAAGTGAAACCTGCAGGAACTTCAAACCGGCAGTAGGAAACACACTGAGAATACAGAGTAAAATATCCCCTTGCAACCCGTTCCATTTGTGCTAGATGAACGAAATTCTCTCCACAGGCTCAGTTCTGAGAGATAAGTGTGTGTGAAAGCCGTCCTTCAACAAGCTTGTTGGGAACCCAGAGTTTCTTTTCAGTTGCAAACTGCACTCCATACATATATATGGGGAGGTACACGCTCCAACTCGGTTTTACAGTTAAAACTGCAGCAACTTAAAACCGGCACTAGGAAACAGACTGACAGACCAGAGTAAATGTTTCTCCTGCAAACCGATCCCTTTGTGCTAGATGCACGAACGTCTCTCCACAAGCTCATTTCTGAGAGATAAGTGTGTATGAAAGCCGTCCTTCACCTAGCTTGTTGGGAACACAAAATTTCTTTTCAATGCAAAGTGGAATCAATACATATATATGTGGAGGTACTCGCTCCAACTCGGTTTTACAGTGAAAACTGCAGGAACTTCAAACCGGCTCTAGGAAACAAACTGAGAATCCAGAGTAAAAGATCATCTTGCAACCCTTTCCTTTTGTGCTAGATGAACGAAAGTCTCTCCACATGCTCAGTCCTGAGAGATAAGTGTGTGTGAAAGCCCTCCTTCACCTATCTTGTTGTGAACACAGAGTTTCTTTTCTGTTGCAAACTGCACTCCCTACATATATATGGGGACTTAATCGCTCCAACTATGTTTTACAGTGAAAACTGCAGGAAGTTCAAACCGGCACTAGGAAACTCACTGAGAATCCATAGTAAAATATCCTCCTGCAACCCGTTTATTTGTTCTAGATGAACGAACGTCTCTCCACATGCTCAGTTCTGAGAGATAAGTGTGTGTGAAAGCCGTCCTTCTCCTATCTTGTTGGGAACACAGTTTCTTTTCAGTGCAAAGTGGAATCCCAAAATATATATGGGGATGTACTCGCTCCAACTCGCTTTTACAGTGAAAACTGCAGGAACTTCAAGCCGGCACTAGGAAAAACAATGAGAAACCAGAGTAAAATTTTCTCCTGCAACTCGTTCTATTTGTGCTAGATGAACGAAAGTCTCTCCACATGCTCAGGTCTCAGAGATATGTGTGTGTGAAAGCCGTTCTTCACCTAGCTTGTAGGGAACACAAAATTTCTTACAAGTGCAAAGTGGAATCTATACATATATATGGGGAGGTACTCTCTCCAACTCGGTTTTACAGTGAAAACTGCAGGATCTTCACACCCGCACTAGGAAACACACTGAGAATCCAGAGTAATAGTCCTCCTGAAACCCGTTCCATTTGTGCAAGATGAACAAAAGTCTCTCCACATGCTCAGTTCTGAGAGATAAGTGTGTGTGAAAACCGTCCTTCACATAGCATGTTGGGAACACCAAGTTCCTTTTCAGTTGCAAACTGCACTCCATACATATACATTGGAAGGTACCCGACTAACTCAGTTTTACAGTGAAAACTGCAGGAACTTCAAACCGGCACTAGGAAACACAATGTGAATCCAGTGTAAAAGTTTCTCCTGCAACTCGTTCTTTTTGTGCTAGATGAACGAAAGTCTCTCCACATGCTCAGTTCTCAGAGATATTTGTGTGAGAAAGCCGTCTTTCACATAGCTTGTTGGGAACACAAATTTCTTTAAAGTTGCAAAGTGGAATCCATACATATATATGTGGAGTTACTCGCTAAAACTCGGTTTTATAGTGAAAACTGCAGGAACTTCCAACTGGCACTCGGAAACAGACTGAGAAACCAGAGTAAAATTTTCTCCTGAAACCAGTTCCCTTTTGCTAGATGAACGAAAGTCTCTCCACATGCTCAGTTCTCAGAGGAAAGTGTGTGTGAAAGCCGTCCTTCACCTAGCTGGTTGGGAACACAAAGTTTCTTTTCAGAAGCAAAGTGGAATCTATACATATATATGGGGAGTTACTCGCTCCAACTCCGTTTTACAGATAAAACTGCAGGAACTTCAAACCGGCACTAGGAAACAGACTGAGAAACCAGAGTAAAAGTTTCTCCTGCAACCATTTCCCTTTGTGCTAAATGATACAAAGTCTCTCCACATGCTCAGATCTGAGAGATAATTGTGTGTGAAAGCCATCCTTCACCTAGCTTGTTGGGAACACATAGATTCTTTTCACTAGCAACGTGCAATCCATTCATATGTATGGGTAGCTACTCGCTCCAATCAGTTTTTCGGAAAAACTGAAGGAATTTAAAAACGTCCCTAGGGAACAGACTGAGAAAGCTGAGTAAATGTTTCTCCTGCAATCCGTTCCCTTTGTGCTAGATGAACGAACGTCTCTCCTCATGCTCAGATCTGAGAGATAACTGTGTGTGAAAGCCATCTTTAAATAGCTTTTTGGGAACACAAAGTTTCTTTTCGGTTGCAAAATGCACTCCATACATATATATGGGGATGTACTCGATCCAACTCTGCTTTACAGTGAAAAGGGCAGGAAATTCTTACCGGCTCTAGGAAAGAGATTGAGAATTCAGGGTAAAAGTTTCTCTTGCAACACGTTCCCTTTGTGCTAGATGAACGAATGTCTCTCCACATGCTCTTTTCTGAGAGATAAGTGTGTGAGAAAGCCGTCCTTCAACTAGCTTGTTGGGAACACCAAGTTTCTTTTCAGTTGCAAACTGCACTCCATACATATATATGGGAAGGTACCCGCTCTAACTCAGTTTTACAGTGAAAACTGCAGGAAGTTCAAACCGGCACTAGGAAACAGACTGGGAAACCAGAGTAAAAGTTTCACCTGCAACCCGTTCCTTTTGTGCTAGATGAACGAACGTCTCTCCACATGCTCAGTTCTGAGAGATAAGTGTGTGTGAAAGCCGTCCTTCACATAGCTTGTTGGGAACACATAGTTTCTTTTCAGTTGCAAACAGCACTCCATACATATATATGGGAAGGTACTCGCTCCAACTCGGTTTTACAGTGAAAACTGCAGGAAATTCAAACTGGCACTAGGAAACAGACTGAGAAACCAGAGTAAAAGTTTCCCCTGCAACACGTTCCCTTTGTGCTACATGAACAAACGTCTCTCCACATGCTTATTTCTGAGAGATAAGTGTGTGTGCAAGCCGACCTACACCTAGCCTGTTGGGAACACAAAGTTTCTATTCAGTTGCAAACTGCAATCCATACATATATATGGGGAGGTACTTGCTCCAACTCGGTTTTACATTGAAAACTGCAGGAAATTCAACCCGGCACTAGGAAACTGACAGAGAAACCAGAGTGAAAGTTTCTCCTGCCACACGATCCCTTTGTTTAGATGAACGAACGTCTTTCCACATGCTCAGTTCTCAGAGATATTTGTGTGTGAAAGTCGTCCTTCACAAAACTTGTTGGGAACACAAAGTTTCTTTTCAGTTGCAAAACGGAATCCATAGACATATATGGGGAGTTACTCGCTCCAACTCAATTTTACACTGAAAACTGCAGGAACTTCAAATAGGCATTTGGAAACACAATGAGAATCCAGAGAAAAAGTTTCTCCTGCATTCCGTTCTCTTTGTGCTACATGAACGAAAGTCTCTCCACATGATCAGTTCTCAGAAATATGTGTGTTAAAGCCGTCCTTCACAAAGCTTGTTGGGAACACACTGTTCTTTTCAGTTGCAAACTGCAATCCATAAATATATATGGAGAGTTACAGGCTCCAACTCGGTTTTACAGTGAAAACAGCAGGAACATCAAACCGGCACTAGGAAACAGACTGACAGACCAGAGTAAATGTTTCTCCTGCAAACCGATCCAGTTGTGCTAGATGAACGAACGTCTCTCCATATGCTCAGTTCTGAGAGATAAGTGTGTATGAAAGCCGTCCTTCACCTAGCTTGTTGGGAACACAAAATTTCTTTTCAATGCAAAGTGGAATCCATACATATATATAGGGAGGTATTCGCTCCAAATCGGTTTTACAGTGAAAACTGCAGGAACTTCAAACCGGCACTAGGAAACACACTGAGAATCCAGAGAAAAAGATCATCCTGCAAACCTTTCCTTTTGTGCTAGATGAACGAAAATCTGTCCACATGCTCAGTCCTGAGAAATAAGTGTGTGTGAAAGCCCTCCTTCACTTATCTTGTTGTGAACACAGAGTTTCTTTTCAGTTGCAAACTGCACTCCGTACATATATATGGGGAGGTAATCGCTCCAAACAAGTTTTACAGTGAAAATTGCAGGAACTTCAAACCGGCACTAGGAAACAGACTGGGAAACCAAAGTAAAAATTTCTCCTGCAACCAGTTCCCTTTGTGCTAGATGAACGAACGTCTCTCCACATGCTCAGTTCTCAGAGATATTTGTGTGTGAAAGCCTTCCTTCAGAAACCTTGTTGGGAACACAGAGCTTCTTTTCAGTTGCAAAGTGGAATCCATAAACATGTATGGGGACTTACTCGCTCCAACTCGATTTTATAGTGAAATCTGCAGGAACTACTAACTGGCATTCGGAAACAGACTGAGAAACCAGAGTAAAATTTTCTCCTGCAACCCTTTCCCATTGTGCTAGATGAACGAACGTCTCTCACCATACTCAGTTCTGAGAGATAAGTGTGTGTGAAAGCCGTCCTTCACCTAGCTTGTTGGGAACACAAAGTTTCTTTTCAGTTGCAAAATGCACTCCATATATATATATGGGGAGGTACTCGCTCCAACTCGGTTTTACAGTGAAAACTGAAGGAACTTCAAACCGGCACTAGAAACACACTGAAAATCCAGAGTAAATGTTACACCTGCAAACCGTTCCCTTTGTGCTAGGTGAACGATCGTCTCTCCACATGCTCAGTTCTGAGAGATTAGTGTGTGTGAAAGCCATCTTTACCTAGCTTGTTGGGAACACCAAGTTTCTTTTCAGTTGCAAACTGCACTCCATACATATATAATTGGATGTACACAATCCAACTCGATTTTGCTGTGAAAACTGCAGGAACATCAAACCGTCACTAGGAAACTGACTAAGAAACAAGAGTAAAAGTTTCTCCTGCAAACCGTTCCTTTTATGCTAGATGAACGAACGTCTCTCCACATGCTCATTTCTGAGAATAAGTGTGTGTGAAAGCCCTACTTCACCTAGCTTGTTGTGAACACAGAGTTTCTTTTCAGTTGCAAACTGCACTCCATACATATATATGGGGAGGTACTCGCTCCAACTCGGTTTTACAGTGAAAACTGCAGGAACTTCAAACCGGCACTTGGAAACAGACTGGGAAACCAGAGTAAAATTTCACCTGCAACCCGTTCCTTTTCTGCTACATGAACGAACGTCTCTCCACATGCTCATTTCTGAGAATAAGTGTGTGTGAAAGCCGTCCTTCAACTAGCTTGTTGGGAACACATAGATTCTTTAAAGTTGCAAACTGCACTCCATAAATATATATGGGAATGTACTCGCTCCAACTCGTTTTTACAGTAAAAATTGCAGGATATTCAAACTGGCACTAGGAAACAGACTGAGAAACCAGAGTAAAAGTTTCCAGTGCAACATGTTCCCTTTGTGCTAGATGAACAAAGTCTCTCCACATGCTTATTTCCGAGAGATAAGTGTGTGTGCAAGCTGACCTACATCTAGCTTGTTGGGAACACAAAGTTTCTTTTCAGTTGCAAACTGCACTCCATACATATATATGGGGAGGTACTGGCTCCAACACTGTTTTACATTGAAAACTGCAGGAAATTCAAACCGGCACTAGGAAACAGACTGAGAAACCAGAGTAATAGTTTCTCCTGCAACCAGTTCCCTTGTGCTAGATGAACGAACGTCTCTCCACATGCTCAGTTCTCAGAGATATTTGTGTGTGAAAGCCTTCCTTCAGAAACCTTGTTGGGAACACAGAGCATCTTTCCAGTTGCAAAGTGGAATCCATACACATGTATGGGGACTTACTCGCTCCAACTCGATTTTATAGTGAAATCTGCAGGAACTACTAACTGGCATTCGGAAACAGACTGAGAAACCAGAGTAAAATTTTCTCCTGCAACCCTTTCCCATTGTGCTAGATGAACGAACGTCTCTCATCATACTCAGTTCTGAGAGATAAGTGTGTGTGAAAGCCGTCCTTCACCTAGCTTGTTGGGAACACATAGATTCTTTTAAGTTGCAAACTGCACTCCATATATATATATGGGAATGTACTCGCTCCAACTCGTTTTTACAGTAAAAATTGCAGGAAATTCAAACTGGCACTAGGAAACAGACTGAGAAACCAGAGTAAAAGTTTCCAGTGCAACATGTTCCCTTTGTGCTAGATGAACAAAGTCTCTCCACATGCTTATTTCCGAGAGATAAGTGTGTGTGCAAGCCGACCTACACCTAGCTTGTTGGGAACACAAAGTTTCTTTTCAGTTGCAAACTGCACTCCATACATATATATGGGGAGGTACTCGCTCCAACACGGTTTTACATTGAAAACTGCAGGAAATTCAAACCGGCACTAGGAAACAGACTGAGAAACCAGAGTAATAGTTTCTCCTGCAACCAGTTCCCTTTGTGCTAGATGAACGAACGTCTCTCCACATGCTCAGTTCTCAGAGATATTTGTGTGTGAAAGCCTTCCTTCAGAAACCTTGTTGGGAACACAGAGCTTCTTTCCAGTTGCAAAGTGGAATCCATACACATGTATGGGGACTTACTCGCTCCAACTCGATTTTATAGTGAAATCTGCAGGAACTACTAACTGGCATTCGGAAACAGACTGAGAAACCAGAGTAAAATTTTCTCCTGCAACCCTTTCCCATTGTGCTAGATGAACGAACGTCTCTCACCATACTCAGTTCTGAGAGATAAGTGTGTGTGAAAGCCGTCCTTCACCTAGCTTGTTGGGAACACAAAGTTTCTTTTCAGTTGCAAACTGCAAACCATATATATATATGGGGAGGTACACGCTCCAACTCGGTTTTACAGTGAAAACTGCAGGAACTTCAAACCGGCACTAGAAACACACTCAAAAACCAGAGTAAATGTTACACCTGCAAACCGTTCCCTTTGTGCTAGATGAACGAACGTCTCTAAACATGCTCAGATCTGAGAGATTCGTGTGTGTGTGAAAGCCATCTTTACCTAGCTTGTTGGGAACACCAAGTTTCTTTTCAGTTGCAAACTGCACTCCATACATATATAATTGGATGTACACAATCCAACTCGATTTTGCAGTGAAAACTGCAGGAACATCAAACCGTCACTAGGAAACTGACTAAGAAACAAGAGTAAAAGTTTCTCCTGCAAACCGTTCCTTTTATGCTAGATGAACGAACGTCTCTCCACATGCTCATTTCTGAGAATAAGTGTGTGTGAAAGCCCTACTTCACCTAGCTTGTTGTGAACACAGAGTTTCTTTTCAGTTGCAAACTGCACTCCATACATATATATGGGGAGGTACTCGCTCCAACTCGGTTTTACAGTGAAAACTGCAGGAACTTCAAACCGGCACTTGGAAACAGACTGGGAAACCAGAGTAAAATTTCACCTGCAACCCGTTCCTTTTCTGCTACATGAACGAACGTCTCTCCACATGCTCATTTCTGAGAATAAGTGTGTGTGAAAGCCGTCCTTCAACTAGCTTGTTGGGAACACATAGATTCTTTAAAGTTGCAAACTGCACTCCATAAATATATATGGGAATGTACTCGCTCCAACTCGTTTTTACAGTAAAAATTGCAGGAAATTCAAACTGGCACTAGGAAACAGACTGAGAAACCAGAGTAAAAGTTTCCAGTGCAACATGTTCCCTTTGTGCTAGATGAACAAAGTCTCTCCACATGCTTATTTCCGAGAGATAAGTGTGTGTGCAAGCTGACCTACACCTAGCTTGTTGGGAACACAAAGTTTCTTTTCAGTTGCAAACTGCATTCCATACATATATATGGGGAGGTACTCGCTCCAACACGGTTTTACATTGAAAACTGCAGGAAATTCAAACCGGCACTAGGAAACAGACTGAGAAACCAGAGTAATAGTTTCTCCTGCAACCAGTTCCCTTTGTGCTAGATGAACGAACGTCTCTCCACATGCTCAGTTCTCAGAGATATTTGTGTGTGAAAGCCTTCCTTCAGAAACCTTGTTGGGAACACAGAGCTTCTTTCCAGTTGCAAAGTGGAATCCATACACATGTATGGGGACTTACTCGCTCCAACTCGATTTTATAGTGAAATCTGCAGGAACTACTAACTGGCATTCGGAAACAGACTGAGAAACCAGAGTAAAATTTTCTCCTGCAACCCTTTCCCATTGTGCTAGATGAACGAACGTCTCTCACCATACTCAGTTCTGAGAGATAAGTGTGTGTGAAAGCCGTCCTTCACCTAGCTTGTTGGGAACACAAAGTTTCTTTTCAGTTGCAAACTGCAAACCATATATATATATGGGGAGGTACACGCTCCAACTCGGTTTTACAGTGAAAACTGCAGGAACTTCAAACCGGCACTAGAAACACACTCAAAAACCAGAGTAAATGTTACACCTGCAAACCGTTCCCTTTGTGCTAGATGAACGAACGTCTCTAAACATGCTCAGATCTGAGAGATTCGTGTGTGTGTGAAAGCCATCTTTACCTAGCTTGTTGGGAACACCAAGTTTCTTTTCAGTTGCAAAATGCACTCCATACATATATATGGGGATTTACTCCCTCCAACTCTTCTTTACAGTGAAAACGGCCGGAAATTCTAACCGGATATAGGAAACAGACTGAGAATTCAGGGTAAAAGTTTCCCCTGCAAACCTTTCCCTTTGTGCTAGATGAACGAATGTGTCTCCACATGCTCCGTCTGAAATATAAGTGTGTGTGAAAGTCGTCCTTCAACTAACTTTTTGGGAACACAGAGTTACTTTTCAGTTCCAAACTGCACTCCATATATATATATGGGGAGGTACACGCTCCAACTCGGGTTTGCAGTGAATACTGCAGGAACTTCAAACCGGCACTAGGAAACAGACTGAGAAACCAGAGTAAAAGTTTCTCCTGCAACCCTTTCCCATTGTGCTAGATGAACGAACGTCTCTCACCATACTCAGTTCTGAGAGATAAGTGTGTGTGAAAGCCGTCCTTCACCTAGCTTGTTGGGAACACATAGATTCTTTTAAGTTGCAAACTGCACTCCATATATATATATGGGAATGTACTCGCTCCAACTCGTTTTTACAGTAAAAATTGCAGGAAATTCAAACTGGCACTAGGAAACAGACTGAGAAACCAGAGTAAAAGTTTCCAGTGCAACATGTTCCCTTTGTGCTAGATGAACAAAGTCTCTCCACATGCTTATTTCCGAGAGATAAGTGTGTGTGCAAGCCGACCTACACCTAGCTTGTTGGGAACACAAAGTTTCTTTTCAGTTGCAAACTGCACTCCATACATATATATGGGGAGGTACTCGCTCCAACACGGTTTTACATTGAAAACTGCAGGAAATTCAAACCGGCACTAGGAAACAGACTGAGAAACCAGAGTAATAGTTTCTCCTGCAACCAGTTCCCTTTGTGCTAGATGAACGAACGTCTCTCCACATGCTCAGTTCTCAGAGATATTTGTGTGTGAAAGCCTTCCTTCAGAAACCTTGTTGGGAACACAGAGCTTCTTTCCAGTTGCAAAGTGGAATCCATACACATGTATGGGGACTTACTCGCTCCAACTCGATTTTATAGTGAAATCTGCAGGAACTACTAACTGGCATTCGGAAACAGACTGAGAAACCAGAGTAAAATTTTCTCCTGCAACCCTTTCCCATTGTGCTAGATGAACGAACGTCTCTCACCATACTCAGTTCTGAGAGATAAGTGTGTGTGAAAGCCGTCCTTCACCTAGCTTGTTGGGAACACAAAGTTTCTTTTCAGTTGCAAACTGCAAACCATATATATATATGGGGAGGTACACGCTCCAACTCGGTTTTACAGTGAAAACTGCAGGAACTTCAAACCGGCACTAGAAACACACTCAAAAACCAGAGTAAATGTTACACCTGCAAACCGTTCCCTTTGTGCTAGATGAACGAACGTCTCTAAACATGCTCAGATCTGAGAGATTCGTGTGTGTGTGAAAGCCATCTTTACCTAGCTTGTTGGGAACACCAAGTTTCTTTTCAGTTGCAAACTGCACTCCATACATATATAATTGGATGTACACAATCCAACTCGATTTTGCAGTGAAAACTGCAGGAACATCAAACCGTCACTAGGAAACTGACTAAGAAACAAGAGTAAAAGTTTCTCCTGCAAACCGTTCCTTTTATGCTAGATGAACGAACGTCTCTCCACATGCTCATTTCTGAGAATAAGTGTGTGTGAAAGCCCTACTTCACCTAGCTTGTTGTGAACACAGAGTTTCTTTTCAGTTGCAAACTGCACTCCATACATATATATGGGGAGGTACTCGCTCCAACTCGGTTTTACAGTGAAAACTGCAGGAACTTCAAACCGGCACTTGGAAACAGACTGGGAAACCAGAGTAAAATTTCACCTGCAACCCGTTCCTTTTCTGCTACATGAACGAACGTCTCTCCACATGCTCATTTCTGAGAATAAGTGTGTGTGAAAGCCGTCCTTCAACTAGCTTGTTGGGAACACATAGATTCTTTAAAGTTGCAAACTGCACTCCATAAATATATATGGGAATGTACTCGCTCCAACTCGTTTTTACAGTAAAAATTGCAGGAAATTCAAACTGGCACTAGGAAACAGACTGAGAAACCAGAGTAAAAGTTTCCAGTGCAACATGTTCCCTTTGTGCTAGATGAACAAAGTCTCTCCACATGCTTATTTCCGAGAGATAAGTGTGTGTGCAAGCTGACCTACACCTAGCTTGTTGGGAACACAAAGTTTCTTTTCAGTTGCAAACTGCACTCCATACATATATATGGGGAGGTACTCGCTCCAACACGGTTTTACATTGAAAACTGCAGGAAATTCAAACCGGCACTAGGAAACAGACTGAGAAACCAGAGTAATAGTTTCTCCTGCAACCAGTTCCCTTTGTGCTAGATGAACGAACGTCTCTCCACATGCTCAGTTCTCAGAGATATTTGTGTGTGAAAGCCTTCCTTCAGAAACCTTGTTGGGAACACAGAGCTTCTTTCCAGTTGCAAAGTGGAATCCATACACATGTATGGGGACTTACTCGCTCCAACTCGATTTTATAGTGAAATCTGCAGGAACTACTAACTGGCATTCGGAAACAGACTGAGAAACCAGAGTAAAATTTTCTCCTGCAACCCGTTCACTTTGTGCTAGATGAACGAACGTCTCTCCACATGCTCAGTTCTGAGAGAATATTGTGTGTGAATGACGAACTTCACCTTGCTTATTTGGAACACAAAGTTTCTTTTAAGTTACAAACTGGATACCATGCATATATATGGGTGGTACTCACTCCAACTCGGTTTTTCAGTGAAAACTGTAGGATCTTCAACAGGCACTAGGAAACTCACTGAGAAAAAAGAGTAATAGTTTCACTGCAATCCGTTCCATTTGTGCTAGGTGAATGAACGTCTCTCCACATGCTAAGATTTGAAAGATAAGTGTGTGTGAATGCTGTCCTTCACCTAGCTTGTTGGGAACACAAAGTTTCTTTTCAGTTGAAAACTGCACTCCATACATACATATGGGTTGGTACAAGCTCAAACTCTGTTTTGCATTGAAAACTGCAGGAACTGCAAACCTGCACTAGGAAACACAATGAGAAACCAGAGTAAATGTTCCTGCTGCAACCAATTCACTTTTATTAGATGAACGTACGTCTCTCCACATGCTCAGTTCTGAGAGATAAGTGTGTGTGAAAGCTGTCCTTCACCTAGCTTGTTAGGAACACAAAGTTTCTTTTCAGTTGAAGACTGCACTCCATACATATACTTGGGGAGGTTTCGCTCCAACACGGTTTTTCACTGAAAACTGCAGGAACTTTAAACCGGCACTAGGAAACACACTAAGAAATCAGAGTAAAAATTTCTCCTGCATCCCTTTCCAATTGTGCTAGATGAACGAACGTCTATCCACATGCTAATTTATAACACATAAATGTGTGTGAAAGCCATCCTTCACATAGCTTATTGGGAAAACAAAGTTTCTTTTCAGTTGCGAACTGCAATCCATACATATATATGGCGAGGTACACGCTCCAAAACTTTTTTACAGTGAAAACTGCAGGAACTTCAAACCGGCACTAGGAAACACACTAAGAAACCAGAGTAAAACTTTCTCCTGCAAACCGTTCCATTTGTACCAGATGAACGAAATTCTCTCCAAATGCTCAGTTCTCAGAGTTATGTGTGTGTGAAAGCTGTCCTTCAACAAGCTTGTTGGGAACACAAATTTTCTTTTCAGTTGCAACCTGCAATCCATACATTTTTATGTGGATGTACTCGATCCAAATCGGTTTTACAGTGAAATCTGCAGGAACTTCAAATAGGCACTAGGAAACACTCTGAAAAATCAGAGTAACAGTTTCTCCTACAACAATTTCCTTTTGTGTTAGATGAACGAAAGTCTCTCCACATGTTCAGTCCTGAGATATAAGTGAGAGTGAAAGCCGACCTTCACCTAGCATGTTGGGAACACAAAATTTTTTTTAGTTGCAAACTACACTCAATATATACATTTGGTGGGGTATTCGCTCCAACTCGATTTTATTGTGAAAACTGCAGGAACTTCAAACCGGCACTTGGAAACACACTGAGAATCCACGGTAAAATTTCCTAGTGCAACCAGTTCCCTTTGCTAGATGAACGAACCTCTCTACACATGCTCAGTTCTGAGAGATATGTGTGTGTGAAAGCCGTCCTTCACAAACCTTGTTGGGAACTCAAAGTACCTTTTCAGTTGCAAACTTTACTCCATACATATATATGGGGAGGTACTCGATCCAACTCTCTTTTAGAGTGAAAACTGCAGGAAATTCAAACCGGAAGTAGGATAAACACTGTGAAACCTGACCAAAAGTTTCTCCTGCAACCGTTTCCGTTTGTGCTAGATGAGCGAATGTTTCTCCAAATGCTCAGTTCTGAGAGAGAAGTGTGTGTAAAAGACGAACTTCACCTTGCTTGTTGGGAACACAAAGTTTCTTTTTAGTTTCGAACTGCAATCCATACATATATAAGGGGAGGTACTCGCTCCAAAACTTTTTTACACTGAAAACTGCAGAAACTTCAAACCGACACTAGGAAACACACTAAGTAACCAGAGTAAAAGTTTCTCCTGCAAACCGTTCAAATTGTATTAGATGAACGAACGTCTCTCCAAATTCCCAGTTCTGAGTGATAAGTGATTGTGAAAACCGTCCTTCACCTAGATTGTTGGAAATACAAAGTTTCTTTTCACTTTCAAATGGCACTCCATACATATATATGTGGAAGTACTCGCTCCATCTCAGTTTTACAGTGAAAACTGCAGGAACTTCAAACCGGCCCTAGGAAACCCACTGAGAAACCAGAGTAAAATTATCTCCTGCAATCTGTTCCACTTGTGATAGATGAACTAACGTCTCTCCTCATACTCAGTTCTTAGAGATAAGTGTGTGTGAATGCCGAACTTCATCTAGCATGTTTGGAACACAAAGTTTCTTTTCACTTGCAAACTACTCTCCATAACTTTATATGAGGTGGTACTCCCTCCAACTCGATTTTACAGTGAAAACTGCAGGAAATTCAAAATAGTACTCGGAAACACACTAAGAAACCAGAGTAAAAGTTTCTCCTGCAAACCGTTCAATTTGTATCAAATGAACGAACGTCTGGCCAAATTCCCAGTTCTGAGTGATAAGTGTGTGTGAAAGCCATCCTTCACCTAGCTTGTTAGGAACACAAAGTTTCTTTTCAGTTGCAAACGGCACTCCATACATATATATATTGAGGTACTCGCTCCACCTCAGTTTTATAGTGAAAACTGCAGGAACTTCAAACCGGCACTAGGAAACACACTGAGAAACCAGAGTAAAAGTTTTTCCTGCAACCCGTTCCTTTTGTACTAGATGAACGAAAGTCTCTCCAAATGCTCAGTTCTGAGAGATAAGTGTGTGTGAAAGCCGTCCTTAGATTGTTGGGAACACAAACTTTCATTTCAGTTGCCAACTGTACTCCATACATATATATGGGGATGGACTCGCTCCAACACGGTTTTACAGTGAAAACTGCAGGAACTTCAAACCGGCACTAGGAAACAATCTGAGAAAAAGAGACAAAGTTTCACCTGCTACACTTTCTTATTTTGCTACATGAACGAATGTATCTCCAAATGCTCAGATCTGAGAAATAAGTGTGTGTTAAAGCCGACCTTCACATAACTTGTTGGGAAAACAAAGTTTCTTTTCATGTGCAAATTGCAATCGTTACATATATATGGGGAGGTACTAGCTCCAACTCGGTTTTACAATGGAAACTGTAGAAACTTCAACAGGCACTAGGAAAAATACTGAGAAACCAGAGTAATAGTTTTACTACAAACTATTCCATTTGTGCAAGATGAATGAACGTCTCTCCACATGCTCAATTCTGAGAGATAATTGTGTGTGAATGCCGTTTTTCATCTTGCTTGTTTGTAACACAAAGTTTCTTTTCAGTTGCAAACATCACTCCTTATATATATATGGGGAGGAACTCGCTCCAACTCAGTTTTACATTGAAAACTGCAGGAACTTCAAACCGGCATTTAGAAACACACTGAGAAACCAGAGAAAAGTTTCTCCTGCAACACTTTCCCTTTGTACTAGATGAACGATGGTCTCTCATAATGCTCAATTCTGAGAAATAATTGTGTGTAAAAGCCGAACTTCACCTAGCTTGTTGGGAACACAGAGATTCTTTTCAGTTGGAAACTGCACTCCATACATATATATGGGAAGGTACTCGCACCAACTCTGTTTTACACTGAAAACTGCAGGAAATTCAAACCGGCAAAAGGAAACAAACTGAGAAACAAGAGTAAAAGTTTCACCTGCAGAACGTTCCCATTTTGCTAGATGAATTAACGTCTCTCCACATGCTCAGTTCTGAGAGATAAGTGTGTGTGAATGCCGTCCTTCAGGTTGCTTGCTGGGAACAGAAAGTTTCTTTTAATTGGCAGACTGCACACCATAAATATATATGGGGCGGTTCCCGCTCCAAGTCGGTTTTGCAGTGAAAACTGCAGAAAGTTCAAACCGGCACTAGGAAACACTCTGAGAAATCAGAGTAAAAATTCCTCCTGCAAGACGTTCCCTTTGTACTAGATGAACGAACGTCTCTCCACATGCTCAGTTCTGAGAGATAAGTGTGTGTGAAAGCCGTGCTTAACCTAACTTGTTGGGAACACAAACTTTCATTTCAGTTGCCAACTGCACTCCATACATATATATGGGGAGGTACACGCTCAAAATCCGTTTTACACTGAAAACAGCAGGAACTTCAAACCGACACTAGGAAAAACACTGAGAAATCAGAGTAATAGTTTCTCCTGCAACCCGTTCCCTTTGTGCTAGATGAACGAAGGTCTCTAGACATGTTCAGTTCTGAGAGAAAATTGTGTGTGAAAGACGAACTTCACCTTGCTTATTTGGAACACAAAGTTTCTTTTAATTTACAAAATGGAATCCATACATATATATGGGGATGTAGTCCCTCCAAATCAGTTTTACAGTGAAAACTTCAGGAACTTCAAACCGGCATTGGGAAATACACTGAGAATTCAGAGCAATAGTTTCTCCTGCAGCCCGTTCCCTTTGTACAAGATGAATGATCGTCTGTCCAAATGCTCAGTTCTGAGAGATAATTGTGTGTGAAAGCCGTCCTATATCTTGTTTGTTGGGAACACAAAGTTTCTTTTCAGTTGCTAACTGTACTCCATACATATATATGGGGAGGTACTCGCTCCAATACTTTTTTACAATGAAAACTGCAGGAACTTCAAACCGGCACTAGGAAACACACTGAGAAATCAGAGTAAAAGTGCCTCCTGCAACACTTTCTTTTTGTGCTAGATGAACGAACGTCTCTCCAAATGCTCATTCCTGAGATATATGTGAGTGTGAAAGCCATCCTTCACCTAGCTTGTTGGGAACACAAAGTTTCTTTTCAGTTGCAAACGGCACTCAATATATACATATGGTAGTGTATTCGCTCCAACTCGATTTTGCTGTGAAAACTGCAGGAACTTAAAAACGGCACTAGGAAACACACTGAGAAACCACAGTAAAATATTCTCCTGCAACCAGTTCCCTTTGCTAGATGAACGAACGTCTCTCCACGTGCTCAGTTCTGAGAGATATGTGTGTGTCAAAGCCGTCCTTCACAATGCTTGTTGGGAAATCAAAGTACCTTTTCAGTTGCAAACTGTACTCCATACATATATATGGGGGGGTACTCACTCCAACGCACTTTTACAGTGAAAACTGCAAGAACATCAAACAGGCTCTAGGAAACACACTGTGAAACCAGAGTAAAAATTTCTCCTGCATCCCGTTCCAATTGTGCTAAATGAACGAACGTCTCTCCAAATGCTCAGTTCTGAGAGATAAGTGTGTGTGAAAGCCGTCCTTCAACAAGCTTGTTGGGAACACAAAGTTCCTTTTCAGTTGAAAACTGCACTCCATACATATATATGGGGAGGTACTCTCTCCAACTCGGTTTTACAGTGAAAACTGTAGAAACTTCAACAGGCACTAGGAATCTCACTGAGAAAACAGAGTATTAGTTTCTCCTGCAAACCGTTCCTTTTGTGCTAGATGAACGAACGTCTCTCCACATGCTCAGTTCTCAGAAATAAGTGTGTGTTAATGCCGTCCTTCAGGTAGCTTGTTGGGAACAGAAAGTTTCTTTTAATTTGCAGACTGCACTCCATAAATATATATGGGGCGGCTCCCGCTCCAACACGATTTTGCATTGAAAACTGCAGGAACTTCAAACCGGCACTAGGAAACACTCTGAGAATTCAGAGTAAAAATTCCTCCTGCAAACCGTTCCATTGTACTAGATTAACGAAAGTCTATCCTAAGCTAAGTTCTGAGAGATAAGTGTGTGTGAAAGCCGTCCTTCACCCAGCTTTTTGGGAACACAAAATTTCTTTTCAGTTCCCAACTGCACTCCATACATATATATGGGAAGGTACTCGCTCCAACACGGTTTTACTGTGAAAACTGCAGGAACTTCAAACTGGCCCTATTAAAAACATTGAGAAACCAGAGTAAAAGTTTCTCTTGCAACCCATTCCCTTTGTACTAGATGACCGAACGTCTCTCCACATGCTCAGTTCTGAGAGATAAGTGTGTGTGAAAGCCGTCCTTCACTTTGCTTGTTGGGAACATAAAGTTTGTATTCAGTTGAAAAATGTACTCCATACATATATATGGTGACGTACCCGTTCCAACTCGATTTTACAGTGAAAACTGTAGGAAATTCTAAAGGCACCATGAAACTCACTGAGAAACAAGAGTAATATTTTCTCTGCAATCCGTTCCCTTTGTGCTAGATGAATGAGAGTCTCTCCACATGCTAAGATTTGAAAGATAAGTGTGTGTGAAATCTGTACTTCACCTATCTTGTTGGGAACACAAAGTTTCTTTTCCGTTGAAAACTGCACCCATAAATATATATGGGGAGGTACACGCTCAAACTCTGTTTTGCATTGAAAACTGCAGGAACTGCAAACCTGCACTAGGAAACACACTGAGAAACCACAGTAAAATTTCCTCCTGCAACCCGTTCCCTTTTTTCTAGATGAACGCACGTCTCTCCACATGCTCAGTTCTGAGATGTAATTGTGTGTGAAAGCTGTCCTTCACCTAGCTTGTTAGGAACACAAAGTTTCTTTTCAGTAGCAAACTGCATCCATACATATTTATGTTGAGGTACTCGCTCCAAATCACTTTTACAGTGAAAACTGCAGGAAATTTAATACCGGCACTATTAAAAACATTGAGAAACCAGAGTAAAAGTTTCCCTTGCAACCCATTCCCTTTTTGCTAGTTGAATAAACGTTTCTCCACATGCTCATTTATGAGTGATAAGTGTGTGTTAAAGACGTCCTTCACCTAGCTTGTTGTTAACACATCATTTTTTTTCTGCAGCAAACTGCACTCCATACATATATATGGGGAGGTACACGATCCAACACGGTTTTACAGTGAAAACTGCAGGAAATTGAAACCGGCACTAGGAAACACACTGAGAATCCAGAGAAATAATTTCTCCTGCAACCCTTTCCCTTTGTGCTAGATGAACGAAGGTTTCTCCACATGCTCAGTTCTGAGAGACATGTGTGTGTGAAAGGGGTCCTTCAGCTTGCTTGTTGGGAACCAGAAGCCTCTTTTCATTTGCAAACAGTTATCCATACATATATATGTGGAGGTAATCGCTCCAACTCGGTTTTACAGTTTAAACTGCAGGAACATTAAACCGGAACTAGGAAACAAACTGACAAACCCGAATAAAAGGTTCTCCTACATCCCGTTCCATTTGTGCTACATGAACGAACGTCTCTCCACATGCTCAGTTCTGAGACATAAGTGTGTGTGAAAGCCGTCTTTCACTTTGCTTGTTGTGAACATAAGGTTTCTTTTCAGTTGAAAAATTTACTCCATACATATATATTGTGAGGTATTCGTTCCAACTCGGTTTTACAGTGAGAACTGTAGGAACTTCAAAAGGCACTAGGAATCTCACTGAGAAACAAGAGTTATAGTTTCCCTGCAATCCTTTCCCTTTGTGCTAGATGAATGAAAGTCTCTCCATATGCCAAGATTTGAAAGATAAGTGTGTGTGAAAGCTGTCCTTCACCTAGCTTGTTGGGAACACAAAGTTTCTTTTCAGTTGAAAACTGCACTCCATACATATATATGGGTAGGTACTCGCTCAAACTCTGTTTTGCATTGAAAACTGCAGGAACTGCAAACCTGCACTAGGAAACACACTGAGAAACCAGAGTAAAAGTTCCTCCTGCAACCAGTTCCCTTTGTACTAGATGAACGAACGTCTCTCCACATGCTCAGTTCTGAGAGTTAAGTGTGTGAGAAAGCTGTCCTTCACTTAGCTTGTTAATAACACAAAGTTTCTTTTCAGTTGAAAACTGCAATCCATAAATATATATGGGGAGGTACTCGCTCCAACTCGGTTTTACACTGAAAACTGCAGGAACTTCAAACCGGCACTAGGAAACACACTGAGAAACCAGAGTAAAAGATTCTATTGCAAACCGTTCCATTTGTACTAGATGAACGAACGTCTCTCCACATGCTCACTTCTGAGAAATAAGTGTGTGTGAAAGCCGTCCTTCACCTAGCTTGTGGGGAACACAAATTTTCTTTTCATGTGCAATTTGCAATTGTTACATATATATGGGGATGTACTCTCTCCAAATCGATTTTACAGTGAAAACTGTAGGAACTTCAACAGGCACTGGGAAACTCACTGAGAAACCAGAGTAATTGTTTCTCCTGCAAACCATTCCATTTGTGCTAGATGAACGAACGTCTCTCCACATGATCAGTTCTGAGAAATAAGTGTTTGTGAATGCCGTCCATCAGGTAGCTTGTTGGGAACGGAAAGTATCTTTTAATTTGCAGACTGCACTCCATACATATATAAGGGGCGGTTCCCGCTCCAACACGGTTTTGCAGTGAAAACTGCACGAACTTCAAACCAGAACTAGGAAACACTCTGAGGAATCAGAGTAAAAATTCCTCCTGCAAACCGTTCCCATTGTACTAGATTAACGAACGTCTTCCCTCAAGCTCAGTTCTGAGAGATAAGTGTGTGTGAAAGCTGTCCTTCACCCCGCTTTCTGGGAACACAAAGTTTCTTTTCAGTTCCCAACTGCATTCCATACATAAATATGGGAAGGTACTCGCTCCAACTCGGTTTTACTGTGAAAACTGCAGGAACTTCAAACTGGCACTATTAAAAACCTTGAGAAACCAGAGTAAAAGTTTCCCTTGCAAACCATTCCCTTTGTACTACATGACAGAATGTCTCTCCACATGCTCAGTTCTGAGAGAAAAGTCTGTGTGAAAGCCGTCCTTCACCTAGCTTGTTGGGAACACAAACTTTCATTTCAGTTGCCAACTGCACTCCATACATATAAATGGGTAGGTACTCGATCCAAATCTGTTTTACACTGAAAACGGCAGGAACTTCAAACCGGCACTAGGAAACAAAGTGAGAAATCAGAGTAATAGTTTCTCCTGCAACCCGTTCCCTTTGTGCTAGATGAACGAACGTCTCTCAATAAGCTCAGTCCTGAGATATATATGAGTGTGAAAGCAGTCCTTCACCTAGCTTGTTGGGAACACAAAGTTTCTTTTCAGTTGCAAACATCACTCAATATATACATATGGTGGTGTATTCGATCCAACTCGATTTTACTGTGAAAACTGCAGGAACTTAAAACCGGCACTAGGAAACACACTGAGAAACCACAGTAAAATTTTCTCCTGCAAACTGTTCCCTTTGCTAGATGAACGAACGTCTCTCCACATGCTCAGTTCTTAGAGATATGTGTGTGTGAAAGCCGAACTTCAACTGGTATAATGGTAACACAAAGTTTCTTTTAAGTAGCAAAATAATCTCCATACATTAATATGAGGAGGTACTCGCTCAAAATCTGTTTTAAAGTGAAATCTGCAGGAAATTAAACCAGCACTAGGAAAAACACTGAGAAACCAGACCAAAAGTTTCTCTTGCAACCGTTTCCGGTTGTGCTACATGAGCAAAGGTTTCTCCAAATGCTCAGTTCTGAGAGAGAAGTGTGTGTGAAAGCCGTCCTTCACCTTGCTTGTTGGGAACATAAAGTTTCTTTTCAGTAGAAAACTGTACTCCATGCATATATATTGTGAGGTACTCGCTCCAAATTGGTTTTACAGTGAAAACTGCAAGAACATCAAACAGGAACTAGGAAACACACAGAGAAACCAGAGTAAAATTTCCCCTGCAACCCGTTCCTTTTGTGCTAGATGAAAGAACGTCTCTCCATAAGCTCTGTTCTGAAAGATAAGTGTGTATGAAAGCCGTCCTTCATCCAGCTTGTTGGGAACACAAAGTTTCTTTTCAGTTGCAAACTGTAATCCATGTATATATAAGGGGAGGTACTCGCTCCAACGCGTTTTTACAGTGAAAACTTCAATAACATCAAACAGGCACTAGGAAACAAACTGAGAAACCAGAGTAAAATTTTCACATGCAACACGTACCCATTTTGCTAGATGAACGAAATTCTCTCCACATGCTCAGTTCTGAGACATAAGTGTGTGTGAAAGCCGTCCTTCACCTAGCTTCTGGGGAACACAAAGTTTTTTTCATGTGCAAATTGCAATCGTTACATATATATGTGGAGGTACTCGCTCCAACTCGGTTTTAAAGTGAAAAGTGTAGGAAATTCAACAGGCAGTAGGAAACTCACTGAGAAACCAGAGTAATAGGTTCCCTGCAATCTGTTCCCATTATTCTAGACGAATGAACGTCTCTCCACATGCAAAGACTTGAAAAATAATTGTGTGTGAAAGATGTCCTTCACCTAGCTTTTTGGGAACACATAGTTTCTTTCCAGTTGCAATCTGCACTCCATACATATATATGTTTAGGTACTATCTACAATTCGGTTTTACAATGAAAACTGCAGGAACTTCAAAACGGCACTAGGAAACACACAGAGAAACCAGAGAAATAGTTTCTCCTCAAACACGTGCCTTTTGTGCTGGATGAATGAACGTCTCTCGACATGGTCAGTTCTGAGAGATAAGTGTGTGTGAAAGCCGGCCTTCACCTAGCTTGTTGGGAACACAGAGCTTGTTTTCAATTCCAAACTGCACTCCATACATATATATGGCGAGGTACCCGCTCCAACTATGTTTTACAGTGAAAACTGCAGGAATTTCAAACCGGCACTAGGAAACAGACTGAGAAACCAGAGTAAAAGTTTTCCCGCAACTCGTTCCCTTTGTGCTAGATGAACGAACGTCTCTCCAGATGCTCAGTTCTGAGAGATAAGTGAGTGTGCAATTCGTCCTTCACCTAGCTTGTTGGGAACACAAAGTTTCTTTTCAGTTGCAAACTGCACTCCATACATATATATGGGTAGGAACTCGCTCCAACTCGATTTTACAGTGAAAATTGCGGGATCTTCAAACCGGCACTAGGAAACACACTGAGAAACCAGAGTAAAAGTTTCTCATGCAACCCGTTCCCTTTGTGCTAGATGAACCAACGTCTCTCCACATGCTCAGTTCTGAGACATAAGTGTGTGTGAAAGCCGTCCTTCACATAGCTTTTTGGGAACACAAATTTTCTTTTCAGTTGCAAACTGCACTCCATACATATATATGGGGAGGTACTCGCTCCAAATCCGTTTTACCGTGAAAATTACAGGAACTTCAAACCGGCACTAGGAAACACACTGAGAAACCAGAGTAAAAGTTTCTCCTGCAACCGGTTCCCTTTGTGCTAGATGAACGAACGTTTATCCACATGCTCAGTTCTGAGATATAAGTTTGTTTGAAATCCGAACTTCACCAAGCTTGTTGGGAACATAAATTTTCTTTTCAGTTGCAAACTGCAATCCATACATGTATATGTGGATGTACTCCCTCCAACAAGGTTTTACAGTGAAAACTGAAGGAACTTCAAACCGGCACTAGGAATCACACTGAGAAACCAGAGTTAAAGTTTCCCTCCAACCCGTTCCTTTTGTGCTAGATGAACGAACGTCTCTCCTCATGCTCAGTTCTGAGAGATATGTGTGTGTGAAAACCGTAATTCACCTAGCAAGTTGGGAACACAGAGCTTCTTTTCAGTTGCAAACTGCACTCCATAAATATATATACGGCGAGGTACCCGCTCCAACTAGGTTTTACATTGAAAACTGCAGGAACTTCAAACCTGCACTAGGAAAGAGACTGAGAATCCAGAGTAAAAGATTCTCCTGCAACTCGTTCCATTTGTGATAGCTGAAAGAACGTCTCTCCAAATGCTCAGTTCTGAGAGATAAGTTTGTGTGCAAGTCGTCCTTCAACTAGCTTGTTGGTAACACAAAGTTTCTATTCAGTTGCAAACTGCACTCCATACATATATATGGGGAGGTACTCGCTCCAACTCTTTTTTACTGTGAAAACTGCAGGTACTTCAAACTGCATCTAGGAAACACACTGAGAAACCAGAGTAAATGTTTCCCTTGCAACCCGTTCATTTTGTGCTAGCTGAACGAACATCTCTAAACATGCTCAGTTCTGAGATATATGTGTGTGTGAAAGCCGTCCTTCACCTAGCTTGTTGGGAACACAAAGTTTCTTTTCAGTTGCAAACTGCACTCCATACATATATATGGGGAGTTACACACTCCAACTCGGTTTTACCGAGAAAACTGCAGGAACTTCAAACCGGCACTAGGAAACACACTGAGAAACCAGAGTAAAAGTTTCTCCAGCAACCCTTTCACTTTGGGATAGATGAACGAACGTCTCCCACATGCTCAGTTCTGAGAGATAAGTGTGTGTGAAAGCCGTCCTTCACCTAGCTTGTTGGGAACACAAAGTTTCTTTTCAGTTACAAACTGCACTCCATGCATATATATGGGGAGGTACTCGCTCCAAATCTGTTTTACTGTGAAAACTGCAGGAACTTCAAACCGCATCTAGGAAACACACTGAGAAACCAAAGTAAAAGTTTCTCCTGCAACCGGTTCCCTTTGTGCTAGATGAACGAACGTCTCTCCACATGCTCAGTTCTGAGATATAAGTTTGTTTGAAATCCGTCCTTCACCTAGCTTGTTGGGAACATAAATTTTCTTTTCAGTTGCAAACTGCAATCCATACATGTATATGTGGATGTACTCGCTCCAACAAGTTTTTACAGTGAAAACTGAAGGAACTTCAAACCGGCACTAGGAATCACACTGAGAAACTGGAGAAATAGTTTCTCCTGCAACCGGTTCCCTTTGTGCTAGATGAAAGAACGTCTCTCCACAACTCAGTTCTGAGAGATAAATGGGTGTGAAAGCCGTCCTTAACCTAGCTTGTTGGGAACTCAAAGTTTCTTTTTAGTTACAAACTGCACTCCATACATATATATGGAGAGGTACTCGCTCCAAATCAGTTTTACCGTGAAAACTGCAGGAACTTCAAACCGGCACTAGGAAACACACTGAGAAACCAGAGTATAAGATTCTCCTGAAACCAGCTCCCTTTGTGCTAGATGAACGAAAGTCTCTCCACATGCTCAGTTCTCAGAGATAAGTATGTGTGAAATCCGAACTTCACCTATCTTGTAGGGAACACAAATTTTCTTTTCAGTTGCAGAATGCAATCCATAGATGTATATGCGTAGGTACTCGCTCCAACAAAATTTTACAGTAAAAACTGATGGAAATTCAAACCGGCACTAGGAAATATACTGAGAAACCAGAGTTAAAGTTTCCCTGCAACCCGTTCCTTTTGTGCTAGATGAACGAACGTCTCTCCTCATGCTCAGTTCTGAGAGATATGTGTGTGTGAAACCCGTAATTCACCTAGCAAGTTGGGAACAAAGAGCTTCTTTTCAGTTGCAAACTGCACTCCATACATATATACGGCGAGGTAACCGCTCCAACTAGTTTTTACAGTGAAAACTGCAGGAACTTCAAACCGGCACTAGGAAACAGACTGAGAAACCAGAGTAAAAGATTCTCCTGCAACTCGTTCCATTTGTGCTAGCTGAAAGAACGTCTCTCCAAATGCTCAGTTCTGAGAGATAAGTTTGTGTGCAAGTCGTCCTTCACCTAGCTTGTTGGTAACACAAAGTTTCTATTCAGTTGCAAACAGCACTCCATACATATATATGGGGAGGTACTCGCTCCAACTCTGTTTTACTGTGAAAACTGCAGGAACTTCAAACCGCAACTAGGAAACACACTGAGAAACCAGAGTAAAAGTTTCTCTTGCAACCCGTTCCTTTTGTGCTAGATGAACGAACATCTCTAAACATGCTCAGTTCTGAGATACATGTGTGTGTGAAAGCCGTCCTTAATCTAGCTTGTAGGGAACACAAAGTTTCTTTTCAGTTGCAAACTGCACTCCATACATATATATGGGGAGTTACTCGCTCCAAATCGGTTTTACCGAGAAAACTGCAGGAACTTCAAACTGGCACTAGGAAACACACAGAGAAACCAGAGAAAAGTTTCTCCAGCAACCCTTTCACTTTGGGATAGATGAACGAACGTCTCTCCACATGCTCAGTTCTGAGAGATAAGTGTGTGTGAAAGCCGTCCTTCACCTAGCTTGTTGGGAACACAAAGTTTCTTTTCAGTTGCAAACTGCACTCCATAAATATATATGGGGAGGTACTCTCTAAAATTCTGTTTTACAATGAAAACTGCAGGAACTTCAAACCGGCACTAGGAAACACACTGAGAGACCCGAGTAAAAGTTTCTCCTGCAAACCGTTACCTTTGTGCTAGATGAACGAACATCTCTCCACATGCTCAATTCTGAGAGATAAGTGTGGGTGAAAGACGTACTTAACCTAGCTTGTTGGGAACACAGAGTTTCTTTTCAGTTGCTAACTGTACTCCATACATATATATGGGGAGGTACTCGCTCCCATACTTTTTTACAATGAAAACTGCAGGAACTTCAAACCGGCTCTAAGAAACACACTGAGAAAACAGAGTAAAAGTTTCTCCAGCAACCCTTTCAATTTGGGATAGATTAACGAACGACTCTCCACATGCTCAGTTCTGAGAGATAAGTGTGTGTGAAAGCCGTCCTTCACCTAGCTTGTTGGGAACACAAAGTTTCTTTTCAGTTGCAAACTCCACTCCATACATATATATGGGGAGGTACTAGCTCCAACCCGGTTTTACAGTGAAAACTGCAGGAACTTTAAACCGGCACTAGGAAACAGACTGAGAAACCAGAGTAAAAGTTTCTCCTGCAACCGGTTCCCTTTGTGCTAGATGAACGAGCGTCTCTCCACATGCTCAGTTCTGAGATATAAGGTTGTTTGAAATCCGTCCTTCACCTAGCTTGTTGGGAACATAAATTTTCTTTTCAGTTGCAAACTGCAATCCATACATGTATATGTGGATGTACTCGCTCCAACAAGTTTTTACAGTCAAAACTGAAGGAACTTCAAACCGGCTCTAGGAATCACACTGAGAAAGTGGAAAAAAAGTTTCTCCTGCAACCGGTTCCCTTTGTGCTAGATGAAAGAACGTCTCTCCACAACTCAGTTCTGAGAGATAAGTGGGTGTGAAAGCCGTCCTTAACCTAGCTTGTTGGGAACTCAAAGTTTCTTTTTAGTTACAAACTGCACTCCATACATATATATGGAGAGGTACTCGCTCCAAATCAGTTTTACCGTGAAAACTGCAGGAACTTCAAACGGCACTAGGAAACACACTGAGAAACCAGAGTATAAGATTTTCCTGAAACCAGCTCCCTTTGTGCTAGATGAACGAAAGTCTCTCCACATGCTCAGTTCTCAGAGATAAGTATGTGTGAAATCCGAACTTCACCTATCTTGTAGGGAACACAAATTTTCTTTTCAGTTGCAGAATGCAATCCATAGATGTATATGCGTAGGTACTCGCTCCAACAAAATTTTACAGTAAAAACTGAAGGAAATTCAAACCGGCACTAGGAAATAGACTGAGAAACCAGAGTTAAAGTTTCCCTGCAACCCGTTCCTTTTGTGCTAGATGAACGAACGTCTCTCCTCATGCTCAGTTCTGAGAGATAAGTGTGTGTGAAACCCGTAATTCACCTAGCAAGTTGGGAACAAAGAGCTTCTTTTCAGTTGCAAACTGCACTCCATACATATATATGGTGAGGTACCCGCTCCAACTAGTTTTTACAGTGAAAACTGCAGGAACTTCAAACCGGCACTAGGAAACAGACTGAGAAACCAGAGTAAAAGATTCTCCTGCAACTCGTTCCATTTGTGCTAGCTGAAAGAACGTCTCTCCAAATGCTCAGTTCTGAGATATAAGTTTGTGTGCAAGTCGTCCTTCACCTAGCTTGTTGGTAACACAAAGTTTCTATTCAGTTGCAAACTGCACTCCATACATATATATGGGGAGGTACTCGCTCCAAATCAGTTTTACCGTGAAAACTGCAGGAACTTCCAACCGGCACTAGGAAACACACTGAGAAACCAGAGTATAAGATTCTCTTGAAACCAGCTCCCTTTTTGCTAGATGAACGAAAGTCTCTCCACATGCTCAGTTCTCAGAGATAAGTATGTGTGAAATCCGAACTTCACCTATCTTGTAGGGAACACAAATTTTCTTTTCAGTTGCAGAATGCAATCCATAGATGTATATGCATAGGTACTCGCTCCAACAAAATTTTACAGTAAAAACTGAAGGAAATTCAAACCGGCACTAGGAAATAGACTGAGAAACCAGAGTTAAAGTTTCCCTGCAACCCGTTCCTTTTGTGCTAGATGAACGAACGTCTCTCCTCATGCTCAGTTCTGAGAGATAAGTGTGTGTGAAACCTGTAATTCACCTAGCAAGTTGGGAACAAAGAGCTTCTTTTCAGTTGCAAACTGCACTCCATACATATATACGGCGAGGTACCCGCTCCAACTAGTTTTTACAGTGAAAACTGCAGGAACTTCATACCGGCACTAGGAAAAAGACTGAGATACCAGAGTAAAAGATTCTCCTGCAACTCGTTCCATTTGTGCTAGCTGAAAGAACGTCTCTCCAAATGCTCAGTTCTGAGAGATAAGTTTGTGTGCAACTGTCCTTCACCTAGCTTGTTGGTAACACAAAGTTTCTATTCAGTTGCAAACTGCACTCCATACATATATATGGGGAGGTACTCGCTCCAACTCTGTTTTACTGTGAAAACTGCAGGAACTTCAAACCGCATCTAGGAAACCCACTGAGAAACCAGAGTAAAAGTTTCTCTTGCAACCCGTTCCTTTTGTGCTAGATGAATGAACATCTCTAAACATGCTCAGTTCTGAGATATATGTGTGTGTGAAAGCCGTCCTTAACCTAGCTTGTAGGGAACACAAAGTTTCTTTTCAGTTGCAAACTGCACTCCATACATATATATGGGGAGTTACTCGCTCCAAATCGGTTTTACCGAGAAAACTGCAGGAACTTCAAACCGGCACTAGGAAACACACAGAGAAACCAGAGAAAAGTTTCTCCAGCAACCCTTTCACTTTGGGATAGATGAACGAACGTCTCTCCACATGCTCAGTTCTGAGAGATAAGTGTGTGTGAAAGCCATCCTTCACCTAGCTTGTTGGGAACACAAAGTTTCTTTTCAGTTGCAAACTGCACTCCATAAATTTATATGGGGAGGTACTCTCTAAAATTCTGTTTTACAATGAAAACTGCAGGAACTTCAAACCGGCACTAGGAAACACACTGAGAGACCCGAGTAAAAGTTTCTCCTGCAAACCGTTTCCTTTGTGCTAGATGAACGAACATCTCTCCACATGCTCAATTCTGAGAGATAAGTGTGTGTGAAAGACGTACTTAACCTAGCTTGTTGGGAACACAGAGTTTCTTTTCAATTGCTAACTGTACTCCATACATATATATGGGGAGGTACTCGCTCCAATACTTTTTTACAATGAAAACTGCAGGAACTTCAAACTGACACTAGGAAACACACGAAGAAACCAGAGTAATAGTTTCTCCTGCAAACCGTTCATTTTGTATTAGATGAACGAACGTCTCTCCAAATTCCCAGTTCTGAGTGATAAGTCTGTGTGAAAGCCATCCTTCATCTAGTTTGTTGGGAACACAAAGTTTCTTTTCAGTTGCAAACGGCACTCCATACATATATATGTGGAGGTACTCGCTCCCACTCTTTTTACAGTGAAAACGGCAGAAACTTCAATCCGTCAATTGGAAACACACTGAGAAACCAGAGTAAAACTTTCTCCTGCAAACTTTTCCACTTGTGATAGATGAACGAACGCCTTTCCTCATACTCAGTTCTGAGAGATAAGTGTGTGTGAATTCCGAACTTCATCTAGCATATTGGGAACACAAAGGTTCTTTTCACTTGCAAACAACTATCCATAAATATATATGAGGTGGTACTCGCTCCAACTCGGTTTTACAGTGAAAACTGCAGGAAATTCAAAGCGGTAGTAGAAACACACTGAGACAAAAGAGTAAAAGATTTTACGGCATCCCGTTCCATTTGTACTAGATGAAAGAACGTCTCTCTAAATGCTCAGTTCTCAAAATAAGTGTGTGTGAAAGCCATCCTTCAACAATCTTCTTGGGAACACAAATTTTCTTTTCAGTTGAAAACTGCAATCAATACATATTTATGTGGAGGTACTCGCTTCAAATGTCTTTTACAGTGAAAACTGCAGGAACTTCAAACCGGCACTAGGAAACACACTGAGAAACCACAGTAAAATTTTCCCCTGCAACCTGTTCCCTTTGCTAGATGAACGAACGTCTCTCCACATGCTCAGTTCTTAGAGATATGTGTGTGTGAAAGCCGAACTTCAACTGGTATAATGGTAACACAAAGTTTCTTTTAAGTAGCAAAATAATCTCCATACATTAATATGAGGAGGTACTCGCTCCAAATCTGTTTTAAAGTGAAATCTGCAGGAAATTAAACCAGCACTAGGAAAAACACTGAGAAACCAGACCAAAAGTTTCTCCTGCAACCGTTTCCGGTTGTGCTACATGAGCAAAAGTTTCTCCAAATGCTCAGTTCTGAGATAGAATTGTGTGTGAAAGCCGTCCTTAACCTTGCTTGTTGGGAACATAAAGTTTCTTTTCAGTTGAAAACTGTACTCCATACATATATATTGTGAGGTACTCGCTCCAACTTGGTTTTACAGTGAAAACTGCAAGAACATCAAACAGGAAATAGGAAACACACAGAGAAACCAGAGTAAAATTTCCCCTGCAACCCGTTCCTTTTGTGCTAGATGAAAGAACGTCTCTCCATAAGCTCTGTTCTGAAAGATAAGTGTGTATGAAAGCCGTCCTTCATCCAGCTTGTTGGGAACACAAAGTTTCTTTTCAGTTGCAAACTGTAATCCATGTATATATAAGGGGAGGTACTCGCTCCAACGCGTTTTTACAGTGAAAACTTCAATAACATCAAACAGGCACTAGGAAACAAACTGAGAAACCAGAGTAAAATTTTCACATGCAACACGTACCCATTTTGCTAGATGAACGAAATTCTTTCCACATGCTCAGTTCTGAGACATAAGTGTGTGTGAAAGCTGTCCTTCACCTAGCTTCTGGGGAACACAAAGTTTCTTTTCATGTGCAAATTGCAATCGTTACATATATATGTGGAGGTACTCGCTCCAACTCGGTTTTAAAGTGAAAAGTGTAGGAAATTCAACAGGCAGTAGGAAACTCACTGAGAAACCAGAGTAATAGGTTCCCTGCAATCTGTTCCCATTATTCTAGATGAATGAACGTCTCTCCACATGCAAAGACTTGAAAAATAATTGTGTGTGAAAGCTGTCCTTCACCTAGCTTTTTGGGAACACATAGTTTCTTTTCAGTTGTAATCTGCACTCCATACATATATATGTGTAAGTACTATCTACAATTCGGTTTTACAATGAAAACTGCAGGAACTTCAAAACGGCACTAGGAAACACACTGAGAAACCAGAGAAATAGTTTCTCCTCAAACCCGTGCCTTTTGTGCTGGATGAATGAACGTCTCTCGACATGGTCAGTTCTGAGAGATAAGTGTGTGTGAAAGCCGGCCTTCACCTAGCTTGTTGGGAACACAGAGCTTCTTTTCAATTGCAAACTGCACTCCATACATATATATGGCGAGGTAAACGCTCCAACTATGTTTTACAGTGAAAACTGCAGGAATTTCAAACCGGCACTAGGAAACAGACTGAGAAACCAGAGTAAAAGTTTTCCCGCAACTCGTTTCCTTTGTGCTAGATGAACGAACGTCTCTCCAGATGCTCAGTTCTGAGAGATAAGTGAGTGTGCAATTCGTCCTTCACCTAGCTTGTTGGGAACACAAAGTTTCTTTTCAGTTGCAAACTGCACTCCATACATATATATGGGTAGGAACTCGCTCCAACTCGATTTTACAGTGAAAATTGCGGGATCTTCAAACCGGCACTAGGAAACACACAGAGAAACCGGAGTAAAAGTTTCTCCTGCAACCCGTTCCCTTTGTGCTAGATGAACCAACGTCTCTCCACATGCTCAGTTCGGAGAAATAATTGTGTGTGAAAGCCGTGCTTCACATAGCTTTTTGGGAACACAAATTTTCTTTTCAGTTGCAAACTGCACTCCATACATATATATGGGGATTTACTCGCTCCAAATCCGTTTTACCGTGAAAATTACAGGAACTTCAAACCGGCACTAGGAAACACACTGAGAAACCAGAGTAAAAGTTTCTCCTGCAACCGGTTCCCTTTGTGCTAGATGAACGAACGTCTCCCCACATGCTCAGTTCTGAGATATAAGTTTGTTTGAAATCCGAACTTCACCTAGCTTGTTGGGAACATAAATTTTCTTTTCAGTTGGAAACTGCAATCCATACATGTATATGTGGATGTACTCGCTCCAACAAGATTTTACAGTGAAAACTGAAGGAACTTCAAAACGGCACTAGGAATCACACTGAGAAACCAGAGTTAAAGTTTCCCTCCAACCCGTTCCTTTTGTGCTAGATTAACGAACGTCTCTCCTCATGTTCAGTTCTGAGGGATATGTGTGTGTGAAACCCGTAATTCACCTAGCAAGTTGGGAACACAGAGCTTCTTTTCAGTTGCAAACTGCACTCCATACATATATATGGCGAGGTACCCGCTCCAACAAGATTTTACAGTGAAAACTGCAGGAAATTCTAACCGGCACTAGGAAACACACTGAGAAACCAGAGTAAAAGTTTCTCCAGCAACCCTTTCACTTTGGGATAGATTAACGAACGTCTCTCCACATGCTCAGTTCTGAGAGATAAGTGTGTGTGAAAGCCGTCCTTCACCTAGCTTGTTGGGAACACAAAGTTTCTTTTCAGTTGCAAACTGTAATCCATGTATATATAAGGGGAGGTACTCGCTCCAACGCGTTTTTACAGTGAAAACTTCAATAACATCAAACAGGCACTAGGAAACAAACTGAGAAACCAGAGTAAAATTTTCACATGCAACACGTACCCATTTTGCTAGATGAACGAAATTCTCTCCACATGCTCAGTTCTGAGACATAAGTGTGTGTGAAAGCCGTCCTTCACCTAGCTTCTGGGGAACACAAAGTTTCTTTTCATGTGCAAATTGCAATCGTTACATATATATGTGGAGGTACTCGCTCCAACTCGGTTTTAAAGTGAAAAGTGTAGGAAATTCAACAGGCAGTAGGAAACTCACTGAGAAACCAGAGTAATAGGTTCCCTGCAATCTGTTCCCATTATTCTAGATGAATGAACGTCTCTCCACATGCAAAGACTTGAAAAATAATTGTGTGTGAAAGCTGTCCTTCACCTAGCTTTTTGGGAACACATAGTTTCTTTTCAGTTGCAATCTGCACTCCATACATATATATGTGTAAGTACTATCTACAATTCGGTTTTACAATGAAAACTGCAGGAACTTCAAAACGGCACTAGGAAACACACTGAGAAACCAGAGAAATAGTTTCTCCTCAAACCCGTGCCTTTTGTGCTGGATGAATGAACGTCTCTCGACATGGTCAGTTCTGAGAGATAAGTGTGTGTGAAAGCCGGCCTTCACCTAGCTTGTTGGGAACACAGAGCTTCTTTTCAATTGCAAACTGCACTCCATACATATATATGGCGAGGTACACGCTCCAACTATGTTTTACAGTGAAAACTGCAGGAATTTCAAACCGGCACTAGGAAACAGACTGAGAAACCAGAGTAAAAGTTTTCCCGCAAATCGTTCCCTTTGTGCTAGATGAACGAACGTCTCTCCAGATGCTCAGTTCTGAGAGATAAGTGAGTGTGCAATTCGTCCTTCACCTAGCTTGTTGGGAACACAAAGTTTCTTTTCAGTTGCAAACTGCACTCCATACATATATATGGGTAGGAACTCGCTCCAACTCGATTTTACAGTGAAAATTGCGGGATCTTCAAACCGGCACTAGGAAACACACAGAGAAACCGGAGTAAAAGTTTCTCCTGCAACCCGTTCCCTTTGTGCTAGATGAACCAACGTCTCTCCACATGCTCAGTTCGGAGAAATAATTGTGTGTGAAAGCCGTGCTTCACATAGCTTTTTGGGAACACAAATTTTCTTTTCAGTTGCAAACTGCACTCTATACATATATATGGGGAGTTACTCGCTCCAAATCCGTTTTACCGTGAAAATTACAGGAACTTCAAACCGGCACTAGGAAACACACTGAGAAACCAGAGTAAAAGTTTCTCCTGCAACCCGTTCCCTTTGTGCTAGATGAACGAACGTCTCCCCACATGCTCAGTTCTGAGATATAATTTTGTTTGAAATCAGAACTTCACCTAGCTTGTTGGGAACATAAATTTTCTTTTCAGTTGGAAACTGCAATCCATACATGTATATGTGGATGTACTCGCTCCAACAAGATTTTACAGTGAAAACTGAAGGAACTTCAAAACGGCACTAGGAATCACACTGAGAAACCAGAGTTAAAGTTTCCCTCCAACCCGTTCCTTTTGTGCTAGATTAACGAACGTCTCTCCTCATGTTCAGTTCTGAGGGATATGTGTGTGTGAAACCCGTAATTCACCTAGCAAGTTGGGAACACAGAGCTTCTTTTCAGTTGCAAACTGCAATCCATACATGTATATGTGGATGTACTCGGTCCAACAAGATTTTACAGTGAAAACTTAAGGAACTTCAAAACGGCATTAGGAAACACACTGAGAAAACAGAGTAAAATTTCTCCTGCAACCGGTTCACATTTTGCTAGATAAACGAACGTCTCTCCACAACTCAGTTCTGAGATATAAGTGGGTGTGGAAGCCGTCCTTCACCTAGCTTGTTGGGAACACAAATTTTATTTTCAGTTGCAAACTGCACTCCATAAATATGTATGGGGAGGTACTCTCTCCAAATCTGTTTTACCATGAAAACTGCAGGAACTTCAAACCGGCACTAGGAAACACTCTGAGGAATCAGAGTATAAGTTTCTCCTGTAACCCGTTCCCTTTGTGCCAGATGAACGAAAGTCTCTCCACATGCTCAGTTCTGAGAGATAAGTATGTGTGAAATCCGAACTTCACCTAGCTTGTAGGGAACACAAATTTTCTTTTCAGTTGCAGACTGCAATCCATATATGTATATGCGGAGGTACTCGCTCCAACAAGTTTTTATACTAAAAACTGCAGGAAATTCAAACCGGCACTAGGAAATACACTGAGAAACCAGAGTAAATATTTCTTCTGCAACCCGTTCCCTTTGTGCTAGATGAACGAATACCTCTCCACATGCTCAGTTCTGAGTTATGAGTGTGGCTGAAAGCCGTCCTTCACCCCGCTTTCTGGGAACACAGAGTTTCTTTTCAGTTGCAAACTGCACTTCATACATATATATGGCAGGTAACTGTTCCAACCAAATTTTACAGTGAAAACTGCAGGAACTTCAAACCGGCACTAGGAAACAGACTGAGAAACCAGAGTAAAAGATTCTCCTGCAAATCTTTCCCTTTGTGCTAGCTGAAAGAACGTCTCTCCACATGCTCAGTTCTGAGAGATAAGTTTGTGTGCAAGTCGTCCTTCACCTAGCTTGTTGGTAACACAAACTTTCTATTCAGTTGCAAACTGCACTCCATACATATATATGGGAAGGTACTCGCTCCAACTCTGTTTTACTGTGAAAACTGCAGGAACTTCTAACCGGCACTAGGAAACACACTGAGAAACTAGAGTAATAGTTTCTCCTTCAACCCGTTCATTTTATGCTAGATGAACGAATATCTCTGCACATGCTCTGTTCTGAGATATATGTGTGTGTGTGAAAGCCGCCCTTCACCTAGCTTGTTGGGAACACAAAGTTTGTTTTCAGTTGAAAACTGCACTCCATAGATATATATGGGGAGGTACTCGCTCTAACTCGGTTTTACCGAGAAAACTGCTGGAACTTCAGACCGGCACTAGGAAACACACTGAGAAACCAGAGTAAAAGTTTCTCCAGCAACGTTTTCACTTTGGGATAGATGAACGAACGTCTCTCCACATACTCAGTTCTGATACATAAGTGTGTGTGAATGCCGAACTTCATCTAGCATGTTGGGAACACAAGGTTTCTTTTCACTTGCAAACTACTCTCCATAAATTTATATGAGTTGGTACTCGCTCCAACTCGGTTTTACAGTGAAAACTGTAGGAATTTCAAACCTGCACTAGGAAACACACTGAGAAACCAGAGTAATACTTTCTCCTGCAACCTTTTCCACTTGTGCTAGATGAACGAACGTTTCTCAACATGCTCACTTCTGAGAAAAAAGTGTGTGTGAATACCGTCCTTCAGGTAGCATGTTGGGAACAGAAAGTTTCTTTTAATTTGCAGACGGCACTCCATACATATATATGGGGCGGTTCCCGCTCCAACACGGTTTTGCAGTGAAAACTGCAGGAACTTAAAACCGGCACTAGGAAACACTATGAGAAATCACAGTAAAAATTCCTCCTGCATACCGTTCAATTTGTAATATACGAACGAACGTCTCTCCTCAAGCTCAGTTCTGAGAAATATGTGTGTGTGAAAGCCGTCCTTCACCCAGGATTTGGGAACACAAAGTTTCTTTTCAGTTGCCAAAAGCACTCCATACATGTTTATATGAAAGTACTCGCTCCAACATGATTTTACTGTGAAAACTGCAGGAACTTCAAACCGGCACTATTAAAAACATTGAGAAACCAGAGTAAAAGTTTCCCTTGCAACCCATTCCCTTTGTACTAGATGACCGAACGTCTCTCCACATGCTCAGTTTGAGAGTTAAGTGTGTGTGAAAGCCGTCCTTAACCTAGCTTGTTGGGAACACAAACTTTCTTTTCAGTTGAAAACTGCACTCCATACATATATATTGGGATATACTCACTCCAACTCGGTTTACACTGAAAACTGCAGGAACTTCAAACCTGCACTATTAAAAACATTGAGAAACCAGAGTAAAAGTTTCCCTTGCAACCCATTCCCTTTGTACTAGATGACCAAACGTCTCTCCACATGCTCAGTTCTGACAGATAAGTGTGTGTGAAAGCCGCCCTTAACCTAGCTTGTAGGGAACACAAACTTTCATTTCAGTTGCCAACTGCACTTCATACATATATATGGGGAGGTACTCGCTCCAAATCGGTTTTACACTGAAAACGGGAGGAATTTCAAACCGGCACTAGGAAACACACTGAGAAATCATAGTAATACTTTCCCCTGCAACCCGTTCCCTTTGTGCTAGATGAACGAACGTCTCTCCACATGCTCAGTTATGAGAGAAAATTGTGTGTGAATGACGACCTTCACCTTGCTTATTTGGAACACAAAGTTTCTTTTCAGTTACAAACTAGACTCCATACATATATATGGAGATGTACTCGCTCCAACTCTGTTTTACAGTGAAAACTGCAGGAACTTCAAATCGGCATTAGGAAACACACTGAGAAACCAGAGACAATTTTCTCCTGCAACCCGATCCCTTTGTACTAGATGAACGATCGTCTGTCCAAATGCTCAGTTCTGAGAGATAAGTGTGTGTGAAAGCCATTCTTCGCTTAGATTGTTGGGAACACAAAGTTTCTTTTCAGTTGAAAACTGCTCTCCATACATATATATGGGGAGGTACTCACTCCAACTCGGTTTTACACTGAAAACTGCAGGAAATTCAAACCGACACTAGGAAACACACTAAGAAACCAGTGTAAACTTTCTCCTGCAACCTGTTCCACATTTGATAGATGAACGAACGTCTTTCCTCATACTCAGTTCTGAGAGATAAGTGTGTGTGAATTCCGAACTTCATCTACCATGTTGGAAACACAAAGGTTTTTTTCACTTGCAAACAACTATCCATAAATATATATAAGGTGGTACTCGCTCCAACTATGTTTTACAGTGAAAACTGCAGGAAATTCAAAGCGGTACTAGGAAACACATTGAGAAACCAGAGTAAAATTTTTCTGCAACCCGTTCCATTTGTACTAGATGAACGAACATCTCTCCATATGCTCTGCTCTGAGAAATAAGTGTGTGTGAATGCCGAACTTCAACTGCTATATTGGGAACACAAAGTTTCTTTTCAGTTGCAAAATAATCTCCATACATTTATATGAGGAGGTACTCGCTCCAAATCTGTTTTACAGTGAAATCTGCAGGAACTTCAAAACGGCACTAGGAAACACACTGAGAAACCAGAGTAAAATTTCTCCACCAACCCGTTCCTTTTTTGCTAGATGGAAGAACGTTTCTCCATAAGCTCAGTTCTGAAAGATAAGTGTGTGTGAAAGCCGTACTTCATCCAGCATGTTGGGAAAACAAAGTTTGTTTTCAGTTGCAAACTGTAATCCATATATATATAAGGGGAGGTACTAGCTCCAACTCGTTTTTACAGTGAAAACTACAAGAACATCAAACCGGCACTAGGAAAAAGACTGAGAAACCAGAGTAAAAGTTTCTCCTGTAAACCATTCCATTTGTGCTAGATGAATGAACGTCTCTGCAAATGCTAAGATGTGAAAAATAAGTGTGTGTGACAGCCGTTTTTCACCTAACTTGTTGAGAACAGAAAGATTCTTTTAAGTTGCAAACTGCACTCCATAAATATATACAGGGCGGTACTCGCTCAAGCACTGTTTTGCAGTGAAAACTGCAGGAAAAGCCAACCGGCACTAGTAAACACACTGAGAAACCAGAGTAAAAGTTCCTCCTGCAACTCGCTCCCTTTGTACTAGATGAACGAAAGTCTCTCAACATGCTCAGTTCTGAGAGGTAAGTGTGTGTGAAAGCTGTCCTTCACCTAGCTTGTTGGGAACACAAAGTTTCTTTTCAGTTGAAAACGGCACTCTATACATATATATGGGGAGGTAATCGCTCCAACTCGGTTTTACACTGAAAACTGTAGGAACTTCATCCCGGCACTAGGAAACACACTGAGAAACCAGAGTAAAAGTTTCTCCATCAAACCGTTCAATTTTTATTAGATGAACGTATGTCTCTCCAAATTCCCAGTTCTGAGTATTAAGTGTGTGTGAAAGCCGTCCTTCACTTAGCTTGTTGTGAACACGTTTCTTTTCAGATGCAAACTGCACTCCATATAGTTATATGGGTTGGTACAAGCTCCAACTCGAATTTACAGTGTAATCTGCAGGATCTTCAAACTGGCACTAGGAAACACACTGAGAAACCAGAGTAAAAGTTTCTCCTTCAAAGAGTTCCCATTGTGCTAGATGAAGGAACGTCTCTCCACATGCTCAGTACTGAGAGATAATAGTGTGTGAAAGCCTTACTTCTCCTAGCTTGTTGGGAACACACAGTTTCTTTTCAGGTGCATACAGCATTCATACATATATATGGGGAGGTATTCACTCCAACTCGCTTTTACAGTGAAAACTGCAGGAACTTCAAAACGCCACAAGGAAACACACTGAGAAACTGGAGTAAAAGTTTCTCCTGCAACCCGTTTCATTTGTGCTAGATGAAGGAACGTCTCCCCACATGCTCAGTTCATTTTGATAAGTGTGTGTGAAAGCCGCCTTCACCTAGCTTGTTGGGAACAGAAAATTTCTTTTCTGTTGCAAACTACAATCCATAAATATATATGGGGAGTTCCTCGCTTCAACTCGATTTTACACTGAAAACTGCAAGAATTTCTAACCGGCACTAGGAAACACACTGAGAATACAGAGTAAAAGTTTCTCCTGCCACCAGTTCCTTATCTACTAGATGAACAAATATCTCACCACATGCTCGGTTCTGAGTGATAAGTGTGTGTGAAAGCCGTCCTTCACCTAGCTTGCTGTGAACATAACGTTTTTTTCAGTTGCAAACTATACTCCATACATCTATATGGAGAGGTACTCGCTCCAACTCGGTTTTACAGTGAAAACTGCAGGATCTTTAAACCGGCACTAGGAAACACACTGAGAAATCAGAGTAAAATTTCTCCTCCAACCCGTTCCTTTGTTCTAGATGAACGAACGTCTCACCACATGCTCAGATCTGAGAGAAAATTTTGTGTGAAATCCGTTCTTCAAATAGCTTGTAGGGAACACAAAATTTCTTTTCAGGTGCAAATGGCACTCCATACATGTATATGTGGTGGTACAAGCTCCAAATCGACTTTACAGTGAAAACTGCAGGATCTTAAAACCGGCACTAGGAAACACACTGAGATACCAGAATAAAAGTTTCTCCATCAAACCTTAAATTTATCCTAGATGAACGAACGGATTTCCACATGCTCAGTTCTTTGTGACAAGTGTGTGTGAAAGCCGACTTTAACCTAGCATGTTGGAAAGCAAAGTTTCTTTTCTGTTGTAAATTACAGTCCATAAATATACATGTGGAGGTACTCGCTCCAACTCAGTTTTACACTGAAACATGCAGGATCTTCTAATCGGCACTAGGAAACACACTGAGAATCCAGAGTAAATCTTTCTCCTGCAACCCGTTCCCTTTGACCTAGATGAAGGAACGTCTCTCCACATGCTCAGTTCTGAGATGTAAGTGTGTGTGAATGCCGTTCAACATCAAGCTTGTTGTGAACTCAAAGTTACTTTTCAGTTGCAAATTTCACTCCATAATTATATATGGGGAGGTACTCGCTCCAACTAGGTTTTACACTGAAATTGCAGGAACTTCAATGTGGCACTAGAAAACACATTGGGAAATCAGAGTAAAATTTTTCCTGCAAACCGATCTATTGTGCTAGATGAAAGAACGTCTCTCAACAGGCTGAGTTCTGAGAGATAAGTGTGTGTGAAGCCTTTCTTCACCTAGCTTGTTGGGAACACAATGTTTCTGTTCAGTTGCCAACTGAACACCTTACATATATATGGGGAGGTACTCGCTCCAACTCGATTTTACAGTGAAAACTGCAGGAACTTCAAACCGGCACTAGGAAACACACTGAGAAATCAGAGTAAAAGTTTCTCCTGCAACCCGTTCCCTATGTGCTAGTTGAACGAACGTCTCTCCACATGCTAAGTTCTGAGAGATAAGTGTGTGTGAATGCCGTACTTCCCCAAGTTTGTTGTGAACACCACGTTTCTTTTCAGTTGCAAACTACACTCCATGCATCTATATGGGGAGGTACTAGCACCAAATCGATTTTACAGTGAAAACCGCAGGAAATTCAAACCGGCACTAGGAAACACACTGAGAAACCAGAGTAAAAGTTTCTCCTTCAAACCGTTACATTTGTGCTAGATGATCGAACGTCTTTCCACATGCTCAGTTCTTTGTGACAAGTGTGTGTGAAAGCCGCACTTCACCTAGCTTCTTGGGAACACAAAGATTCTTTTCAGTTGCAAATTACACTCCATGCATATATAGGGGAGGTACTAGCTCCAACTCGATTTTACAGTGAAAACTGCAGGAACTTCTAACCGGCACTAGGAGACACACAGAGAAAACAGAAAAAGTTTCTCCTGCAATCCGTACCTTTTGTGCTAGTTGAATGAACGTTTCTCCGCATGTTCAGTTCTGAGAGATAATAGTGTGTGAAAGCCATACCTCTCCTAGCATGTTGGGAACACAGAGTCTTTTTTCAGGTGCAAACTGCATACATATATATATATGGGGAGTTATTTACTCCAACGCGATTTTACAGTGAAAACTGCAGGAAATTCAAACCAGCACTAGGAAACACACTGAGAACCCAGAGTAAAAGTTTCTCCTGCAACCATTTCCCTTTGTGCTAGATGAACGTACGTCTCTCCACATGTTCAGTTCTCAGAGATAATTTTGTGTGATAGCCGACTTTAAACTACCTTGTTTGCAACACAAAGATTCTTTTCAGTTTCAAACTACAATCCATATATATATATATATGGGGAGGTAATCTCTCCAACAAGTTTTACAGTGAAAAATGCAGGAAATTCACACCGGCACTAGGAAACACACTGAGAAACCAGAGTAAAATTTTCTACTGAATCCCGTTCCGTTTGTGCTAAATGAACGAAATACTCACCACATGCTCAGTTCTGAAAAATAAGTGTTTTTGCAAGCTGTAATTGAAATAGCTTGTCGGGAACACAAAGATTCTTTTCAGGTGCAACCTGCACTCCATACATATATATGGGGAGGTACTCGCTCCAACTCGGTTTTACAGTGAAGACTTCAGGAATTTCAAAGGGCACTAGGAAACACACTGAGAAACCAGATTAAAAATTTCACCTGCAACACGTTCCATTTGGGCTAGACAAACGAATGTCTCTCCACATGCTCAGTTCGGAGTGATAAGTGTGTGTGAAAGCCGTCCTTCACTTATCTTGTTGTGAACACAAAGTTTTTTCAGTTGCAAACTACACTCTTTTCATATATATGGGGAGGTACACGTTCCCAACACACTTTTACACTGAAAACTGCAGAAAAATCAAACAGACAGTAGGAAACACACTGAGAAACTAGACTAAAACTTTTTCCGGCAAACCGTTACATTTGAGCTAGATGAACGAACGTCTCTCCACAAGCTCAGTTCTGAAGGATGAGTGTGTGTGAAAGCAGTACGTCACCTAACTTGTTGGGAACACAAACTTTCTTTTCAGTTGCAAACTGCAATCTTTACATATATATGGGGAGGTACCCGCTCCAACTCAGATTTACAGTGAAAACTGCAGGAACTTCAAATCAGAAATAGGAAACACACTGAGAAAACAAAAAAAGTTTTCCACTGCAAAATATTCCCTATGTGCAAAATGAAAGAATTTCTCTCCACATGCTCAGTTCTGAGAGATAAGTGTGTGTGAAAGCCGTACTTCAAGTAGCTTGTTGGGAACACAAAGTTTCTTTTCAGTTGTAAACTGTAAGCTCTACATATATATGGGTAGGTACACGTTCCAAATCTGTTTTGCAGTGAAAACTGCAGGAAATTCAAACCGGCACGAGGAAACAACATGAGAAGCCAGAGAAAAAGTTTCACCTGCAAACTTTTCCCTTTGTGCAAGATGAACGAACGTCTCTCCACATGCTCAGTTCTGAGAGATAAGTGTGTGTAAAAGCCGTCCTTCACCTAGCTTGTTGGGAAGTCAAAGTTTCTTTTCAGTAGTAAACTATACGCCATACATATATATGTGTAGGTACTGGTTCCAAATCTGTTTTACAGTGAAAACTGCAGGAACTTCCAACCGGCACTAGGAAACACACTGAGAAACCAGAGTAAATGTTTCTCCTGGAACCCTTTCCCTTTGTGCTAGATGAAGGAACGTCTCTCCACATGCTCAGTACTGAGAGATAATTGTGTGTGAAAGCCTTACTTCTCCTAGCTTGTTGGGAATACAGAGTTTCTTTTCAGGTGCATACTGCATTCATACATATATATGGGGAGGTATTCACTCCAACTCGATTTTACAGTGAAAACTGCAGGAACTTCAAAACGGCACAAGGAAACACACTGAGAAACTAGAGTAAAAGTTTCTCCTGCAACCCGTTTCATTTGTGCTAGATGAAGGAACGTCTCCCCACATGCTCAGTTCATTTTGATAAGTGTGTGTGAAAGCCGGCTTCACCTAGCTTGTTGGGAACAGAAAATTTCTTTTCTGTTGCAAACTACAATCCATAAATATATATGGGCATTTCCTTGCTTCAACTCGATTTTACACTGAAAACTGCAGGAAATTCTAACCGGCACTAGGAAACACACTGAGAAAACAGGGTAAAAGTTTCTCCTGCCACCAGTTCCTTATCTACTAGATGAAAGAACATCTCTCCACATGCCCAGTTCTGAGTGATAAGTGTGTGTGAAAGCCGTCCTTCACCTAGCTTGCTGTGAACACAAAGATTTTTTCAGTTGCAAACTACACTCCATACATACATATGGAGAGGTATTCGCTCCAACTCGGTTTTACAGTGAAAACTGCAGGATTTTTAAACCGGCACTAGGAAACACACTGAGAAATCAGAATAAAATTTCTCCTCCAACCCGTTCTTTGTTCTAGATGAACGAACGTCTCACCACATGCTCAGATCTGAGAGAAAAGTGTGTGTGAAATCCGTACTTCAAATAGCTTGTAGGGAACATAAAATTTCTTTTCATGTGCAAATGGCAATCCATACATATATATGGGGAGGTACTAGCTCCAACTCGATTTTACAGTGAAAACTGCAGGAACTTCAAACCGGCACTAGGAAACACACTGAGAAACCAGAGTAAATGTTTCTCCTGGAACCCTTTCCCTTTGTGCTAGATGAAGGAACGTCTCTCCACATGCTCAGTACTGAGAGATAATTGTGTGTGAAAGCCTTACTTCTCCTAGCTTGTTGGGAATACAGAGTTTCTTTTCAGGTGCATACTGCATTCATACATATATATGGGGAGGTATTCACTCCAACTCGATTTTACAGTGAAAACTGCAGGAACTTCAAAACGGCACAAGGAAACACACTGAGAAACTAGAGTAAAAGTTTCTCCTGCAACCCGTTTCATTTGTGCTAGATGAAGGAACGTCTCCCCACATGCTCAGTTCATTTTGATAAGTGTGTGTGAAAGCCGCCTTCACCTAGCTTGTTGGGAACAGAAAATTTCTTTTCTGTTGCAAACTACAATCCATAAATATATATGGGGAGTTCCTTGCTTCAACTCGATTTTACACTGAAAACTGCAGGAAATTCTAACCGGCACTAGGAAACACACTGAGAAAACAGGGTAAAAGTTTCTCCTGCCACCAGTTCCTTATCTACTAGATGAAAGAACATCTCTCCACATGCCCAGTTCTGAGTGATAAGTGTGTGTGAAAGCCGTCCTTCACCTAGCTTGCTGTGAACACAAAGATTTTTTCAGTTGCAAACTACACTCCATACATACATATGGAGAGGTATTCGCTCCAACTCGGTTTTACAGTGAAAACTGCAGGATCTTTAAACCGGCACTAGGAAACACACTGAGAAATCAGAATAAAATTTCTCCTCCAACCCGTTCTTTGTTCTAGATGAACGAACGTCTCACCACATGCTCAGATCTGAGAGAAAAGTGTGTGTGAAATCCGTTCTTCAAATAGCTTGTAGGGAACATAAAATTTCTTTTCATGTGCAAATGGCAATCCATACATATATATGGGGAGGTACTAGCTCTAACTCGATTTTACAGTGAAAACTGCAGGAACTTCAAACCGGCACTAGGAAGCACACTGAGAAATCAGTGTAGAAGTTTCTCCTACAACCCGTTCCCTATGTGCTAGTTCAACGAACGTCTCTCCACATGCTAAGTTCTGAGAGATAGGTGTGTGTGAATGCCGTACTTCCCCAAGATTGTTGTGAACACCACGTTTCTTTTCAGTTGAAAAATACACTCCATGCATATATATGGGGAGGTACTATCTCCAACTCGATTTTACAGTGAAAACTGCAGGAAATTCAAACCGGCACTAGGAAACACACTGAGAAACCAGAGTAAAATTTCTCCTTCAATCCGTTACATTTGTGCTAGATGATCGAACGTCTTTCCACATGCTCAGTTCTTTGTGAAAAGTAAGTGTGAAAGCCGCACTTCACCTAGCTTCTTGGGAACACAAAGATTCTTTTCAGTTGCAAACTACACTCCATGCATATATAGGGGAGGTAGTAGCTCCAACTCGATTTTACAGTGAAAACTGCAGGAACTTCTAACCGGCACTAGGAGACACACAGAGAAAACAGAAAAAGTTTCTCCTGCAATCCGTACCTTTTGTGCTAGATGAATGAAAGTTTCTCCGCATGTTCATTTCTGAGAGATAATAGTGTGTGAAAGCCATACCTCTCCTAGCATGTTGGGAACACAGAGTCTTTTTTCAGGTGCAAACTGCATTCATATATATATATGGGGAGGTATTTACTCCAACGAGATTTTACATTGAAAACTGCAGGAAATTCAAAACGGCACTAGGAAACACACTGAAAATCCAGAGTAAAATTTTCTCCTGCAACCCGTTCCCTTTGTGATAGATGAACGAAAACCTCTCCACATGCTCAGTTCTGAGTGATAAGTGTGTGTTAAAGCCGTACTTCACCTAGCTTGTTGTGAACACAACGTTTCTTTTCACGTGCAAACTGTACTCCATACATGTATATGGGGTGGTACTGGCTCCAACTCGATTTTACAGTGTAAAGTACAGGATGTTCAAACTGGCACAAGGAAACACACTGAGAAACCAGAGAAAAAGTTTCTCCTTCGAACCGTTCTCATTCTGCTAGATGAAGGAACGTCTCTCCAAATGCTCATTTCTGAGAGATAATTGTGTGTGAAAGCCATACTTCTCCTAGCTGGTTGGGACCACAGAGTTTCTTTTGATGTGCAAACTGCATTCATACATATATATAGGGAGCTATTCACTCCAACTCGATTTTACATTGAAAACTGCAGGAACTTCAAAATGGCACTAGGAAACACACTGAGAAACCAGAGTAAAATTTCCCCTGCAACCCGTTCCCTTTGTGCTAGATGAACGAACATCTATCCACATGCTCAGTTCTGAGAGATAAGTGTGTTTGAAAGCCGTACTTCACCTAGCTTGTTGTGAACACAACGTTTCTTTTCAGGTGCAAACTGCACTCCATACATGTATATCGGGTGGTACAAGCTCCAACTCGATTTTACAGTGTAAACTGCAGGATCTTCAAACCGGCACAAGGAAACACACTGAGAAACCAGAGTAAAAGTTTCTCCTTCAAAACGTTCCCATTTTGCAAGATGAAGGAACGTCTCCACACATGCTCAGTTCTTTTTGATAAGTGTGTGTGAAAGCCGCCTTCACCTAGCTTTTTGGGAACACAAAGATTCTTTTCTATTGGAAACTACAATCCATACATATATATGGGGAGGTACACGATCCAACTATATTTTACACTGAAAACTGCAGGAAATTCTAACCGGCACTAGGAAACACACTGAGAAAACAGAGTAAAAGTTTCTCCTGCAATACGTTCCCTTTGTGCTTGATGAACGAACGTCTCTCCAAATGCTCAGTTCTTTGAGATAAGTGTGTGTGAAAGCCGTCCTTCACCGAGCTTTTCGGGAACACAAATTTTCTTTTCAATTGCCAACTACACTCCATGCATATATATGGGGTAGTTCTCGCTCCAACTCGGTTTTACTGTGAAAAGTGCAGGAAATTCAAACCGGAACATGGAAAGACACTGAGAAACCACAGTAAAAGTTTCTCTTGCAAAACTTTCCCTTTATGCTAAATGAACGAACGTCTCTCCACATGCTAAATTTTGAGAGGTAAGTGTGTGTGAAAGCCGTTATTCACCTAGCTTGTTTGGAATACAGAGTTTCTTTTCAGTTGCAAGCTGCAATCCATACATATATATGGGGAAGTACTCACTCCAAAACGGTTTTGCTGTGAAAACTGCAGGAACTTCATACCGGCAGTAGGAAACACACTGAGAAACCAGAGTAAAAATTTCTCCTTCAAACCGTTACATTTGTGCTAGATGATCGAACGTCTTTCCACATGCTCAGTTCTTTGTGACAAGTGAGTGTGAAAGCCGCACTTCGCCTAGCTTCTTGGGAACAAAAAGATTCTTTTCAGTTGCAAACTACACTCCATGCATATATATGGGGAGGTACTAGCTCCAACTCGATTTTACAGTGAAAACTGCAGGAACTTCTAACCGGCACTAGGAGACACCCAGAGTAAACAGAAAAAGGTTCTCCAGCAATCCGTACCTTTTGTGCTAGGTGAATGAAGGTTTCTCTGCATGTTCATTTCTGAGAGATAATAGTGTGTGAAAGCCATACCACTCCTAGCATCTTGGGAACACAGACTCTTTTTTCAGGTGCAAAATGCATTCATATATATATATGGGGAGGTATTTACTCCAACGCGATTTTACAGTGAAAACTGCAGGAAATTCAAAACGGCACTAGGAAACACAGTGAGAAACCAGAGTAAAAGTTTCTCCTTCAAACCGTTCCCATTGTGCTAGATGAAGGAACGTCTCTCCACATGCTCAGTTTTGAGAGATAATTGTGTGTGAAAGCCATACTTCTCCTAGCTGGTTGGGACCACAGAGATTCTTTAGATGTGCAAACTGCATTCATACATATATATAGGGAGCTATTCACTCCAAATTGATTTTACATTGAAATCTGCAGGAATTTCAAAATGGCACTAGGAAACACACTGAGAAACCAGAGTAAAATTTCTCCTGCAACCCGTTCCCTTTGTGCTAGATGAACGAACATCTCTCCACATGCTCAGTTCTTAGAGATAAGTGTGTGTGAAAGCTGTACTTCACCTAGCTTGTTGTGAACACAACGTTTCTTTTCAGGTGCAAACTGCACTCCATACATGTATATCGGGTGGTACTAGGTCCAACTCGATTTTACAGTGTAAACTGCAGGATCTTCAAACCGGCAATAGGAAACACACTGAGAAACCAGAGTAAAAGTTTCTCCTTCAAACCGTTCCCATTTTGCAAGATGAAGGAAAGTCCCCACACATGCTCAGTTCTTTTTGATAAGTGTGTGTGAAAGCCGCCTTCACCTAGCTTTTTGGGAACACAAAGTTTCTTTTCTATTGGAAACTACAATCCATACATATATATGGGGAGGTAATCGATCCAACTATATTTTACACTGAAAACTGCAGGAAATTCTAACCGGCACTAGGAAACACACTGAGAAAACAGAGTAAAAGTTTCTCCTGCAATACGTTCCCTTTGTGCTTGATGAACGAACGTCTCTCTAAATGCTCAGTTCTTTGAGATAAGTGTGTGTGAAAGCCGTCCTTCACCGAGCTTTTCGGGAACACAAATTTTCTTTTGAATTGCCAACTACACTCCATGCATATATATGGGGTAGTTCTCGCTCCAACTCGGTTTTACTGTGAAAAGTGCAGGAAATTCAAACCGGAACATGGAAAGACACTGAGAAACCACAGTAAAAGTTTCTCTTGCAAAACTTTCCCTTTAAGCTAAATGAACGAACGTCTCGCCCCATGCTAAATTTTGAGAGTTAAATGTGTGTGAAAGCCGTTATTCACCTAGCTTGTTTGGAATACAGAGTTTCTTTTCAGTTGCAAGCTGCAATCCATACATATATATGGGGAAGTACTCACTCCAACACGGTTTTGCTGTGAAAACTGCAGGAACTTAATACCGGCACTAGGAATCACAGTGAGAAACCAGAGTAAAAGTTTCTCATGCAACCCGTTCCCTATGTGCTAGATGAACGAAAGTCTCTCCAAAGTTTCAGTTCTGAGTGATAATTGTGTGTGAAAGCCATATTTCAACTAGCTTGTTGGGAACACAAAGATTTTTTTTAGTTTCTAAGAACAATCCATACATATATATGGGGAGATACTCGCTCGAACACGGTTTTACACTGAAAACTGCAGGAATATTTAACCGGCACTAGGAAAAACACTGAGAAAACAGAGTAAAAATTTCTGCTGCAATCCGTTCCATTTGTGCTAGGTTAACAAACGTCTCTCCACATGATCAGTTGTTTGAGATAAGTGTGTGAGAAAGCCGTCCTCCACATATCTTCTTGGGAACACAAAGTTCCTTTTCAGTTGCAAACTGCACTCCATATATTTCTATGGGGAGGTACGCGCTCCAACAAGTTTTTACAATGAAAATTGCATGATCTTAAATTCGGCACTAGGAAACACACTGAGAAACCAGAATAAAAGTTTCTCCTTCAAACCTTAAATTTGTGTTAGATGAACGAACGTATTTCCACATGATCAGTTCTTTGTGATAAGTGTGTGTGAAACCCGACTTTAACCTAGCATGTTGGGAACACAATGTTTCTTTTCTGTTGTAAACTACAGTCCATAAATATACATGTGGAGGTACTCGCTCCAAATCGGTTTTACACTGAAAACTGCAGGATCTTCTAATCGGTACTAGGAAACACACTGAGAATCCAGAGTAAATCTTTCTCCTGCCACCCGTTCCCTTTGAGCTAAATGAAGGAACGTCTCTCCACATGCTCAGTTCTGAGATGTAAGTGTGTGTGAATGCCGTTCAACATCAAGCTTCTTGTGAACTCAAAGTTTCTTTTCAGTTGCAAATTTCACTCCATAATTATATATGGGGAGGTACTCGCTCCAACTAGGTTTTACACTGAAATTGCAGGAACTTCAATGTGGCACTAGAAAACAGACTGGGAAATCAGAGTAAAATTTTTCCTGCAAACCGATCTATTGTGCTAGATGAAAGAACGTCTCTCCACATGCTCAGTTCTGATAGATAAGTGTGTGTGAAAGCCTTTCTTCACCTAGCTTGTTGGGAACACAGAGTTTCTCTTCAGTTGCCAACTGCACTCCATACATATATATGGGGAAGTACTCGCTCCAACTCGGTTTTACAGTGAAAACTGCAGGAACTTCAAACCGGCACTAGGAAGCACACTGAGAAATCAGAGTAGAAGTTTCTCCTACAACCCGTTCCCTATGTGCTAGTTCAACGAACGTCTCTCCACATGCTAAGTTCTGAGAGATAACTGTGTGTGAATGCCGTACTTCCCCAAGATTGTTGTGAACACCACGTTACTTTTCAGTTGCAAACTACAATCCATGCATATATATGGGGAGGTACTAGCTCCAACACGATTTTACAGTGAAATCTGCAGGAAATTCAAACCGGCACTAGGAAACACACTGAGAAAACAGAGTAAAAATTTCTCCTTCAAACCGTTACACTTGTGCTAGATGATCGAACGTCTTTCCACATGCTCAGTTCTTTGTGACAAGTGAGTGTGAAAGCCGCACTTCACCTAGCTTCTTGGGAACACAAAGATTCTTTTCAGTTGCAAACTACACTCCATGCATATATAGGGGAGGTAGTAGCTCCAACTCGATTTTACAGTGAAAACTGCAGGAACTTCTAACCGGCACTAGGAGACACACAGAGAAAACAGAAAAAGTTTCTCCTGCAATCCGTACCTTTTGTGCTAGGTGAATGAAAGTTTCTCCGCATGTTCATTTCTGAGAGATAATAGTGTGTGAAAGCCATACCTCTCCTAGCATGTTGGGAACACAGAGTCTTTTTTCAGGTGCAAACTGCATTCATATATATATATGGGGAGGTATTTACTCCAACGAGATTTTACATTGAAAACTGCAGGAAATTCAAAACGGCACTAGGAAACACACTGAAAATCCAGAGTAAAATTTTCTCCTGCAACCCGTTCCCTTTGTGATAGATGAACGAAAACCTCTCCACATGCTCAGTTCTGAGTGATAAGTGTGTGTGAAAGCCGTCCTTCACCTAGCTTGTTGGGAACACAGAGCTTCTTTTCAATTGCAAACTGCACTTCATACATATATATGGCGAGGTACCCGCTCCAACTATGTTTTGCAGTGAAAACTGCAGGAATTTCAAACCGGCACTAGGAAACAGACTGAGAAACCAGAGTAAAAGTTTCTCCTGCATCCCGTTCCCCTTTTGCTAGATGAACCAAAGTCTCTCCACATGCTCAGTTCGGAGAAATAATTGTGTGTGAAAGCCGTGCTTCACATAGCTTTTTGGGAACACAAATTTTCTTTTCAGTTGCGAACTGCACTCCATACATATATATGGGGAGGTACTCGCTCCAAATCCTTTTTACCGTGAAAATTACAGGAACTTCAAACCGGCACTAGGAAACACACTGAGAAACCAGAGTAAAAGTTTCTCCTGCAACCGGTTCCATTTGTGCTAGATGAACGAACGTCTCTCCACATGCTCAGTTCTGAGATATAATTTTGTTTGAAATCCGACCTTCACCTAGCTTGTTGGGAACATAAATTTTCTTTATAGTTGAAAAATGCAATCCATACATGTATATGTGAATGTACTCGCTCCAACTAGGTTATACAGTGAAAAATGCAGGAACTTCAAACCGGCACTAGGAAACACACTGAGAAATCAGAGTAAAAGATTCTCCTGCAACTTGTTCCCTTTGTGCTAGCTGAAAGAACGTCTCTCCACAAGCTAAGTTCTGAGAGATAAGTTTGTGTGCAAGTCGTCCTTCACCTAGCTTATTGGTAACACAAAGTTTCTATTCAGTTGCAAACTGCACTCCATACATATATATGGATAGGTACTTGCTCCAACTGTGTTTTACTGTGAAAACTGCAGGAACTTCAATACAGGCACTAGGAAACACACTGAGAAACCAGAGTAAAAGTTTCTCAAGCAACCCTTTCACTTTGTGATAGATGAACGAACTTCTCTCCACATGCTCAGTTCTGAGAGATGTGTGTGTGAAATCCGTCCTTCACCTAGCTTGTTGGGTACACAAACTTTCTTTTCAGTTGCAAAGTGCACTCCATACATATTTATGGTGAGGTACTCTCTAAAATTGGGTTTTACAATGAAAACTGCAGGAACTTAAAACCAGCACTAGGAAACACACTGAGAAACCAGAGAAATAGTTTCTCCTCCAACCCGTGTCGTTTGTGCTGGATGAACGAACGTATCTCCACATGGTCAGTTCTGAGAGATAAGTGTGTGTGAAAGCCGTCCTTCAACTAAATTGTTGGGAAAACAGAGTTTCTTTTCCGTTACAAAATTCACTCCATACATATATATGGGGAGGTACTCGCTCCAACACGGTTTTTCATTGAAAACTGCAGGAACATCAAACCGGCTCTAGGGAACACACTGAGAAACCAGAGAAAAGTTTCTCCTGCAACCCGTTCCATTTGTGCGAGATGAACGAACGTCTTTCCAAATGCTCAGTTCTGAGAGATAAGTGTGGGCGAAAGCCGTCCTTCACCTAGGTAGTTGGGATCACAGAGTTTCTTTTCAGTTGCAAACAGGACTCCATACTTATATATGCGGAGGTACTCACTCCAACTCGGTTTTACCTTGAAAACTACAGGAACTTCAAACCGGCACTAGGAAACACACTGAGAAACCCGAGAAAAAGTTTCTCCTGCAAACCGTTCCCTTTGTGCTAGATGAACGAACGTCTCTCCACATGCTCAGTTCTGAGATATAAGTATGTTTGAAATCCGTCCTTCACCGAGCTTCTTGGTAACATAAATTTTCTTTTCAGTTGCAAACTGCAATCCATACATGTATATGTGGATGTACTCGGTCCAACAAGATTTTACAGTGAAAACTTAAGGAACTTCAAAACGGCATTAGGAAACACACTGAGAAAACAGAGTAAAATTTCTCCTGCAACCGGTTCACATTTTGCTAGATAAACGAACGTCTCTCCACAACTCAGTTCTGAGATATAAGTGGGTGTGGAAGCCGTCCTTCACCTAGCTTGTTGGGAACACAAATTTTATTTTCAGTTGCAAACTGCACTCCATAAATATGTATGGGGAGGTACTCTCTCCAAATCTGTTTTACCATGAAAACTGCAGGAACTTCAAACCGGCACTAGGAAACACTCTGAGGAATCAGAGTATAAGTTTCTCCTGTAACCCGTTCCCTTTGTGCCAGATGAACGAAAGTCTCTCCACATGCTCAGTTCTGAGAGATAAGTATGTGTGAAATCCGAACTTCACCTAGCTTGTAGGGAACACAAATTTTCTTTTCAGTTGCAGACTGCAATCCATATATGTATATGCGGAGGTACTCGCTCCAACAAGTTTTTATACTAAAAACTGCAGGAAATTCAAACCGGCACTAGGAAATACACTGAGAAACCAGAGTAAATATTTCTTCTGCAACCCGTTCCCTTTGTGCTAGATGAACGAATACCTCTCCACATGCTCAGTTCTGAGTTATGAGTGTGGCTGAAAGCCGTCCTTCACCCCGCTTTCTGGGAACACAGAGTTTCTTTTCAGTTGCAAACTGCACTTCATACATATATATGGCAGGTAACTGTTCCAACCAAATTTTACAGTGAAAACTGCAGGAACTTCAAACCGGCACTAGGAAACAGACTGAGAAACCAGAGTAAAAGATTCTCCTGCAAATCTTTCCCTTTGTGCTAGCTGAAAGAACGTCTCTCCACATGCTCAGTTCTGAGAGATAAGTTTGTGTGCAAGTCGTCCTTCACCTAGCTTGTTGGTAACACAAACTTTCTATTCAGTTGCAAACTGCACTCCATACATATATATGGGAAGGTACTCGCTCCAACTCTGTTTTACTGTGAAAACTGCAGGAACTTCTAACCGGCACTAGGAAACACACTGAGAAACTAGAGTAATAGTTTCTCCTTCAACCCGTTCATTTTATGCTAGATGAACGAATATCTCTGCACATGCTCTGTTCTGAGATATATGTGTGTGTGTGAAAGCCGCCCTTCACCTAGCTTGTTGGGAACACAAAGTTTGTTTTCAGTTGAAAACTGCACTCCATAGATATATATGGGGAGGTACTCGCTCTAACTCGGTTTTACCGAGAAAACTGCTGGAACTTCAGACCGGCACTAGGAAACACACTGAGAAACCAGAGTAAAAGTTTCTCCAGCAACGTTTTCACTTTGGGATAGATGAACGAACGTCTCTCCACATACTCAGTTCTGATACATAAGTGTGTGTGAATGCCGAACTTCATCTAGCATGTTGGGAACACAAGGTTTCTTTTCACTTGCAAACTACTCTCCATAAATTTATATGAGTTGGTACTCGCTCCAACTCGGTTTTACAGTGAAAACTGTAGGAATTTCAAACCTGCACTAGGAAACACACTGAGAAACCAGAGTAATACTTTCTCCTGCAACCTTTTCCACTTGTGCTAGATGAACGAACGTTTCTCAACATGCTCACTTCTGAGAAAAAAGTGTGTGTGAATACCGTCCTTCAGGTAGCATGTTGGGAACAGAAAGTTTCTTTTAATTTGCAGACGGCACTCCATACATATATATGGGGCGGTTCCCGCTCCAACACGGTTTTGCAGTGAAAACTGCAGGAACTTAAAACCGGCACTAGGAAACACTATGAGAAATCACAGTAAAAATTCCTCCTGCATACCGTTCAATTTGTAATATACGAACGAACGTCTCTCCTCAAGCTCAGTTCTGAGAAATATGTGTGTGTGAAAGCCGTCCTTCACCCAGGATTTGGGAACACAAAGTTTCTTTTCAGTTGCCAAAAGCACTCCATACATGTTTATATGAAAGTACTCGCTCCAACATGATTTTACTGTGAAAACTGCAGGAACTTCAAACCGGCACTATTAAAAACATTGAGAAACCAGAGTAAAAGTTTCCCTTGCAACCCATTCCCTTTGTACTAGATGACCGAACGTCTCTCCACATGCTCAGTTTGAGAGTTAAGTGTGTGTGAAAGCCGTCCTTAACCTAGCTTGTTGGGAACACAAACTTTCTTTTCAGTTGAAAACTGCACTCCATACATATATATTGGGATATACTCACTCCAACTCGGTTTACACTGAAAACTGCAGGAACTTCAAACCTGCACTATTAAAAACATTGAGAAACCAGAGTAAAAGTTTCCCTTGCAACCCATTCCCTTTGTACTAGATGACCAAACGTCTCTCCACATGCTCAGTTCTGACAGATAAGTGTGTGTGAAAGCCGCCCTTAACCTAGCTTGTAGGGAACACAAACTTTCATTTCAGTTGCCAACTGCACTTCATACATATATATGGGGAGGTACTCGCTCCAAATCGGTTTTACACTGAAAACGGGAGGAATTTCAAACCGGCACTAGGAAACACACTGAGAAATCATAGTAATACTTTCCCCTGCAACCCGTTCCCTTTGTGCTAGATGAACGAACGTCTCTCCACATGCTCAGTTATGAGAGAAAATTGTGTGTGAATGACGACCTTCACCTTGCTTATTTGGAACACAAAGTTTCTTTTCAGTTACAAACTAGACTCCATACATATATATGGAGATGTACTCGCTCCAACTCTGTTTTACAGTGAAAACTGCAGGAACTTCAAATCGGCATTAGGAAACACACTGAGAAACCAGAGACAATTTTCTCCTGCAACCCGATCCCTTTGTACTAGATGAACGATCGTCTGTCCAAATGCTCAGTTCTGAGAGATAAGTGTGTGTGAAAGCCATTCTTCGCTTAGATTGTTGGGAACACAAAGTTTCTTTTCAGTTGAAAACTGCTCTCCATACATATATATGGGGAGGTACTCACTCCAACTCGGTTTTACACTGAAAACTGCAGGAAATTCAAACCGACACTAGGAAACACACTAAGAAACCAGTGTAAACTTTCTCCTGCAACCTGTTCCACATTTGATAGATGAACGAACGTCTTTCCTCATACTCAGTTCTGAGAGATAAGTGTGTGTGAATTCCGAACTTCATCTACCATGTTGGAAACACAAAGGTTTTTTTCACTTGCAAACAACTATCCATAAATATATATAAGGTGGTACTCGCTCCAACTATGTTTTACAGTGAAAACTGCAGGAAATTCAAAGCGGTACTAGGAAACACATTGAGAAACCAGAGTAAAATTTTTCTGCAACCCGTTCCATTTGTACTAGATGAACGAACATCTCTCCATATGCTCTGCTCTGAGAAATAAGTGTGTGTGAATGCCGAACTTCAACTGCTATATTGGGAACACAAAGTTTCTTTTCAGTTGCAAAATAATCTCCATACATTTATATGAGGAGGTACTCGCTCCAAATCTGTTTTACAGTGAAATCTGCAGGAACTTCAAAACGGCACTAGGAAACACACTGAGAAACCAGAGTAAAATTTCTCCACCAACCCGTTCCTTTTTTGCTAGATGGAAGAACGTTTCTCCATAAGCTCAGTTCTGAAAGATAAGTGTGTGTGAAAGCCGTACTTCATCCAGCATGTTGGGAAAACAAAGTTTGTTTTCAGTTGCAAACTGTAATCCATATATATATAAGGGGAGGTACTAGCTCCAACTCGTTTTTACAGTGAAAACTACAAGAACATCAAACCGGCACTAGGAAAAAGACTGAGAAACCAGAGTAAAAGTTTCTCCTGTAAACCATTCCATTTGTGCTAGATGAATGAACGTCTCTGCAAATGCTAAGATGTGAAAAATAAGTGTGTGTGACAGCCGTTTTTCACCTAACTTGTTGAGAACAGAAAGATTCTTTTAAGTTGCAAACTGCACTCCATAAATATATACAGGGCGGTACTCGCTCAAGCACTGTTTTGCAGTGAAAACTGCAGGAAAAGCCAACCGGCACTAGTAAACACACTGAGAAACCAGAGTAAAAGTTCCTCCTGCAACTCGCTCCCTTTGTACTAGATGAACGAAAGTCTCTCAACATGCTCAGTTCTGAGAGGTAAGTGTGTGTGAAAGCTGTCCTTCACCTAGCTTGTTGGGAACACAAAGTTTCTTTTCAGTTGAAAACGGCACTCTATACATATATATGGGGAGGTAATCGCTCCAACTCGGTTTTACACTGAAAACTGTAGGAACTTCATCCCGGCACTAGGAAACACACTGAGAAACCAGAGTAAAAGTTTCTCCATCAAACCGTTCAATTTTTATTAGATGAACGTATGTCTCTCCAAATTCCCAGTTCTGAGTATTAAGTGTGTGTGAAAGCCGTCCTTCACTTAGCTTGTTGTGAACACGTTTCTTTTCAGATGCAAACTGCACTCCATATAGTTATATGGGTTGGTACAAGCTCCAACTCGAATTTACAGTGTAATCTGCAGGATCTTCAAACTGGCACTAGGAAACACACTGAGAAACCAGAGTAAAAGTTTCTCCTTCAAAGAGTTCCCATTGTGCTAGATGAAGGAACGTCTCTCCACATGCTCAGTACTGAGAGATAATAGTGTGTGAAAGCCTTACTTCTCCTAGCTTGTTGGGAACACACAGTTTCTTTTCAGGTGCATACAGCATTCATACATATATATGGGGAGGTATTCACTCCAACTCGCTTTTACAGTGAAAACTGCAGGAACTTCAAAACGCCACAAGGAAACACACTGAGAAACTGGAGTAAAAGTTTCTCCTGCAACCCGTTTCATTTGTGCTAGATGAAGGAACGTCTCCCCACATGCTCAGTTCATTTTGATAAGTGTGTGTGAAAGCCGCCTTCACCTAGCTTGTTGGGAACAGAAAATTTCTTTTCTGTTGCAAACTACAATCCATAAATATATATGGGGAGTTCCTCGCTTCAACTCGATTTTACACTGAAAACTGCAAGAATTTCTAACCGGCACTAGGAAACACACTGAGAATACAGAGTAAAAGTTTCTCCTGCCACCAGTTCCTTATCTACTAGATGAACAAATATCTCACCACATGCTCGGTTCTGAGTGATAAGTGTGTGTGAAAGCCGTCCTTCACCTAGCTTGCTGTGAACATAACGTTTTTTTCAGTTGCAAACTATACTCCATACATCTATATGGAGAGGTACTCGCTCCAACTCGGTTTTACAGTGAAAACTGCAGGATCTTTAAACCGGCACTAGGAAACACACTGAGAAATCAGAGTAAAATTTCTCCTCCAACCCGTTCCTTTGTTCTAGATGAACGAACGTCTCACCACATGCTCAGATCTGAGAGAAAATTTTGTGTGAAATCCGTTCTTCAAATAGCTTGTAGGGAACACAAAATTTCTTTTCAGGTGCAAATGGCACTCCATACATGTATATGTGGTGGTACAAGCTCCAAATCGACTTTACAGTGAAAACTGCAGGATCTTAAAACCGGCACTAGGAAACACACTGAGATACCAGAATAAAAGTTTCTCCATCAAACCTTAAATTTATCCTAGATGAACGAACGGATTTCCACATGCTCAGTTCTTTGTGACAAGTGTGTGTGAAAGCCGACTTTAACCTAGCATGTTGGAAAGCAAAGTTTCTTTTCTGTTGTAAATTACAGTCCATAAATATACATGTGGAGGTACTCGCTCCAACTCAGTTTTACACTGAAACATGCAGGATCTTCTAATCGGCACTAGGAAACACACTGAGAATCCAGAGTAAATCTTTCTCCTGCAACCCGTTCCCTTTGACCTAGATGAAGGAACGTCTCTCCACATGCTCAGTTCTGAGATGTAAGTGTGTGTGAATGCCGTTCAACATCAAGCTTGTTGTGAACTCAAAGTTACTTTTCAGTTGCAAATTTCACTCCATAATTATATATGGGGAGGTACTCGCTCCAACTAGGTTTTACACTGAAATTGCAGGAACTTCAATGTGGCACTAGAAAACACATTGGGAAATCAGAGTAAAATTTTTCCTGCAAACCGATCTATTGTGCTAGATGAAAGAACGTCTCTCAACAGGCTGAGTTCTGAGAGATAAGTGTGTGTGAAGCCTTTCTTCACCTAGCTTGTTGGGAACACAATGTTTCTGTTCAGTTGCCAACTGAACACCTTACATATATATGGGGAGGTACTCGCTCCAACTCGATTTTACAGTGAAAACTGCAGGAACTTCAAACCGGCACTAGGAAACACACTGAGAAATCAGAGTAAAAGTTTCTCCTGCAACCCGTTCCCTATGTGCTAGTTGAACGAACGTCTCTCCACATGCTAAGTTCTGAGAGATAAGTGTGTGTGAATGCCGTACTTCCCCAAGTTTGTTGTGAACACCACGTTTCTTTTCAGTTGCAAACTACACTCCATGCATCTATATGGGGAGGTACTAGCACCAAATCGATTTTACAGTGAAAACCGCAGGAAATTCAAACCGGCACTAGGAAACACACTGAGAAACCAGAGTAAAAGTTTCTCCTTCAAACCGTTACATTTGTGCTAGATGATCGAACGTCTTTCCACATGCTCAGTTCTTTGTGACAAGTGTGTGTGAAAGCCGCACTTCACCTAGCTTCTTGGGAACACAAAGATTCTTTTCAGTTGCAAATTACACTCCATGCATATATAGGGGAGGTACTAGCTCCAACTCGATTTTACAGTGAAAACTGCAGGAACTTCTAACCGGCACTAGGAGACACACAGAGAAAACAGAAAAAGTTTCTCCTGCAATCCGTACCTTTTGTGCTAGTTGAATGAACGTTTCTCCGCATGTTCAGTTCTGAGAGATAATAGTGTGTGAAAGCCATACCTCTCCTAGCATGTTGGGAACACAGAGTCTTTTTTCAGGTGCAAACTGCATACATATATATATATGGGGAGTTATTTACTCCAACGCGATTTTACAGTGAAAACTGCAGGAAATTCAAACCAGCACTAGGAAACACACTGAGAACCCAGAGTAAAAGTTTCTCCTGCAACCATTTCCCTTTGTGCTAGATGAACGTACGTCTCTCCACATGTTCAGTTCTCAGAGATAATTTTGTGTGATAGCCGACTTTAAACTACCTTGTTTGCAACACAAAGATTCTTTTCAGTTTCAAACTACAATCCATATATATATATATATGGGGAGGTAATCTCTCCAACAAGTTTTACAGTGAAAAATGCAGGAAATTCACACCGGCACTAGGAAACACACTGAGAAACCAGAGTAAAATTTTCTACTGAATCCCGTTCCGTTTGTGCTAAATGAACGAAATACTCACCACATGCTCAGTTCTGAAAAATAAGTGTTTTTGCAAGCTGTAATTGAAATAGCTTGTCGGGAACACAAAGATTCTTTTCAGGTGCAACCTGCACTCCATACATATATATGGGGAGGTACTCGCTCCAACTCGGTTTTACAGTGAAGACTTCAGGAATTTCAAAGGGCACTAGGAAACACACTGAGAAACCAGATTAAAAATTTCACCTGCAACACGTTCCATTTGGGCTAGACAAACGAATGTCTCTCCACATGCTCAGTTCGGAGTGATAAGTGTGTGTGAAAGCCGTCCTTCACTTATCTTGTTGTGAACACAAAGTTTTTTCAGTTGCAAACTACACTCTTTTCATATATATGGGGAGGTACACGTTCCCAACACACTTTTACACTGAAAACTGCAGAAAAATCAAACAGACAGTAGGAAACACACTGAGAAACTAGACTAAAACTTTTTCCGGCAAACCGTTACATTTGAGCTAGATGAACGAACGTCTCTCCACAAGCTCAGTTCTGAAGGATGAGTGTGTGTGAAAGCAGTACGTCACCTAACTTGTTGGGAACACAAACTTTCTTTTCAGTTGCAAACTGCAATCTTTACATATATATGGGGAGGTACCCGCTCCAACTCAGATTTACAGTGAAAACTGCAGGAACTTCAAATCAGAAATAGGAAACACACTGAGAAAACAAAAAAAGTTTTCCACTGCAAAATATTCCCTATGTGCAAAATGAAAGAATTTCTCTCCACATGCTCAGTTCTGAGAGATAAGTGTGTGTGAAAGCCGTACTTCAAGTAGCTTGTTGGGAACACAAAGTTTCTTTTCAGTTGTAAACTGTAAGCTCTACATATATATGGGTAGGTACACGTTCCAAATCTGTTTTGCAGTGAAAACTGCAGGAAATTCAAACCGGCACGAGGAAACAACATGAGAAGCCAGAGAAAAAGTTTCACCTGCAAACTTTTCCCTTTGTGCAAGATGAACGAACGTCTCTCCACATGCTCAGTTCTGAGAGATAAGTGTGTGTAAAAGCCGTCCTTCACCTAGCTTGTTGGGAAGTCAAAGTTTCTTTTCAGTAGTAAACTATACGCCATACATATATATGTGTAGGTACTGGTTCCAAATCTGTTTTACAGTGAAAACTGCAGGAACTTCCAACCGGCACTAGGAAACACACTGAGAAACCAGAGTAAATGTTTCTCCTGGAACCCTTTCCCTTTGTGCTAGATGAAGGAACGTCTCTCCACATGCTCAGTACTGAGAGATAATTGTGTGTGAAAGCCTTACTTCTCCTAGCTTGTTGGGAATACAGAGTTTCTTTTCAGGTGCATACTGCATTCATACATATATATGGGGAGGTATTCACTCCAACTCGATTTTACAGTGAAAACTGCAGGAACTTCAAAACGGCACAAGGAAACACACTGAGAAACTAGAGTAAAAGTTTCTCCTGCAACCCGTTTCATTTGTGCTAGATGAAGGAACGTCTCCCCACATGCTCAGTTCATTTTGATAAGTGTGTGTGAAAGCCGGCTTCACCTAGCTTGTTGGGAACAGAAAATTTCTTTTCTGTTGCAAACTACAATCCATAAATATATATGGGCATTTCCTTGCTTCAACTCGATTTTACACTGAAAACTGCAGGAAATTCTAACCGGCACTAGGAAACACACTGAGAAAACAGGGTAAAAGTTTCTCCTGCCACCAGTTCCTTATCTACTAGATGAAAGAACATCTCTCCACATGCCCAGTTCTGAGTGATAAGTGTGTGTGAAAGCCGTCCTTCACCTAGCTTGCTGTGAACACAAAGATTTTTTCAGTTGCAAACTACACTCCATACATACATATGGAGAGGTATTCGCTCCAACTCGGTTTTACAGTGAAAACTGCAGGATTTTTAAACCGGCACTAGGAAACACACTGAGAAATCAGAATAAAATTTCTCCTCCAACCCGTTCTTTGTTCTAGATGAACGAACGTCTCACCACATGCTCAGATCTGAGAGAAAAGTGTGTGTGAAATCCGTACTTCAAATAGCTTGTAGGGAACATAAAATTTCTTTTCATGTGCAAATGGCAATCCATACATATATATGGGGAGGTACTAGCTCCAACTCGATTTTACAGTGAAAACTGCAGGAACTTCAAACCGGCACTAGGAAACACACTGAGAAACCAGAGTAAATGTTTCTCCTGGAACCCTTTCCCTTTGTGCTAGATGAAGGAACGTCTCTCCACATGCTCAGTACTGAGAGATAATTGTGTGTGAAAGCCTTACTTCTCCTAGCTTGTTGGGAATACAGAGTTTCTTTTCAGGTGCATACTGCATTCATACATATATATGGGGAGGTATTCACTCCAACTCGATTTTACAGTGAAAACTGCAGGAACTTCAAAACGGCACAAGGAAACACACTGAGAAACTAGAGTAAAAGTTTCTCCTGCAACCCGTTTCATTTGTGCTAGATGAAGGAACGTCTCCCCACATGCTCAGTTCATTTTGATAAGTGTGTGTGAAAGCCGCCTTCACCTAGCTTGTTGGGAACAGAAAATTTCTTTTCTGTTGCAAACTACAATCCATAAATATATATGGGGAGTTCCTTGCTTCAACTCGATTTTACACTGAAAACTGCAGGAAATTCTAACCGGCACTAGGAAACACACTGAGAAAACAGGGTAAAAGTTTCTCCTGCCACCAGTTCCTTATCTACTAGATGAAAGAACATCTCTCCACATGCCCAGTTCTGAGTGATAAGTGTGTGTGAAAGCCGTCCTTCACCTAGCTTGCTGTGAACACAAAGATTTTTTCAGTTGCAAACTACACTCCATACATACATATGGAGAGGTATTCGCTCCAACTCGGTTTTACAGTGAAAACTGCAGGATCTTTAAACCGGCACTAGGAAACACACTGAGAAATCAGAATAAAATTTCTCCTCCAACCCGTTCTTTGTTCTAGATGAACGAACGTCTCACCACATGCTCAGATCTGAGAGAAAAGTGTGTGTGAAATCCGTTCTTCAAATAGCTTGTAGGGAACATAAAATTTCTTTTCATGTGCAAATGGCAATCCATACATATATATGGGGAGGTACTAGCTCTAACTCGATTTTACAGTGAAAACTGCAGGAACTTCAAACCGGCACTAGGAAGCACACTGAGAAATCAGTGTAGAAGTTTCTCCTACAACCCGTTCCCTATGTGCTAGTTCAACGAACGTCTCTCCACATGCTAAGTTCTGAGAGATAGGTGTGTGTGAATGCCGTACTTCCCCAAGATTGTTGTGAACACCACGTTTCTTTTCAGTTGAAAAATACACTCCATGCATATATATGGGGAGGTACTATCTCCAACTCGATTTTACAGTGAAAACTGCAGGAAATTCAAACCGGCACTAGGAAACACACTGAGAAACCAGAGTAAAATTTCTCCTTCAATCCGTTACATTTGTGCTAGATGATCGAACGTCTTTCCACATGCTCAGTTCTTTGTGAAAAGTAAGTGTGAAAGCCGCACTTCACCTAGCTTCTTGGGAACACAAAGATTCTTTTCAGTTGCAAACTACACTCCATGCATATATAGGGGAGGTAGTAGCTCCAACTCGATTTTACAGTGAAAACTGCAGGAACTTCTAACCGGCACTAGGAGACACACAGAGAAAACAGAAAAAGTTTCTCCTGCAATCCGTACCTTTTGTGCTAGATGAATGAAAGTTTCTCCGCATGTTCATTTCTGAGAGATAATAGTGTGTGAAAGCCATACCTCTCCTAGCATGTTGGGAACACAGAGTCTTTTTTCAGGTGCAAACTGCATTCATATATATATATGGGGAGGTATTTACTCCAACGAGATTTTACATTGAAAACTGCAGGAAATTCAAAACGGCACTAGGAAACACACTGAAAATCCAGAGTAAAATTTTCTCCTGCAACCCGTTCCCTTTGTGATAGATGAACGAAAACCTCTCCACATGCTCAGTTCTGAGTGATAAGTGTGTGTTAAAGCCGTACTTCACCTAGCTTGTTGTGAACACAACGTTTCTTTTCACGTGCAAACTGTACTCCATACATGTATATGGGGTGGTACTGGCTCCAACTCGATTTTACAGTGTAAAGTACAGGATGTTCAAACTGGCACAAGGAAACACACTGAGAAACCAGAGAAAAAGTTTCTCCTTCGAACCGTTCTCATTCTGCTAGATGAAGGAACGTCTCTCCAAATGCTCATTTCTGAGAGATAATTGTGTGTGAAAGCCATACTTCTCCTAGCTGGTTGGGACCACAGAGTTTCTTTTGATGTGCAAACTGCATTCATACATATATATAGGGAGCTATTCACTCCAACTCGATTTTACATTGAAAACTGCAGGAACTTCAAAATGGCACTAGGAAACACACTGAGAAACCAGAGTAAAATTTCCCCTGCAACCCGTTCCCTTTGTGCTAGATGAACGAACATCTATCCACATGCTCAGTTCTGAGAGATAAGTGTGTTTGAAAGCCGTACTTCACCTAGCTTGTTGTGAACACAACGTTTCTTTTCAGGTGCAAACTGCACTCCATACATGTATATCGGGTGGTACAAGCTCCAACTCGATTTTACAGTGTAAACTGCAGGATCTTCAAACCGGCACAAGGAAACACACTGAGAAACCAGAGTAAAAGTTTCTCCTTCAAAACGTTCCCATTTTGCAAGATGAAGGAACGTCTCCACACATGCTCAGTTCTTTTTGATAAGTGTGTGTGAAAGCCGCCTTCACCTAGCTTTTTGGGAACACAAAGATTCTTTTCTATTGGAAACTACAATCCATACATATATATGGGGAGGTACACGATCCAACTATATTTTACACTGAAAACTGCAGGAAATTCTAACCGGCACTAGGAAACACACTGAGAAAACAGAGTAAAAGTTTCTCCTGCAATACGTTCCCTTTGTGCTTGATGAACGAACGTCTCTCCAAATGCTCAGTTCTTTGAGATAAGTGTGTGTGAAAGCCGTCCTTCACCGAGCTTTTCGGGAACACAAATTTTCTTTTCAATTGCCAACTACACTCCATGCATATATATGGGGTAGTTCTCGCTCCAACTCGGTTTTACTGTGAAAAGTGCAGGAAATTCAAACCGGAACATGGAAAGACACTGAGAAACCACAGTAAAAGTTTCTCTTGCAAAACTTTCCCTTTATGCTAAATGAACGAACGTCTCTCCACATGCTAAATTTTGAGAGGTAAGTGTGTGTGAAAGCCGTTATTCACCTAGCTTGTTTGGAATACAGAGTTTCTTTTCAGTTGCAAGCTGCAATCCATACATATATATGGGGAAGTACTCACTCCAAAACGGTTTTGCTGTGAAAACTGCAGGAACTTCATACCGGCAGTAGGAAACACACTGAGAAACCAGAGTAAAAATTTCTCCTTCAAACCGTTACATTTGTGCTAGATGATCGAACGTCTTTCCACATGCTCAGTTCTTTGTGACAAGTGAGTGTGAAAGCCGCACTTCGCCTAGCTTCTTGGGAACAAAAAGATTCTTTTCAGTTGCAAACTACACTCCATGCATATATATGGGGAGGTACTAGCTCCAACTCGATTTTACAGTGAAAACTGCAGGAACTTCTAACCGGCACTAGGAGACACCCAGAGTAAACAGAAAAAGGTTCTCCAGCAATCCGTACCTTTTGTGCTAGGTGAATGAAGGTTTCTCTGCATGTTCATTTCTGAGAGATAATAGTGTGTGAAAGCCATACCACTCCTAGCATCTTGGGAACACAGACTCTTTTTTCAGGTGCAAAATGCATTCATATATATATATGGGGAGGTATTTACTCCAACGCGATTTTACAGTGAAAACTGCAGGAAATTCAAAACGGCACTAGGAAACACAGTGAGAAACCAGAGTAAAAGTTTCTCCTTCAAACCGTTCCCATTGTGCTAGATGAAGGAACGTCTCTCCACATGCTCAGTTTTGAGAGATAATTGTGTGTGAAAGCCATACTTCTCCTAGCTGGTTGGGACCACAGAGATTCTTTAGATGTGCAAACTGCATTCATACATATATATAGGGAGCTATTCACTCCAAATTGATTTTACATTGAAATCTGCAGGAATTTCAAAATGGCACTAGGAAACACACTGAGAAACCAGAGTAAAATTTCTCCTGCAACCCGTTCCCTTTGTGCTAGATGAACGAACATCTCTCCACATGCTCAGTTCTTAGAGATAAGTGTGTGTGAAAGCTGTACTTCACCTAGCTTGTTGTGAACACAACGTTTCTTTTCAGGTGCAAACTGCACTCCATACATGTATATCGGGTGGTACTAGGTCCAACTCGATTTTACAGTGTAAACTGCAGGATCTTCAAACCGGCAATAGGAAACACACTGAGAAACCAGAGTAAAAGTTTCTCCTTCAAACCGTTCCCATTTTGCAAGATGAAGGAAAGTCCCCACACATGCTCAGTTCTTTTTGATAAGTGTGTGTGAAAGCCGCCTTCACCTAGCTTTTTGGGAACACAAAGTTTCTTTTCTATTGGAAACTACAATCCATACATATATATGGGGAGGTAATCGATCCAACTATATTTTACACTGAAAACTGCAGGAAATTCTAACCGGCACTAGGAAACACACTGAGAAAACAGAGTAAAAGTTTCTCCTGCAATACGTTCCCTTTGTGCTTGATGAACGAACGTCTCTCTAAATGCTCAGTTCTTTGAGATAAGTGTGTGTGAAAGCCGTCCTTCACCGAGCTTTTCGGGAACACAAATTTTCTTTTGAATTGCCAACTACACTCCATGCATATATATGGGGTAGTTCTCGCTCCAACTCGGTTTTACTGTGAAAAGTGCAGGAAATTCAAACCGGAACATGGAAAGACACTGAGAAACCACAGTAAAAGTTTCTCTTGCAAAACTTTCCCTTTAAGCTAAATGAACGAACGTCTCGCCCCATGCTAAATTTTGAGAGTTAAATGTGTGTGAAAGCCGTTATTCACCTAGCTTGTTTGGAATACAGAGTTTCTTTTCAGTTGCAAGCTGCAATCCATACATATATATGGGGAAGTACTCACTCCAACACGGTTTTGCTGTGAAAACTGCAGGAACTTAATACCGGCACTAGGAATCACAGTGAGAAACCAGAGTAAAAGTTTCTCATGCAACCCGTTCCCTATGTGCTAGATGAACGAAAGTCTCTCCAAAGTTTCAGTTCTGAGTGATAATTGTGTGTGAAAGCCATATTTCAACTAGCTTGTTGGGAACACAAAGATTTTTTTTAGTTTCTAAGAACAATCCATACATATATATGGGGAGATACTCGCTCGAACACGGTTTTACACTGAAAACTGCAGGAATATTTAACCGGCACTAGGAAAAACACTGAGAAAACAGAGTAAAAATTTCTGCTGCAATCCGTTCCATTTGTGCTAGGTTAACAAACGTCTCTCCACATGATCAGTTGTTTGAGATAAGTGTGTGAGAAAGCCGTCCTCCACATATCTTCTTGGGAACACAAAGTTCCTTTTCAGTTGCAAACTGCACTCCATATATTTCTATGGGGAGGTACGCGCTCCAACAAGTTTTTACAATGAAAATTGCATGATCTTAAATTCGGCACTAGGAAACACACTGAGAAACCAGAATAAAAGTTTCTCCTTCAAACCTTAAATTTGTGTTAGATGAACGAACGTATTTCCACATGATCAGTTCTTTGTGATAAGTGTGTGTGAAACCCGACTTTAACCTAGCATGTTGGGAACACAATGTTTCTTTTCTGTTGTAAACTACAGTCCATAAATATACATGTGGAGGTACTCGCTCCAAATCGGTTTTACACTGAAAACTGCAGGATCTTCTAATCGGTACTAGGAAACACACTGAGAATCCAGAGTAAATCTTTCTCCTGCCACCCGTTCCCTTTGAGCTAAATGAAGGAACGTCTCTCCACATGCTCAGTTCTGAGATGTAAGTGTGTGTGAATGCCGTTCAACATCAAGCTTCTTGTGAACTCAAAGTTTCTTTTCAGTTGCAAATTTCACTCCATAATTATATATGGGGAGGTACTCGCTCCAACTAGGTTTTACACTGAAATTGCAGGAACTTCAATGTGGCACTAGAAAACAGACTGGGAAATCAGAGTAAAATTTTTCCTGCAAACCGATCTATTGTGCTAGATGAAAGAACGTCTCTCCACATGCTCAGTTCTGATAGATAAGTGTGTGTGAAAGCCTTTCTTCACCTAGCTTGTTGGGAACACAGAGTTTCTCTTCAGTTGCCAACTGCACTCCATACATATATATGGGGAAGTACTCGCTCCAACTCGGTTTTACAGTGAAAACTGCAGGAACTTCAAACCGGCACTAGGAAGCACACTGAGAAATCAGAGTAGAAGTTTCTCCTACAACCCGTTCCCTATGTGCTAGTTCAACGAACGTCTCTCCACATGCTAAGTTCTGAGAGATAACTGTGTGTGAATGCCGTACTTCCCCAAGATTGTTGTGAACACCACGTTACTTTTCAGTTGCAAACTACAATCCATGCATATATATGGGGAGGTACTAGCTCCAACACGATTTTACAGTGAAATCTGCAGGAAATTCAAACCGGCACTAGGAAACACACTGAGAAAACAGAGTAAAAATTTCTCCTTCAAACCGTTACACTTGTGCTAGATGATCGAACGTCTTTCCACATGCTCAGTTCTTTGTGACAAGTGAGTGTGAAAGCCGCACTTCACCTAGCTTCTTGGGAACACAAAGATTCTTTTCAGTTGCAAACTACACTCCATGCATATATAGGGGAGGTAGTAGCTCCAACTCGATTTTACAGTGAAAACTGCAGGAACTTCTAACCGGCACTAGGAGACACACAGAGAAAACAGAAAAAGTTTCTCCTGCAATCCGTACCTTTTGTGCTAGGTGAATGAAAGTTTCTCCGCATGTTCATTTCTGAGAGATAATAGTGTGTGAAAGCCATACCTCTCCTAGCATGTTGGGAACACAGAGTCTTTTTTCAGGTGCAAACTGCATTCATATATATATATGGGGAGGTATTTACTCCAACGAGATTTTACATTGAAAACTGCAGGAAATTCAAAACGGCACTAGGAAACACACTGAAAATCCAGAGTAAAATTTTCTCCTGCAACCCGTTCCCTTTGTGATAGATGAACGAAAACCTCTCCACATGCTCAGTTCTGAGTGATAAGTGTGTGTTAAAGCCGTACTTCACCTAGCTTGTTGTGAACACAACGTTTCTTTTCACGTGCAAACTGTACTCCATACATGTATATGGGGTGGTACTGGCTCCAACTCGATTTTACAGTGTAAAGTACAGGATGTTCAAACTGGCACAAGGAAACACACTGAGAAACCAGAGAAAAAGTTTCTCCTTCAAACCGTTCTCATTCTGCTAGATGAAGGAACGTCTCTCCAAATGCTCATTTCTGAGAGATAATTGTGTGTGAAAGCCATACTTCTCCTAGCTGGTTGGGACCACAGAGTTTCTTTTGATGTGCAAACTGCATTCATACATATATATAGGGAGCTATTCACTCCAACTCGATTTTACATTGAAAACTGCAGGAACTTCAAAATGGCACTAGGAAACACACTGAGAAACCAGAGTAAAATTTCCCCTGCAACCCGTTCCCTTTGTGCTAGATGAACGAACATCTATCCACATGCTCAGTTCTGAGAGATAAGTGTGTGTGAAAGCCGTACTTCACCTAGCTTGTTGTGAACACAACGTTTCTTTTCAGGTGCAAACTGCACTCCATACATGTATATCGGGTGGTACTAGGTCCAACTCGATTTTACAGTGTAAACTGCAGGATCTTCAAACCGGCACAAGGAAACACACTGAGAAACCAGAGTAAAAGATTCTCCTTCAAACCGTTCCCATTGTGCTAGATGAAGGATCGTCTCTCTACCTGCTCAGTTCTGAGAGATAAGTGTGTGTGAAAGCCGTACTTCTCCTAGCTGGTTGGGACCACAGAGATTCTTTAGATGTGCAAACTGCATTCATACATATATATAGGGATCTATTCAATCCAACTTGATTTTACATTGAAATCTGCAGGAATTTCAAAATGGCACTAGGAAATACACTGAGAAACCAGAGTAAAATTTCTCCTGCAACCCGTTCCCTTTGTGCTAGATGAACGAACATCTCTCCACATGCTCAGTTCTTAGAGATAAGTGTGTGTGAAAGCCGTACTTCACCTAGCTTGTTGTGAACACAACGTTTCTTTTCAGGTGCAAACTGCACTCCATTAATGTATATCGGGTGGTACTAGCTCCAACTCGATTTTACAGTGTAAACTGCAGGATCTTCAAACCGGCAATAGGAAACACACTGAGAAACCAGAGTAAAAGTTTCTCCTTCAAAACGTTCCCATTTTGCAAGATGAAGGAACGTCTCCACACATGCTCAGTTCTTTTTGATAAGTGTGTGTGAAAGCCGCCTTCACCTAGCTTTTTGGGATCACAAAGTTTCCTTTCTATTGGAAACTACAATCCATAAATATATATGGGGAGGTACTAGATCCAACTATCTTTTACACTGAAAACTGCAGGAAATTCTAACCGGCACTAGGAAACACACTGAGAAAACAGTGTAAAAGTTTCTCCTGCAATACGTTCCCTTTGTGCTTGATGAACGAACGTCTCTCCAAATGCTCAGTTCTTTGTGATAAGTGTGTGTGAAAGCCGTCCTTCACTGAGCTTTTCGGGAAAACAAATTTTCTTTTCAATTGCCAACTACACTCCATGCATATATATGGGGTAGTACTCGCTCCAACTCGGTTTTACTTTGAAAAGTGCAGGAAATTCAAACCGGAACATGGAAAGACACTGAGAAACCACAGTAAAAGTTTCTCTTGCAAAACTTTCCCTTTATGCTAAATGAATGAACGTCTCCCCAAATGCTAAATTTTGAGAGGTAAGTGTGTGTGAAAGCCGTTATTCACCTAGCTTGTTGGGAATACAGAGTTTCTTTTCAGTTGCAAGCTGCAATCCATACATATATATGGGGAAGTACTCACTCCAACACGGTTTTGCTGTGAAAACTGCAGGAACTTCATACAGGCACTAGGAATCACAGTGAGAAACCAGAGTAAAAGTTTCTCATGCAACCCGTTCCCTATGTGTAGATGAACGAAAGTCTCTCCACAGGCTCAGTTCTGAGTGATAATTTTGTGTGAAAGCCATATTTCAACTAGCTTGTTGGGAACACAAAGTTTTTTTTCAGTTTCTAAGAACAATCCATACATATATATGGGGAGATACTCGCTCCAACACGGTTTTACACTGAAAACTGCAGGAACATTTAACCGGCACTAGGAAACACACTGAGAAAACCGAGTAAAAATTTCTGCTGCAATCCGTTCCATTTGTGCTAGGTTAACAAACGTCTCTCCACATGATCAGTTCTTTGAGATAAGTGTGTGAGAAAGCCGTCCTCCACATATCTTCTTGGGAACACAAAGTTTCTTTTCAGTTGCAAACTGCACTCCCTAAATGTCTATGGGGAGGTACGCGCTCCAACAAGGTTTTACAGTGAAAACAGCAGGAAATTCAAATTGGCATTAGGAAACACACTGAGAAACCAGAGTAAAAGTTTCTCCTGCATCCCATTCATTTTGTGCTAGATGACGAACGTCTCACCACATGCTCAGTTCTGAGAGATAAGTGTGTGTGAATGCTGCCTGTACCTAGCTTGTTGTGATCAGAACATTTCTTTTCAGTTGCAAACTGCACTTCATACATATATAGGGGGATGTACACGTTACAACTGTATTTTAAACTGAATACTGCAGGAACTTCACAACGGTACTAGGAAAAACACAGGGAAATCAGAGTAAAATTTCTCCTGCAACCCGTTCCCTTTGTGCTAGATGAACGAACGTCTCTCCACATGCTCAGTTCTGAGAGATAATTGTGTGTGAATGCCATACTTCTCCTAGCTTGTTGGGAACACAGAGTTTCTTTTCAGGTGCAAACAGAATTCATACATATATATGGGGAGGTATTCACTCCAACTCGATTTTACAGTGAAAACTGCTGGAACTTCAAAACGGCACTAGGAAACACACTGAGACACCCGAGTAAATATTTCTCCTGCAACCCGTTCCCTTTGTGCTAGATGAACGAGCATTTCTCCACATGCTCAGTTCTGAGTGATAAGTGTGTGTGAAATCTTTCTTTCACCTAGATTGTTGTGAACAAGTTTCTTTTCAGGTGCAAACTGCACTCAATACATATATACGTGGTGGTACTAGCTCCAACTCGATTTTACAGTGTAAACTGCAGGATCTTCAAACCGGCAATAGGAAACACACTGAGAAACCAGAGTAAAATTTTCTCCTGCAATCCGTTCATTTTGTGATAGGTGAACGAAAGTCTCTCCACATGCTCAGTTCTTTGATTTAAATGTGTGTGAAAGCCGTATTTCATCCCGCTTGTAGGGAACACAAACTTTCTTTTCAGTTGCCAACTGCACTGCATATATGTCTATGGCGAGGTACACGCTCCAACTCGGTTTTACAGTGAAAACTGCAGGAAATTCAAATTGGCACTAGGAAAAACACTGAGAAAACAGAGTGAAAGTTTCTCCTGCAATCCGTTCCCCATTGAGCTAGATGAACGAACGTCTCTCCACATGCTCAGTTCTGAGAAATAAGTGTGTATGTAAACCATACTTCATCTAGCTTGTTGTGAACACAAAGTTTCTTTTCACTTGCAAAATGTATTCCATACATATATATGGGGAGGTACTCTTTCCAACTAGGTTTTACAGTGAAAACTGCAGGAAATTCAAATTGGCACTAGGAAAAACACTGAGAAACAAGAGTAAAAGTTTCTCCTTCAAACCGTTCCCATTCTGCAAGATGAAGGAACGTCTCCACACATACTCAGTTCTTTTTGATAATTGTGTGTGAAAGCCGCCTTCACCTAACTTTTCGGGAACACAAAGTTTCTTTTCTATTGGAAACTACAATCCATACATATATATTGGGAGGTACTAGATCCAACTAGGTTTTACACTGAAAACTGCAGGAAATTCAAATTGGCACTAGGAAAACACTGAGAAACCAGAGTAAAAGTTTATCCTGCAACACGTTCATTTTCTGCTAGATGACGAACGTCTCTCCGCATGCTCAGTTCTGAGAGATAAGTGTGTGTGAATGCTGCCTTTACCTAGCATGTTGTGATCAGAACATTTTTTTTCAGTTGCAAACTGCACTCCATACATATATAAGGGAAGGTACTCGTTCCAACTGTATTTTAAACTGAATACTGCATGAACTTCACAATGGTACTAGGAAAAACTCAGGGAAATCAGAGTAAAATTTCTCCTGCAAACCGTTCCCCTTGTGCTAAATGTACGAACGTCTCTCCACATGCTCAGCTCTGAGAGATAATTGTGTGTGAATGACATACTTCTCCTTGCTTGTTGGTAACACAGAGTTTCTTTTCAGGTGCAAACTGCATTCATATATAGATATGGGGAGTTATTCACTCCAACTTGATTTTACAATGAAAACTGCAGGAACTTCAAAACGGCACTAGGAAACACACTGAGAAACCTGAGTAAAAGTTTCTCCTTCAAACCGTTCCAATTTTGCTAGATGAAGGAACGTCTGCCCACATGCTCAGTACTTTTTGATAAGTGTGTGTGAAAGCCGCCTTCAAATAGCTTGTTTGGAACAGAAAATTTCTTTTGTGTTGCAAACTACAATCCATAAATATATATGGGGAGGTACTCGCTCCAACTCGGTTTTACAGTGAAGACTTCAGGAATTTCAAAGGGCACTAGGAAACACACTGAGAAACCAGATTAAAAATTTCACCTGCAACACGTTCCATTTGGGCTAGACGAACGAAGGTCTCTCCACATGCTCAGTTCTGAGAGATAAGTGTGTGTGAAAGCCGTCCTTCACTTATCATGTTGTGAACACAAAGTTTTTTCAGTTGCAAACTACACTCTTTTCATATATATATGGAGGTACACGTTCCCAACACACTTTTACACTGAAAACTGCAGGAAAATCAAACCGACAGTAGGAAACACACTGAGAAACTAGACTAAAACTTTTTCCGGCAAACCGTTACCTTTGAACTAGATGAACGAACGTCTTTCCACAAGCTCAGTTCTGAGGGATGATTGTGTGTGAAAGCCGTACTTCACCTACTTTGTTGGGAACACAAACTTTCTTTTCAGTTGCAAACTGCAATCTTTACATATATATGGGGAGGTACACGCTCCAACTCGGATTTACAGTGAAAACTGCAGGAACTTCAAACCAGAACTAGGAAACACACTGAGAAAACAAACAAAATTTTCCGCTGCAAAATATTCCCTATGTGCAAAATGAACGAACTTCTCTCCACATGCTCAGTTCTGAGAGATAAGTGTGTGTGAAAGCCGTACGTCAACTAGCTTGTAGGGAACACAAAGTTTCTTTTCAGTTGCAAACTGTACTCCATACATATAGATGGGGATGTACTCTCTTCAATTCTGTTTTACAGTGAAATCTGCAGGAACTACAAACCGGCACTAGGAAACACACTGAGAATCCAGAGTAAAAGTTTCTCCTGCAAATCATTCCCATTGTGTTAGATGAACCAAAGCCTCTCCACATGCTCAGTTCTGAGAGATATGTGTGAGTGAAAGACGTACTTCACCTACCTTTTTTGGAATACAAATATTCTTTTCTGGTGCAAACTGTACTTCATACATATATATGGGGAGGTACTCGCTCCAACTCGGTTTCACATTGTAAACTGCAGGAACTTCAAACCAGAACTAGGAAACACACTGAGAAACCAGAGTAAAACATTCTCCTGCAAAACATTCAATTTGTGATAGATGAACGAACTTCTCTCCACATGCTCAGTTCAGAGAGATAATTGTGTGAGAAAGCTGATCTTCTTCAAGTTTGTTGACAGCACACATATTCTTTTCAGACAAAAACAGTATTCCATAAATATACATGGGGAGGTACTAGCTCCAACTCGGTTTTACAGTGAAAACTGCAGGAACTTCAAACCGACACTAGGAAACAAACTGAGAAGCCAGAGAAAAAGTTTCACCTGCAAACATTTCCCTTTGTGCAAGATGAACGAACGTCTCTCCACATGCTCAGTTCTGAGAGATAAGTGTGTGTGAAAGCCTTCCTTAAACTAGCTTCTTAGGAACACAAAGTTACTTTCAGTTGCAAACTGTACATCATACATATATATGAGGAGGTACTCTCTCCAACTCGGTTTTACAGTGAAAACTGCAGGAAATTCAAACCAGTACTAGGAAACACACTAAGAAAACAAAGCAAAATTTTTCCCTGCAAAATATTCCCTATGTGCAAAATGAACGAAATTCTCTCCACATGCTCAGTTCTGAGTGATAATTGTGTGTGAATGCTGCCTTTACCTAGCATGTTGTGATCAGAACATTTTTTTTCAGTTGCAAACTGCACTCCATACTTATATAAGGGAAGGTACTCGTTCCAACTGTATTTTAACCTGAATACTGCAGGAACTTCACAATGGTACTAGGAAAAACTCAGGGAAATCAGAGTAAAATTTCTCCTGTAAACCGTTCCCCTTGTGCTAGATGAACGAACGTCTCTCCACATGCTCAGTTTTGAGAGATAATTGTGTGTGAATGCCATACTTCTCCTAGCTTGTTGGTAACACAGAGTTTCTTTTCAGGTGCAAACTGCATTCATATATATATATGGGGAGTTATTCACTCCAACTTGATTTTACAGTGAAAACTGCAGGAACTTCAAAACGGCACTAGGAAACACACTGAGAAACCTGAGTAAAAGTTTCTCCTTCAAACCGTTCCAATTTTGCTAGATGAAGGAACGTCTGCCCACATGCTCAGTACTTTTTGATAAGTGTGCGTGAAAGCCGCCTTCAAATAGCTTGTTTGGAACAGAAAATTTCTTTTGTGTTGCAAACTACAATCCATACATATATATGGGGAGGTACTCGCTCCAACTCGGTTTTACACTGAAAACTGCAGGAACGTCTAACCGGCACTAGGAAACACACTGAGAATCCAGATCAATAGTTTCTCCTGCAATCCGTTCCCTTTGTGCTAGATGAACGAACGTCTCTCCACATGCTCACTTCTTTGAGATAACTTTGTGTGAAAGCCGTCCTTCAACTACCTTGTTGGGAACACAAATATTCTTTTTATTTGAAAAGTGCAATACATACAAATATATGGGGAGGTATTCGCTCCAACAAGATTTCCCGTGAAAAATGCAGGAACATCAAACCAGCACTAGGAAACACACTGAGAACCCAGAGTAAAAGTTTCTCCTGCAACCATTTCCCTTTGTGCTAGGTGAACGAACGTCTCTCCACATGTTCAATTTTGAGAGATAATTTTGTGTGATAGCCGACTTTCACCTACCTTGTTTGCAACACAAAGATTCTTTTCAGTTTCAAACTACAATCCATATATATATATGGGGAGGTACTCGCTCCAACAAGTTTTACAGTGAAAAATGCAGGAAATTCACAACGGCACTAGGAAACACACTCAGAAACCAGAGTAAAAGTTTCTACTGAATCCCGTTCCTTTTGTGCTAAATGAACGAAATACTCACCACATGCTCAGTTCTGAAAAATAAGTGTTTTTGCAAGCTGTAATTGAAATAGCTTGTCGGGAACACAAAGATTCATTTCAGGTGCAACCTGCACTCCATACATATATATGGGGAGGTACTCGCTCCAACTCGGTTTTACAGTGAAGACTTCAGGAATTTCAAAAGGCACTAGGAAACACACTGAGAAACCAGAGTAAAAATTTCAACTGCAACACGTTCCATTTTGGCTAGACGAACGAAGGTCTCTCCACATGCTCAGTTCTGAGAGATAAGTGTGTGTGAAAGCCGTCCTACACTTATCTTGTTGTGAACACAAAGTTTTTTCAGTTGCAAACTACACTCTTTTCATATATATGGGGAGGTACACGTTCCCAACACACTTTTACACTGAAAACTGCAGGAAAATCAAACCGACAGTAGGAAACACACTGAGAAACTAGACTAAAACTTTTTCCGGCAAACCGTTACTTTTGAGCTAGAGGAACAAACGTCTTCCCACAAGCTCAGTTCTGAGGGATGATTGTGTGTGAAAGCCGTACTTCACCTACCTTGTTGGGAACACAAACTTTCTTTTCAGTTGCAAACTGCAATCTTTACATATATATGGGGAGGTACACGCTCCAACTCGGATTTACAGTGAAAACTGCAGGAACTTCAAACCAGAATTAGGAAACACACTGAGAAAACAAACAAAATTTTCCGCTGCAAAATATTCCCTATGTGCAAAATGAACGAACTTCTCTCCACATACACAGTTCTGAGAGATAAGTGAGTGTGAAAGCCGTACGTCAACTAGCTTGTAGGGAACACAAAGTTTCTTTTCAGTTGCAAACTGTACTCCATACATATAGATGGGGATGTACTCTCTTCAATTCTGTTTTACAGTGAAATCTGCAGGAACTACAAACCGGCACTAGGAAACACACTGAGAATCCAGAGTAAAAGTTTCTCCTGCAAATCATTCCCATTGTGTTAGATGAACGAAAGTCTCTCCACATGCTCAGTTCTGAGAGATATGTGTGAGTGAAAGACGTCCTTCACCTACCTTTTTTGGAACACAAATATTCTTTTCTGGTGCAAACTGTACGCCATACATATATATGGGGAGGTACTCGCTCCAACTCGGTTTCACATTGTAAACTGCAGGAACTTCAAACCAGAACTAGGAAACACACTGAGAAACCAGAGTAAAACATTCTCTTGCAAAACATTCCATTTGTGATAGATGAACGAACGTCTCTCCACATGCTCAGTTCGGAGAGATAATTGTGTGTGAAAGCTATTCTTCATCAAGTTTGTTGACAGCACAAATATTCTTTTCAGAAAAAAACAGTATTCCATAAATATACATGGGGAGGTACTAGCTCCAACTCGGTTTTACAGTGAAAACTGCAGGAATTTCAAACCGACACTAGGAAACAATCTGAAAAGCCAGAAAAAGTTTCACACGCAAACATTTCCCTTTGTGCAAGATGAACGAACGTCTCTCCACATGCTCAGTTCTGAGAGATAAGTGTGTATGAAAGCCTTCCTTAAACTAGCTTCTTAGGAACAGAAAGTTACTTTTCATTTGCAAACTGTACATCATACATATATATGAGGGGGTACTCTCTCCAACTCGGTTTTACAGTGAAAACTGCAGGAACTTCTAACCAGAACTAGGAAACACACTGAGAAAACAAAGCAAAATTTTTCCTGCAAAATTTTCCCTATGTGCAAAATGAACAATATTCTCTCCACATTCTCAGTTCTGAGAGATAATTGTGTGTGAAAGCCGTACTTCAACTAGCATGTAGGGAACCCAAAGTTTCTTTTCAGTTGCAAACTGTACTCCATACATTTATATGGGGATGTAGTCTCTTCAATTCTGTTTTATAGTGAAATCTGCAGGAACTACAAACCGGCACTAGGAAACACACTGAGAATCCAGAGTAAAAGTTTCTCCTGCAAATCATTACCATTGTGTTAGATGAACGAACGTCTCTCCACATGCTCAGATCTGAGAGATATATGTCTGTGAAAGAAGTCCTTCACATACCTTTTTGGGAACACAAATATTCTTTTCTGGTGCAATCTGTACTCCATACATATATATGGGGAGGTACTCTCTTCAATTCTGTTTTACAGTGAAATCTGCAGGAACTACAAACCGGCACTAGGAAACACACTGAGAATCCAGAGTAAAAGTTTCTCCTGCAAATCATTCCCATTGTGTTAGATGAACGAAAGTCTCTCCACATGCTCAGTTCTGAGAGATATGTGTGAGTGAAAGACGTCCTTCACCTACCTTTTTTGGAACACAAATATTCTTTTCTGGTGCAAACTGTACGCCATACATATATATGGGGAGGTACTCGCTCCAACTCGGTTTCACATTGTAAACTGCAGGAACTTCAAACCAGAACTAGGAAACACACTGAGAAACCAGAGTAAAACATTCTCTTGCAAAACATTCCATTTGTGATAGATGAACGAACGTCTCTCCACATGCTCAGTTCGGAGAGATAATTGTGTGTGAAAGCTATTCTTCATCAAGTTTGTTGACAGCACAAATATTCTTTTCAGAAAAAAACAGTATTCCATAAATATACATGGGGAGGTACTAGCTCCAACTCGGTTTTACAGTGAAAACTGCAGGAATTTCAAACCGACACTAGGAAACAATCTGAAAAGCCAGAAAAAGTTTCACACGCAAACATTTCCCTTTGTGCAAGATGAACGAACGTCTCTCCACATGCTCAGTTCTGAGAGATAAGTGTGTATGAAAGCCTTCCTTAAACTAGCTTCTTAGGAACAGAAAGTTACTTTTCATTTGCAAACTGTACATCATACATATATATGAGGGGGTACTCTCTCCAACTCGGTTTTACAGTGAAAACTGCAGGAACTTCTAACCAGAACTAGGAAACACACTGAGAAAACAAAGCAAAATTTTTCCTGCAAAATTTTCCCTATGTGCAAAATGAACAATATTCTCTCCACATTCTCAGTTCTGAGAGATAATTGTGTGTGAAAGCCGTACTTCAACTAGCATGTAGGGAACCCAAAGTTTCTTTTCAGTTGCAAACTGTACTCCATACATTTATATGGGGATGTAGTCTCTTCAATTCTGTTTTATAGTGAAATCTGCAGGAACTACAAACCGGCACTAGGAAACACACTGAGAATCCAGAGTAAAAGTTTCTCCTGCAAATCATTACCATTGTGTTAGATGAACGAACGTCTCTCCACATGCTCAGATCTGAGAGATATATGTCTGTGAAAGAAGTCCTTCACATACCTTTTTGGGAACACAAATATTCTTTTCTGGTGCAATCTGTACTCCATACATATATATGGGGAGGTACTCGCTCCAACTCGGTTTTATAGGGTAAACTGCAGGAACTTCAAACCAGAACTAGGAAACACAATGAGAAAAAAAAGGAAAATTTTCTCCTGCAAAATTTTCCCTCCATGCAAATTGAACGAACTTCTCTCCACATGCTAAGTTTTGAGAGGTAAGTGTGTGTGAAAGCCGTTATTCACCTATCTTGTTGGGAATACAAAGTTTCTTTTCAGTTGCAAACTGCAATCCATACATGTATATGGGGAGGTAATCGCTCCAACTCGGTTTCACAGGGTAAACTGCAGGAATTTCCAACCGGCACTTGGAAACACACTGAGAAACCAGAGTAAATGTTTCCCTTGCAACCCGTTCCCTTTGAGCTAGATGAATGTACGTCTCTCCACATGCTCAGTTCTTTGATATGTGTGTGTGAAAGCCGCCCATCACCTAGCTTGTTGTGAACACAACGTTTATTTTCAGGTGCAAACTGAAATAAATATATATATATGGGGTGGTACGTGGTCCAACACGATATTATAGTGAAAACGGCAGGAACTTCAAACTGGCACTAGGAAACACACTGAGAAATCAGTGCAAATGTATATCATGCAAAATTTTCTCTTTGTGCAAGATGAACGAACGTCTCTCCACATGCTCAGTTCTGAGAGATAAGTGTGTGTGAAAGGCGTACATCACCAAGATTGTTGGGAACATAAAGTTTCTTATCCGTAGCAAATTTTACTCCATACATATATATGGGGAGGTACTCGCACCAACACGGTTTTACATTGTAAACTGAAGTAACTTCATAACGGAACTAGGAAACACACTGAGAAACCAGAATAAAATTTTCTCTTGCTACCCGTTCCCTTTGTGCAAGATGAACTAACGTCTTCACACATGATGTGATCTGAGAGATAAGTGTGTGTGAAAGCCATTCTTCAATTAGCTTGTTTTGAACACAAAGTTTCTTTTCAGTTGCAAAGTGTACTCCATACATATATATGGGGTGGTTCTCTCTCCAAGTCGGTTTTACAGTGAACACTGCAGGAAATTCAAACCAGCACTAGGAAAAACACTGAGCAACAAGTGTAAAAGTTTCTCCTGTAACCCGTTCCCTTTGTGCTAGATGAACGAACAACTCTGCACATGCTCATTTCAGAGGTATAAGTGTGTGTGAAAGCCGTCCTTCACCTAGCTTGTTGGGAACACAAAGTTTCTTTTCAGTAGCAAAGTGGAATCCATATATATATATGGGGAGTTACTGGCTCCAATTCGGTTTTACAATGAAAACTGCAGTTACTACTAACCGGCATTAGGAAAAAGACTGAGAATCCAGAGTAAAAGTTTCTCCTTCAAACCGTTCCCTTTGTTCTAGATGAACGAACATCTCTCCATATGCTCTTTCTGAGAGATAAGTATGTGTGAAAGCAGTCCTTCCCCTATCTTGTTGTGAACACAAATTTTTTCAGTTGCAAACTTCACTCCATTCATATATATGGGGAGGTACACGCTCCAAATCAATTTTAAACTGAAAACTGCAGGAAAATCAAACCGACACTAGGAAACACACTGAGAAACCAGAGTAAAACATTCTCCTGCAAAACATTCCATTTGTGATATATGAAAGAACGTCTCTCCACATGCTCAGTTCGGAGAGATAATTGTGTGTGAAAGCCATACTTCTCCTAGCTTGTTGGGAACACAGAGTTCCTTTTCAGGTGTATACAGCATTCATACATATATATGGGGAGGTATTCACTCCAACTCGATTTTACAGTGAAAACTGCAGGAACTTCAAAACGGCACAAGGAAACACACTGAGAAACTAGAGTAAAATTTCTCCTGCAACCCGTTTCATTTGTGCTAGATGAAGGAACGTCTCCCCACATGCTCAGATCCTTTTGATAAGTGTGTGTGAAAGCCGCCTTCACCTAGCTTGTTGGGAACAGAAAATTTCTTTTCTGTTGCAAACTACAATCCATAAATATATATGGGGAGGTCCTCGCTTCAACTCGATTTTACACTGAAAATTGCAAGAATTCCTAACCGGCACTAGGAAATACACTGAGAAAACAGAGTAAAATTTCTCCTGCCACCAGTTCCTTATCTACTAGATGAACGAACATCTCTCCACATGCTCAGATCTGAGAGATATGTGTGTGTGAAAGAAGTCCTTCACCTACCATTTTGTGAACACAAATATTTTTTTCTGGTGCTAACGGTACTCCATACATATATATGGGGAGGTACTCGCTCCAACTCGGTTTCACAGGGTAAACTGCATTAACTTCAAACCAGAACTAGGAAACACACTAAGAAACCTGAGTAAAACATTCTCCTGCAAAACATTCCATTTGTGATAGATGAAAGGACGTGTCTCCACATGCTCAGTTCGGAGAGATAATTGTGTGTGAAAGCTGTTCTTCATCAAGTTTGTTGAGAGCACAAATATTCTTTACAGAAAAAAACGGTATTCCATAAATATACATGGGGAGGTACTAGCTCCAACTCGGTATTACAGTCAAAACTGCAGGAACTTCAAACCGACACTAGGAAACAAACTGAGAAGCCAGAGAAAAAGTTTCACCTGCAAACTTTTCCCTTTGTGCAAGATGAACGAAAGTCTCTCCACATGCTCAGTTCTGAGAGATAAGTGTGTGAAAATGCCGTCCTTCACCTAGCTTGTTGGGAACTCAAAGTTTCTTTTCAGATGTAAACTGTACGCCATACTTATATATGGGTAGATACTCGTTCGAAATCTGTTTTACAGTGAAAACTGCAGGAACTTCCAACCGGCACTAGGAAACACACTGAGAAACCAGAGTAAATGTTTCTCCTGGAACCCTTTCCCTTTGTGCTAGATGAATGAACATCTCTCCACAAGCTCAGTTCTGAGAAATAATTGTGTGTGAAAGCCTTCCTTAAAGTAGCTTCTTAGGAACACAAAGTTACTTTTCAATTGCAAAATGTACATCATAAAAATATATGAGGAGGTACTCCCTCCAACTCGATTTTCCAGTGAAAACTGCAGGAACATCAAACCAGAACTAGGAAATACACTGAGAAAAGAAAGCAAAATTTTTTCCTGCAAAATTTTCCCTATGTGCAAAATGAACAAAATTCTCTCCACATGCTCAGTTCTGAGAGATAAGTGTGTGTGAAAGCCGTACTTCAACTAGCTTGTAGGGAACACAGAGTTTCTTTTCAGTTGCCAACTTTACTCCTTACATATAGATGGGGATGTACTCTCTTCAATTCTGTTTTACAGTGAAATCTGCAGGAACTACAAACCGGCACTAGGAAACACACTGAGAATCCAGAGTAAAAGTTTCTCCAGCAAATCATTCCCATTGTGTTAGATGAACAAACGTCTATCCACATGCTCAGTTCTGAGAGATATGTGTGTGTGAAAGAAGTCCTTCACCTACCTTTTTGGAACACAAATATTCTTTTCTGGTGCAAACTGTACTCCATACATATATATGGGGAGGTACTCGCTCCAACTCGGTTTCACAGGGTAAACTGCATGAACTTCAAACCAGAACAAGGAAACACACTGAGAAACCAGAGAAAAACATTCTCCTGCAAATCATTCCATTTGTGATAGATGAACGAACGTCTCTCCACATGCTCAGTTCTGAGAGATAAGTGTGTGTAAAAGCCGTCCTTCACCTAGCATGTTGGGAACTCAAAGTTTCTTTTCATTTGTAAACTGTACGCCATACATATATATGGGTAGGTACTCGTTCCAAATCTGTTTTACAGAGAAAACTGCAGGAACTTCAAACCGGCACTAGGAAACACACTGAGAAACCAGAGTAAATGTTTCTCCTGGAACCCTTTCCCTTTGTGCTAGATGAACGAACATCTCTCCACATGCTCAGTTCTGAGAAATAATTGTGTGTGAAAGCCTTCCTTAAAGTAGCTTCTTAGGAACACAAAGTTAGTTTTCAATTGCAAAATGTACATCATACATATATATGAGGAGGTACTCCCTCCAACTCGATTTTCCAGTGAAAACTGCAGGAACTTCAAACCAGAACTAGGAAATACACTGAGAAAAGAAAGCAAAATTTTTTCCTGCAAAATTTTCCCTATGTGCAAAATGAACGAAATTCTCTCCACATGCTCAGTTCTGAGAGATATGTGTGTGTGAAAGCCGTACTTCTACTAGCTTGTAGGGAACACAAAGTTTCTTTTCAGTTGCAAACTGTACTCCATACATATATATGGGGAAGTTCTCTCTTCAATTCTGTTTTACAGTGAAATCTGCAGGAACTACAAACCGGCACTAGGAAACACACTGAGAATCAAGAGTAAAAGTTTCTCCTGCAAATCATTCCCATTGTGTTAGATGAACGAACGTCTCTCCACATGCTCAGTTCTGAGAGATATGTGTGTGTGAAAGACGTCCTTCACCTAGCTTGTTGGGAACACAAATATACTTTTCTGGTGCAAACTGTACTCCATACATATATATGGGGAGGTACTCGCTCCAACTCGGTTTCACAGGGTAAACTGCAGGAACTTCAAACCAGAAGTAGGAAACACACTGAGAAACCAGAATAAAACATTCTCCTGCAAAACATTCCATTTGTGATAGATGAACGAACGTCTCTCCACATGCTCAGTTCGGAGAGATAATTGTGTGTGAAAGCTGTTCTTCATCAAGTTTGTTGAGAGCACAAATATTCTTTTCAGAAAAAAACAGTATTCCATAAATATACATGGGGAGGTACTAGCTCCAACTCGGTTTTACAGTGAAAACTGCAGGAATTTCAAACCGACACTAGGAAACAACCTGAGAAGCCAGAGAAAAAGTTTCACCTGCAAACATTTCCCTTTGTGCAAGATGAACGAACGTCTCTCCACATGCTCAATTCTGAGAGATAAGTGAGTGTGAAAGGCGTACATCACCTAGATTGTTGGGAACACAAAGTTTCTTTTCCGTTGCAAATTGTGCTCTATACATATATATGGGGAGTTACTCGCACCAACACGTTTTTACATTGAAAACTGCAGGAACTTAAAACCGGCACTAGGAAACACACTGAGAAACCAGAGTAAAAGGTTCTCCTGCAACGTGTTCCAATTGTGCTAGATGAACAAACGTCTCTCCACATACTCAGATCTGTGAGATAAGTGTGTTTGAAAGCTGTTCTTCACCAAGCCTGTTGGGAACACAAATATTCTTTTCAGTTGAAAACTGCATTCCGTATATCTATATGGGGAGATACTTGCACAAACTCTGTTTTAAAGTGAAAACTGCAGGAACTTCAAAAAGGCACGAGGAAACACTCTGAGAAACCAGAGTAAAACTTTCTCCTGCAACCCGTTCTGTTTGTGCTAGATGAACGAACGTCTCTCCATATGCTCAGTTCTGAGATGTAAGATTGTGTGAATGCTGTACAACACCAAGCTTGTTGTGAACTCAAAGTTTCTTTTGAGTTCCAAATTGCACTCAATACTTATATATGGGGAGGTACTCGCTACAACTCGGTTTTACACTGAAATTGCAGGAACTTCAATCTGGCACCTGAAAACACACTGGGAAATCAGAGTGAAAGTTCTCCTGCAACCCGTTCCTATTGTACTACATGAACAAACGTGTCTGCACATGCTCATTTCTGAGATATAATTGTGTATGAAAGCCGTCCTTCACCTAGCTTGTTTTGAACACAATGATTTTTCCAGAGGCAAAGTGCTCTCAATATATACATATGGGGATTTACTCGCTCCAAATCTCTTTAACAGTTAAAACTGCAGGAACTTCTATCCGGCACTAAGAAACACACTGAGAAACTAGACTAAATGTTTCTCCTGCAACCGATTCCTTTGAGCTAGATAAACGAAAGTCTACCCACAAGATCAGTTCTGAGAGATGATTGGGTATGAAAGCCGTACTTCAGCTAGATTGTTGGGAACACAAAATTTCTTTTCAGTTTCAAACTCACTCCATTTATATATATGGGGATGTACTCGCTCAAAATCGGTTTTACAGTTTAAACTGCAGGAAATTCATACCGGCACTAGGAAACTAACTGAGAACCCAGTGTAAAATTTCTCCTGCAACCCATTCAATTTGTGCTACATGAATGAATCTCTGTGCACATGTTCAGTTTTGAGAGATAAGTGTGTGTGAAAGCCGTCCTTCACCTAGCTTATTGGGAACACAAAGTTAGTTTTCAGATGCAAACAGTTCCATTTATGCAAGATGAACTAACGTCTCTCAACATGCACATTTCTGAGAGATATGTGTGTGTGAAAGGCGAACATCACCTAGGTTGTTGGGAACACAAAGTTTCTTTTCAGTTGCAAACTGCACTCCATATATATATATGGGGAAATACACGCTCCAACTATTTTTTACGCTGAAAACTGCAGGATCTTCAAACTGGCAATAGGAAACACACTGAGAAACCAGAGTAAAAATTTCTCCTTCAAACCGTTCCCATTGTGCAAGATGAAGGAACGTCTCCACACATGCTGAGTTCTTTTTGATAAGTGTGTGTGAAAGCATTCTTCACCTAGCTTTTTGGGAACTCAAAGTTTCTTTTCTATTGCAAATTACAATTCATACATATATATGGGGAGGTACTCGATCCAACTAGGTTTTACACTGAAAACTGCAGGAAGTTCTAACCGGCACTAGGAAACACACTGAGAAAACAGAGAAAAAGTTTCTCCTGCAATCCGTTCCATTTGTGCTTGATGAACGAACGTCTCTCCACATGCTCAGTTCTTTGAGATAAGTGTGTGTGAAAGCCGTCCTTCACCTAGCATTTTGGGAACACAAAGTTTCTTTTCAATTGCAAACTACTCTCCATGCTTATATATGGGGTAGTACTCGGTTCAACTCGGTTTTACTGTGAAAACTGCAGGAAATTCAAACCGGCACATGGAAACACACTGAGAAACCAGAATAAAGTTTCTCTTGCAAAAATTTCCCTTTATGCTAAATGAACGAACGTCTCTCCACATGCTAAAATTTGAGAGGTAAGTGTGTGTGAAAGCTTTTATTCACCTAGCTTGCAGGGAATACAAAGTTTCTTTTCAGTTGCAAGCTGCAATCCATACATATATATGGGGAAGTACTCGCTCCAACACGGTTTTGCAGTGAAAACTGCAGGAACTTCATACCGGCTCTAGGAATCACAGTGAGAAAACAGAGTAAAATTTCCCTTGCAACCCGTTCCCTTTGTGCTAGATGAACGAAAGTCTCTCCACATGCTCAATTCTGAGAGATAAGCGTGTGTGAAAGCCGTATTTCAAGTAGCTTGTTGGGAACACAAAGATTCTTTTCATTTGCCAACTACAATCCATACATATATAAGGGTAGGTACACGCTACAACTCGGTTTTACACTGAAAACTGCAGGAAATTCTAAGCGGCCCTAGGAAACACACTGAGAAAACAGAGGAAAAGTTTCTCCTGCAATCCGTTCATTTTGTGATAGGTGAACGAAAGTCTCTCCACATGCTCAGTTCTTTGAGTTAAGTGTGTGTGAAAGCCGTACTTCATCCTGCTTGTAGGGAACACAAACTTCCTTTTCAGTTGCAAACTGCACTCCATATATGTCTGTGGGGAAGTACACGCTCCAACTCGATTTTACAGTGAAAACTGTAGGAAATTCAAATTGGCACTAGGAAAAACACTGAGAAAAAAGAGAGAAAGTTTCTCCTGCAATCCGTTCCCCATTGAGCTAGATGAACGAACGTCTCTCCACATGCTCATTTCTGAGAAATATGTGTGTATGTAAACCATCCTTCATCTAGCTTGTTGTGAACACAAAATTTCTTTTCACTTGCAAACTGTATTCCATACTTATATATGGGGAGGTACTCTCTCCAACTCGGTTTTACAGTGAAAACTGCAGGAAATTCAAATTGGCACTAGGGAAAACACTGAGAAACCAGACTAAAAGTTTCTCCTGCAACCCGTTCATTTTCTGCTAGATGACGAACGTCTCTCCACATGCTCAGTTCTGAGAGATAAGTGTGTGTGAATGCTGCCTTACCTAGCATGTTGTGATCAGAACGTTTCTTTTCAGTTGAAAACTGCACTCCATACATATATAAGGGGAGGTACTCGTTCCAACTGTATTTTAAACTGAAAACTGCAGGAACTTCACAATGGTACTAGTAAAAACACAGGGAAATCAGAGTAAAATTTCTCCTGCAAACCGTTCCCCTTGTGCTGGATGAACGAACGTCTCTCCACATGCTCAGTTCTGAGAGATAATTGTGTGTGAATGCCATACTTCTCCTAGCTTGTTGGTAAAACAGAGTTTCTTTTCAGGTGCAAACTGCATTTATATATTTATATGGGGAGGTATTCACTCCAACTCGACTTTACAGTGAAAACTGCAGGAACTTCAAAACGGCACTAGGAAACACACTGAGAATCCTGAGTAAAAGTTTCTCCTTCAAACCTTTCCAATTGTGCTAGATGAAGGAACGTCTCCCCACATGCTCAGTAATTTTTGATAAGTGTGTGTGAAAGCCGCCTTCAAATAGCTTGTTTTTAACAGAAAATTTCTTTTGTGTTGCAAACTACAATCCATACATATATGTGGGGAGGTACTCGCTCCAACTCGGTTTTACACTGAAAACTGCAGGAACGTCTAACCGGCACTAGGAAACACACTGAGAATCCAGAGCAATAGTTTCTCCTGCAATCCGTTCCCTTTGTTCTAGATGAACGAACGTCTCTCCACATGCTCAGTTCTTTGAGATAACTGTGTGTGAAAGCCGTCCTTCACCTACCTTGTTTGGAACACAAAGATTCTTTTCAGTTTCAAACTACAATCCATATATATATATGGGGAGGTATTCGCTCCAACATGTTTTACAGTGAAAAATGCAGGAACTTCACACCGGCACTAGGAAACACACTGAGAAACCAGAGTAAAAATTTCACCTGCAACCCGTTCCATTTGTGCTAGACGAATGAAGGTATCTCCACATGCTCAGTTCTGAGAGATAAGTGTGTGTGAAAGCCGTCCTTCAATTATCTTGTTGTGAACACAATGTTTTTTCAGTTGCAAACTACACTCCTTTCATATATATGGGCAGGTACATGTTCCCAACACACTTTTACACTGAACACTGCAGGAAAATCAAACCGACACTAGGAAACACACCGAGAAACTAGACTAAAACTTTCTCCGGCAAACCTTTCCCTTTGAGCTAGATGAACGAACGTCTCTCCAGAAGCTCATTTTGAGGGATGAGTGTGTGTGAAAGCCGTACTTCACCTACCTTGTTGGGAACACAAACTTTCTTTTCAGTTGCAAACTGCAATCTTTACATATATATGGGGAGGTACACGCTCCAACTCGGATTTACAGTGAAAACTGCAGGAACTTCAAACCAGAACTAAGAAACACACTGAGAAAACAAAGCAATATTTTCCACTGCAATCTATTCCCTATGTGCAAAATGAACGAACTTTTCTCCACATGCTCAGTTCTGAGAAATAATTGTGTGTCAAAGCCTTCCTTACACTAGCTTCTTAGGAACACAAAGCTACTTTTCAGTTGCAAACTCTACTCCATAAATATATATGGGGAAGTACTCTCTCCAACTCGGTTTTACAGTGAAAACTGCAGGAAATTCAAACCAGTCTAGGAAACACACTGAGATAAAAAATAAAATTTTTTCCTGCAAACTTTCCCGATGTGCAAAATGAACGAACTTCTCTCCACATGCTCAGTACTGAGAGATAAGTGTGTGTGAATGCGGTACTTCAACTAGCATGTTGGGAACACAAAATTCTTTTCAGTTACAAACTGTAATCCATACATATATATGGGGATGTACTCTCTTCAATTCTGTTTTACAGTGAAATCTGCAGGAACTACAAATCGGCACTAGGAAACTCACTGAGAAACCAGAGTAAACGTTTCTCCTGCAACCCATTCCATTTGTGCTAGATGAACGAACGTCTCTCCACATGCTCAGTTCTGAGAGAAATGTTTGTGTGAAAGACGTCCTTCACCTAGCTTGTTAGGAACACAAAGATTCTTTGCAGTTGCAAAGTGGAATAAATACATATATATGGGAAGTTACTAGCTCCAACTCGGTATTACAGTTAAAAATGCAGGAAATTCTAACCGGCATTAGGAAAAAGACTGAGAATCCAGAGTAAAAGTTTCTCCTGCAACACATTCCCATTTTGCTGATGAACGAACTTCTCTCCACATGCTCAGTTCGGAGAGATAAGTGTGTGTGAAAGCCATCCTTCACCTAGCTTGTTGGGAACACAAAGATTCTTTTTAGTAGCAAAGTGCAATCCATACATATATATGGGGAGGTACTCGCTCCAAAAAGATTTCACACTGAAAACTGCAGGAATTTCAATCGGCACTAGTAAACACACTGAGAAACCAGAGTAATAGTTTCTCCTGCCACCCGTTCCCTTTGTGCTAGATGAACGAACGTCTCTCCACATGCTCAGTTCTCAGAGATAAGTGTGTGTGAAAGCCGTACTTCACCTAGATTTTTGGGAACACAAAGTTTCTTTTCAGTTGCAAAGTGGAATAAATACATATGTATGGGGAATTATTAGCTCCAACTCGGTATTAAAGTGAAAACTGCAGAAACTTCTAACCGGCATTAGGAAAAAGACTGAGAATCCAGAGTAAAAGTTTCTCCTGCAAACCATTCCCTTTGTGCTAGAAGAATGAACCTATCTCCACATGATCAGTTCACAGAGATAACTGTGTGTGAAAGCCATCCTTCACCTAGTTTGTTGGGAACAGAAAGTTTCTTATCATTTGCAAATTGTTCTCCATACATATATATGGGGAGGGACTCGCTCCAACACGGTTTACAGTGAAAACTGCAGGAACTTCAAACTGGCACTAGAAAACACACTGAATATCCAGTGTAAAAGTTCCTCCTGCAACCCTTTCCCTTTGTGCTAGATGAACGAAAGTCTCTCCACATGCTCAGTTCTGAGAGATTAGTGTGTGTGAAAGCCGTCCTTCTCATAGCTTGTTGGGAACACACAGTTTCTTTTCAGTTGCAAACTGTAATCCATACATATATATGGGGAGGTACTCGCTCCAACTCGGTTTTACAGTGAAACTGCAGGAACATCAAAACGGCACTGGAAAAACACTGAGAAAGCAAAGTAAATGTTCCTCCTGGACCCCGTTCCCTTTGTGCTAGGTGAACGAAAGTCTTTCCACATGCTTGGTTTTGAGAGATAAGTGTGTGTGAAAGCCGTCCTTCACCTAATTTGTTGGGAACACAAAGTTTCTTTTCAGTTGCAAACTGCATTCCATACATATAAATGGGGAGATACTCTAACCAACTCGATTTTACAGTGAAAACTGCAGGAATTTCAGACCAGCACTAGGAAACACACTGAGAAACCAGAGTAAATGTTTCTACTGCAACCCGTTCCATTTGTGATAGATGAACGAACGTCTCTCCACATGCTCATTTCTCAGAGATAAATGTGTGTGAAAGCCGTATTTCACAAAGCTTTTTGGGAACACAGTTTCTTTTCAGTTGCAAAGTTGAATCCATACATATATATGGGGAGTTACTCGCTCCAACTCGATTTTACAGTGAAATGTGCAGGAACTTCAAACCGGCTTCAGGAAACAGACTGACAAACCAGAGTAAAAATTCTCCTGCAAACCGTTCCATTTGTGCTAGATGAACGAACGTCTTTCCACATGCTCAGTTCTCAGAGATAAGTGTGTGTGAAAGCCGTCCTTCACCTAGCTTGTTGAGAACACAAAGTTTCTTTTCAGTTCCAAAGTGGAATGATACATATATAAGGGGAGTTACTCGATCCAACTCGGTATTACAGTGAAAACTGCAGGATCTTATAACAGGCATTAGGAAAAATCTAAGAATCCAAAGTAAAAATTTCTCCTGCAAACAATTCCCTCTGTGATAGATGAACGAACGTCTGTCCACATGCTCAGTTCTGAGAGATATGTTTGTGTGAAAGCCGTCCTTCACCTAGCTTTTTGGGAACACAAAGTTTCTTTTCAATTGCAAACTACTCTCCATGCTTATATATGGGGTAGTACTCGCTTCAACTCGGTTTTACAGTGAAAACTGCAGGAAATTCAAACCGGCACATGGAAACACACTGAGAAACCAGAATAAAGTTTCTCTTGCAAAACTTTCCCTTCATGCTAAATGAACGAAAGTCTCTCCACATGCTCAGTTCTGAGAGATTAGTGTGTGTGAAAGCCGTCCTTCACATAGCTTGTTGGGAAAACACAGTTTCTTTTCAGTTGCAAACTGTAATCCATACATATATTTGGGGAGGTACTCGCTCCAACTCGGTTTTACAGTAAAACTGCAGGAACATCAAAACGGCACTAAGAAAAACACTGAGAAAGCAAAGTAAAAGTTCCTCCTGGACCCCGTTCCCTTTGTGCTAGGTGAACGAAAGTCTTTCCACATGCTTGGTTTTGAGAGATAAGTGTGTGTGAAAGCCGTCCTTCACCTAATTTGTTGGGAACACAAAGTTTCTTTTCAGTTGCAAACTGCATTCCATACATATAAATGGGGAGATACTCTAACCAACTCGATTTTACAGTGAAAACTGCAGGAATTTCAGACCAGCACTAGGAAACACACTGAGAAACCAGAGTAAATGTTTCTACTGCAACCCGTTCCATTTGTGATAGATGAACGAACGTCTCTCCACATGCTCATTTCTCAGAGATAAATGTGTGTGAAAGCCGTATTTCACAAAGCTTTTTGGGAACACAGTTTCTTTTCAGTTGCAAAGTTGAATCCATACATATATATGGGGAGTTACTCGCTCCAACTCGATTTTACAGTGAAATGTGCAGGAACTTCAAACCGGCTTCAGGAAACAGACTGACAAACCAGAGTAAAAATTCTCCTGCAAACCGTTCCATTTGTGCTAGATGAACGAACGTCTTTCCACATGCTCAGTTCTCAGAGATAAGTGTGTGTGAAAGCCGTCCTTCACCTAGCTTGTTGAGAACACAAAGTTTCTTTTCAGTTCCAAAGTGGAATGATACATATATAAGGGGAGTTACTCGATCCAACTCGGTATTACAGTGAAAACTGCAGGATCTTATAACAGGCATTAGGAAAAATCTAAGAATCCAAAGTAAAAATTTCTCCTGCAAACAATTCCCTCTGTGATAGATGAACGAACGTCTGTCCACATGCTCAGTTCTGAGAGATATGTTTGTGTGAAAGCCGTCCTTCACCTAGCTTTTTGGGAACACAAAGTTTCTTTTCAATTGCAAACTACTCTCCATGCTTATATATGGGGTAGTACTCGCTTCAACTCGGTTTTACAGTGAAAACTGCAGGAAATTCAAACCGGCACATGGAAACACACTGAGAAACCAGAATAAAGTTTCTCTTGCAAAACTTTCCCTTCATGCTAAATGAACGAAAGTCTCTCCACATGCTCAGTTCTGAGAGATTAGTGTGTGTGAAAGCCGTCCTTCACCTAGCTTGTTGGGAACACACAGTTTCTTTTCAGTTGCAAACTGTAATCCATACATATATTAGGGGAGGTACTCTATCCAACTCGGTTTTACAGTGAAACTGCAGGAACTTCAAAACGGCACTAAGAAAAACACTGAGAAAGCAAAGTAAAAGTTCCTCCTGGACCCCGTTCCCTTTGTGCTAGGTGAACGAAAGTCTTTCCACATGCTCAGTTCTCAGAGATAAGTGTGTGTGAAAGCCGTCCTTCACCTAATTTGTTGGGAACACAAAGTTTCTTTTCAGTTGCAAACAGCATTCCATACATATAAATGGGGAGATACTCTAACCAACTCGATTTTACAGTGAAAACTGCAGGAATTTCAAACCAGCACTAGGAAACACACTGAGAAACCAGAGTAAAAGTTTCTACTGCAACCCGTTCCATTTGTGATAGATGAACGAACGTCTCTCCACATGCTCATTTCTCAGAGATAAATGTGTGTGAAAGCCGTATTTCACAAAGCTTTTTGGGAACACAAAGTTTCTTTTCAGTTGCAAAGTTGAATCCATACATATATATGGGGAGTTACTCGCTCCAACTCGATTTTACAGTGAAATGTGCAGGAACTTCAAACCGGCATCAGGAAACAGACTGACAAACCAGAGTAAAAGATTCTCCTGCAAACCGTTCCATTTGTGCTAGATAAACGAACGTCTTTTCACATGCTCAGTTCTCAGAGATAAGTGTGTGTGAAAGCCGTCCTTCACCTAGCTTGTTGAGAACACAAAGTTTCTTTTCAGTTCCAAAGTGGAATGATACATATATATGGGGAGTTACTCGATCCAACTCGGTATTACAGTGAAAACTGCAGGATCTTTTTACCGGCATTAGGAAAAATCTAAGAATCCAAAGTAAAAGTTTCTCCTGCAAACAATTCCCTTTGTGCTTGATGAACGAACGTCTGACCTCATGCTCAGTTCTGAGAGATATGTTTGTGTGAAAGCCGTCCTTCACCTAGCTTTTTGGGAACACAAAGTTTCTTTTCAATTGCAAACTACTCTCCATGCTTATATATGGGGTAGTACTCGCTTCAACTCGGTTTTACAGTGAAAACTGCAGGAAATTCAAACCGGCACATGGAAACACACTGAGAAACCAGAATAAAGTTTCTCTTGCAAAACTTTCCCTTCATGCTAAATGAACGAACGTCTCTCCACATGCTAAATTTTGAGAGGTAAGTGTGTGTGAAAGTTGATATTCACCTAGCTTGTAGGGAATACAACGTTTCTTTTCAGTTGCAAGCTGCAATCCATACATATATATGGGGAAGTTCTCGCTCCAACACGGTTTTGCAGTGAAAACTGCAGGAACTTCATACCGGCTCTAGGAATCATAGTGAGAAACCAGAGTAAAATTTCTCTTGCAACCCGTTCCCTTTGTGCTAGATGAACAAAAGTCTCTCCACATGCTCAATTCTGAGAGATAAGCGTGTGTGAAAGCCGTATTTCAACTAGCTTGTTGGGAACACAAATTTTTTTCAGTTGCAAACTACACTCCTTTCATATCTATTGTCAGGTACATGTTCCTAACACAATTTTACAATGAAAACTGCAGGAAAATCAAACCGACACTAGGAAACACACTGAGAAACTAGACTAAAACTTTCTCCGGCAAACCGTTCCCTTTGAGCTAGATGAACGAACGTCTCTCCAGAAGCTCATTTCTGAGGGATGAGTGTGTGTGAAAGCCATACTTCACCTACCTTGTTGGGAACACAAACTTTCTTTTCAGTTGCAAACTGCAATCTTTACATATATATGGGGAGGTACACGCTCCAACTCGGATTTACAGTGAAAACTGCAGGAACTTCAAACCAGAACTAAGAAACACACTGAGAAAACAAAGCAAAATTTTCCCCTGCAATCTATTGCCTATGTGCAAAATGAACGAACTTCTCTCCACATGCTCAGTTCTGAGAGATAAGTGTGTGTGAAAGCCGTACTTCAAGTAGCTTGTTGGGAACACAAAGTTTCCTTTCAGTTGTAAACTGTACGCCATACATATATATGGGTAGACACACGTTCCAAATCTGTTTTACAGTGAAAACTGCAGGAAATTCAAACCGGCACTAGGAAACACACTGAGATACCAGAGTAAATGTATCACCTGGAACCCGTTCCCTTTGGGCTAGATGAACGAACATCTCTCCACATGCTCAGTTCTGAGAAATAATTGTGTGTCAAAGCCTTCCTTACACTAGCTTCTTAGGAACACAAAGATACTTTTCAGTTGCAAACTCTACTCCATAAATATATATGGGGAAGTACTCTCTCCAACTCGGTTTTACTGTGAAAACTGCAGGAACTTCAATTCAGATCTAGGAAACACACTGAGATAAAAAATAAAATTTATTCCTGCAAAAATTTCACGATGTGCAAAATGAACGAACTTCTCTCCACATGCTCAGTACTGAGAGATAAGTGTGTGTGAATGCCGTATTTCAACTAGCATGTTGGGAACACAAACTTCTTTTCAGTTACAAACTGTACTCCATATATATATAATGGGATGTACTCTCTTCAATTCTGTTTTACAGTGAAATCTGCAGGAACTACAAATCGGCACTAGGAAACTCACTGAGAAACCAGAGTAAACGTTTCTCCTGCAACCCATTCCATTTGTGCTAGATGAACGAAAGTCTCTCCACATGCTCAGTTCTGAGAGAAATGATTGTGTGAAAGACGCCCTTCACCTACCTTTTTGGGAACACAAATATTCTTTTCTGGTGCAATCTGTACTTCTTACGTATATATGGGGAGGTACTAACTCCAACTCGGTTTCACAGGGTAAACTGCAGGAACTTCAAACCAGAACTAGGAAACACACTGAGAAAACAAAGCAAAGTTTTCTCCTGCAATCTTTTCCCTATGTGCAAAATGAACGAATTTCTCTCCACATGCTAAGTTTTGAGAGGTAAATGTGTGTGAAAGCCGTTATTCAAATAACTTGTTGGGAATACCAAGTTTCTTTTCAGTTTCAAGCTGCACTCCATACATATATATGGGGAAGTACACGCTCCAACAAGGTTTTGCAGTGAAAATTTCAGGAACTTCATACCGGCACTAGGAATCACAGTGAGAAACGAGAGTAAATGTTTCTCATGCAACCCGTTCCATTTGTGCTAGATGAACGAACGTCTCTCCACATGCTCAGTTCTGAGTGATAACTGTGTGTGAAAGCCATACTTCAACTAGCTTGTAGGGAACACAAACTTTCTTTTCAGTTGCAAACTGCAATCCATACATGTATATGGGGATGTACTCGCTCCAACACCGTTCTACAGGGTAAACTGCAGTAACTTCAAACTGGCACTTGGAAACACACTGAGTAACCAGAGTAATTGTTTCCCTTGCAAACCGTTCCATTTGTGCTAGATGAACGAACCTCTCTCCACATGCTCAGTTCTGAGAGATAAGTGTGTGTGAAAGCCGTCCTTCACCTAGCTTGTTGGGAACACAGAGTTTCTTTTCAATTGCTAACTGCACTCCTTACACATATATGGGGAAGTACTCACTCCATCTCGGTTTTACAGTGAAAACTGACGGAAATTCAAACCGGAACTAGGAAACACACTGAGAAACCAGAGTAAACATTTCCCCTGCAAACCATTCCATTTGTGCTAGATGAACGAACTTCTTTCCACATGCTCAGTCCTGAGAGAAATGTTTGTGTGAAAGACGTCCTTCACCTAGCTTGTTAGGACCACAAAGTTTTTTGCAGTTGCAAAGTGGAATAAATACATATATATGGGAAGTTACTAGCTCCAACTCGGTATTACAGTTAAAAATACAGGAGATTCTAACCGGCATTAGGAAAAAGACTGAGAATCCACAGTAAAAGTTTCTACTGCAAAAATTTCCCTTTGTGCTAAGTGAACGAACATCTCTCCACATGCTCAGTACTGAGAGATAAGTAAGTGTGAAAGCCGTCCTTCACCTAGCTTGTTGGGAACACAAAGTTTTTTAATTTGCATAGTGGAATCCATACATATATATCTGGAGGTACTCGCTCCAACTCTGTGTTACAGTGGAAAGTGCAGGAACTGTTAATAGCATTAGGAAACTGACTGAGAAACCAGCGTATATGTTTCTCCTGCAACCCGTTCCTTTTGTGCTAGATGGACGAACGTCTCTCCACATGTTCAGTTCTCAGAGATATTTGTGTGTGAAAGCCGTCTTTCAACTAGCTTGTAGGGAACACAATGTTTCTTTTTAGTTGCAAACTGCACACCATAAATATATATGGGGAGGTACTCGCTCCAACTACGTTTTACAGTGAAAACTGAAGGAACTTCAATCCGGCACTAGGAAACAGACTGAGAAACCAGAGTAAAAGTTTCACCAGAAACCCGTTCCCTTTGTGCTAGATGAACGAACGTCTGTCCACATGCTCAGTTCTGAGAGATATGTTTGTGTGAATACCGCCCTTCACCTAGCTTCTTGGGAACACAAAGTTTCTTTTTAGTTGCAAACTGCAATCCATACATATATAAGGGATGGTACTCGCTCAACTCGGTTTTACAGTGAAAACTGCAGGAAATTCAAACCGGCACTAGGAAACACACTGAGAAACAGAGTAAAATTTCTCCTGCAAACCGTTCCCTTTGTGCTAGGTGGACGAATGTCTCTCCACATGCTCAGTTCTGAGAGATAAGTGTGTGTGCACCATCTTCAACTAGCTTTTTTGGAACACAGGGTTTCTTTTCAGTAGGAAACTTCACTCCATACATATTTATGTGGAGGTACTCGGTCCAACTCTGTTTTAAAGTGAAAAATGCAGGAACTTCAAACTGGCCCTAGGAAACACAATGACAAACCAGAGTAAAACTTTCTCCTGCAAACCGTTCCCTTTGTGCTAAATGAACGAACGTCTCTCCACATGCTCAGTTCTGAGAGAGAAGTGAGTGTGAAAGCCGTCCTTCACCTAGCTTGTTGGGAACACAAAGTTTTTTTTAATTTGCAAAGTGGGATCCATAAATATATATGGGGAGGTACTCGCTCCAACTCAGTGTTACAGTGGAAAGTTCAGGAAATTCTAATAGCATTAGGAAACAGACTGAGAAACCAGAGTAAAATATTCTCCTGCAAACCATTCCCGTCATGATAGATGAACGAAAGTCTTTCCACATGATATGTTCGGAGAGATAATTGTGTGTGAAAGCCGTCCTTCACCTAGTTTGTTGGGAACACAAAGTTTCTTTTAAGTTGCAAACTGCATTCCATACATATATATGGGGAGGTATTCTATCCTCTCGATTTTACAGTGAAAACTGCAGGAACTTCAAATCGTCACTAGGAAACACACTGAGAAACCAGAGTAAAAGTTTCTACTGCAACCAGTTCCATTTGTACTATATGAACGAACGTCTCTCCACATGCTCAGTTCTCAGAGATATATGTGTGTGAAAGCCTTCCTTCACAAAGCTTTTTGGGAACACAAAGTTTCTTTTCAATTGCAAAGTTGAATCCATACATATATATGGGGAGTTACTCGCTCCAACATGGTTTTACAGTGAAATGGGCAGGAAATTCTAACCGGCGTTAGGAAACAGACTGAGAAACCAGAGTAAATGTTTCTCCTGCAACCCGTTCCCTTTGTGCTAGATGGACGAACGTCTCTCCACATGCTCAGTTCTCAGAGTTATTTGTGTGTGAAAGCCGTCCTTCAGCTAGCTTGTAGGGAACACAAAGTTTCTTTTTAGTTTCAAAGTGCACTCCATACATATATATGGGGAGGTACTCGCTCCAACTAGGTTTTACAGTGAAAACTGCAGGACTTCAATGCGGCACTAGGAAACAGACTGAGAAACCAGAGTAAAAGTTTCACCAGCAACCCGTTCCCTTTGTGCTAGATGAACGAAAGTCTGTCCACATGCTCAGTTCTGAGAGATAAGTCTGTGTGAAAGCCGCCATTCACCTAGCTTGTTGGAAACACTAAGTTTCTTTTTAGTTGCAAACTGCACTCCATAAATATATATGGGTTGGTACTTGCCCAACTCGGTTTTACAGTGCAAACTGCAGGAAATTCAAACCGGCACTAGGAAACACACTGAGAAACCAGAGTAAAATTTCTCCTGCAACCCGTTCCATTTGTGCTAGATGGACGAACGTCTCTCCAGATGCTCAGTTCTGAGAGATATATGAGTGTGAAAGCCGTCCTTCACCTAGCTTTTTGGGAACACAAAGTTTTTTTAATTTGCAAAGTGGGATCCATACATATATATGGGGAGGACCTCGCTCCAACTCAGTGTTACAGTGGAAATTGCAGGAACTTCTAATAGCATTAGGAAACAGACTGAGAAACCAGAGTAAAAGATTCTCCTGCAAACCATTCCCGTCGTGATAGATGAACGAAAGTCTTTCCACATGCTAGGTTCTGAGAGATAAGTGAGTGTGAAAGCCGTACTTCATCAAGTTTGTTGGGAACACAAAGTTTCTTTTAAGTTGTAAACTGCATTCCATACATATATATGGGGAGGTATTCTATCCTCACGATTTTACAGTGAAAACTGCAGAAACTTCAATCCGGCACTAGGAAACAGTCTGAGAAACCAGAGTAAAAGTTTCACCAGCAACCCTTTACCTTTGTGCTAGATGAACGAATGTCTCTCCACATGCTTAGTTCTGAAAGATAAGTTTGTGTAAAGCCGCCCTTCACCTAGCTTTTTGGGAACACAAAGTTTCTTTTTAGTTGCAAACTGCACTCCATACATATGTAAGTGGTGGTACTCGCCCAACTCGGTTTTACAGTGAAAACGGCAGGAAATTCAAACCGGCACTAGGAATCACACTGAGAAAACAGAGTAAAATTTCTCCTGCAAACCATTCCCTTTGTGCTAGATGAACGAATGTCTCTCCACATGTTCAGTTCTGAGAGATAAGTGTGTGTGCAAGCCGTCCTTCAACTAGCTTGTTGGGAACACAAAGTTTCTTATCAGTAGCAAACAGCACTCCATAAATATGTATTGGGAGGTACACGGTCCAACTCAGTTTTACAGTGAAAACTGCAGGAACTTCAAACCGGCACTAGGAAACAATCTGGGACACCAGAATAAAAGTTTCTCCTGCTAATCTTTCCCTTTGTTCTAAATGAACGAACGTCTCTCAACATGCTCAGTTCTCAGAGATAAGTGTGTGTGACAGCCGTCCTTCACCTAGCTTGTTGGGAACACAAACATTCCTTTCAGTTGCAAACTACACTCCATAAATATATATGGGGAGGTACTCGCTCCAACTCTGTTTTACTGTGAAAACTGCAGGAACTTCAAACCGGCACTAGGAAACACTATGGGAAACCAGATTAAAAGTTTCTCCTGCAACCCGTTCTTTTGTGCTAGATGAACGAACGTCTCTCCACATGCTCAGTCTCAGAAATAAAAGTGTGTGAATGCCGTCCTTCAACTAGCTTGTTGGGAACACAAAGTTTCTTTTCAGTTGCAAAGTGGTATCCATACATATATATGGGTAGTTACAGGCTCCAACACGGTTTTACAGTGAAAATTGCAGGAACTTCAAACCGGCACTAAGAAACAGACTGAGAAACCAGAGTAAAAGTTTCTCCTGCAACCCATTCCTTTTGTGCTAGATGAACGAACGTCTCTCCACATGCTCAGTTCTCAGAGATAATTGTGTGTGAAAGCCGTCCTTCACCTAGCTTTTTGGGAACTCAGAGTTTCTTTTAAGTTGGAAACTGCACTCCTTACATATATATGGGTAGGTACTCGCTCCAACTCGATTTCACAGTGAAAACTGCAGGAAATTCAAACCGGCCCGAGGAAACACACTCACAAACCAGAGTAAAATTTTCTCCTGCAAACAGTTACCTTTGTGCTAAATGAACGAACGTCTCTCCAAATTCTCAGTTCTGAGAGATAATTGAGTGTGAAAGCCGTCCTTCACCTAGCTTGTTGTGAACACAAAGTTTTTTTAATTTGCAAAGTGGGATCCATACATATATATGGGGAGGTAATCGCTCCAACTCGGTGTTACACTGGAAAGTGCAGGAACTTCTAATAGCATTAGGAAACAGACTGATAAACCAGAGAAAAATATTCTCCTGCAAACCATTCCCATCGTGATAGATGAACGAAAGTCTTTCCACATGCTAGGTTCTGAGAGATAATTGTGTGTGAAAGCCGTCCTTCAACTAGTTTGTTGAGAACACAAAATTCCTTTTAAGTTGCAAACTGCATTCCATACATATATACGGGGAGGTATTCTATCCTCTCGATTTTACAGTGAAAACTGCAGGAATTTCAAATCGTCACTAGGAAACACACTGAGAAACCAGAGTAAAAATTTCTACTGCAACCCTTTCCATTTGTACTAGATGAACGAACGTCTCTCCACATGCTCAGTTCTCAGAGATAAATGTGTGTGAAAGCCTTCCTTCACAAAGCTATTTGGGAACACAAAGTTTCTTTTCAGTTGCAAAGTTGAATCCATACATATATATGGGGCGTTACACGCTCCAACGCGGTTTTACAGTGAAATGGGCAGGAAATACTAACCGGCGTTAGGAAACAGACTGAGTAACCAGAGTAAATGTTTCACCTGCAACCAGTTCCGTTTGTGCTAGATGTACGAACGTCTCTCCACATGCTCAGTTCTCAGAGATATTTGTGTGTGTAAGCCGTCCTTCACCTAGCTTGTAGGGAACACAAAGTTTCTTATCAGTTGTAAACTGCGTTCCATACATATGTATTGGTTGGTACGCGCTCCAACTTGGTTTTACAGTGAAAACTGCAGGAACTTCAATCTGGCACTAAAAAACAGACTGAGAAAGCAGAGTAAATTTTTTCCTGCAAACCGTTCCTTTTGTTCTAGATGAACAAACGTCTCTCCACATGCTCAGTTCTGAGAGATAATTGTGTGTGCAAGCCCTCCTTCACCTAGCTTGTTGGGAACACAAAGTTTCTTATCATTTGCCAACTGCACTCCATACATATGTATTGGGAGGTATGCGTTCCAACACGGTTTTACACTTAAAACTGCAGGAACTTCAAACCGGCACTAGGAAACACTCTGGGAAACCAGAGTAAAAGTTCCTCCTGCAACCCGTTCCCTTTGTGCAAGATGAACGAACTTCTCTCCACATGCTCAGTTCTGAGAAATAAGTGTGTGTGCAAGCCGTCCTTCACCTAGCTTGTTGGGAATACAGAGATTCTTTTCAGTTGCAAACTGCAAACCATACATATATATGGGAAGGTACACGCTCCAACACGTTTTTACAGTGGAAACTGAAGGAATTTCGAACTGGCACTAGGAAACAGACTGAGAAAGCAGAGAAAAAGTTGCTCATGCTACCCGTTTCCTTTGTGATAGATGAACGAACGTCTCTCCACATGCTCCGTTCTGAGAGATAATTGTGTGTGCAAGCCGTCTTTCAACTAGCTTGTTGGGAACACAGAGTTTCTTTTCAGTTGCAAACTGCAAACCATACATATGTATTGGGAGGTACACGCTCCAACTCCGTTTTACACTGAAAACTGCAGGAAATTCAAACCGGCACCAGGAAAAAACTTTGAAACCAGAGTAAAACTTTCTCCTGCAACATGCTCCCTTTGTGCTAGATGAACGAACGTCTCTCCACATGCTCAGTTCTCAGAGATATGTGTGTGTGAAAGCCGTCCTTCACCAATCTTGTTGGGAACACAAAGTTTCTTTTCAGATGCAAGCTACACTCCATATATATATATGAGTATGTACTCGCACCAACTCGATTTTACAGTGAAAACTGCAGGAACTTCAAACCGGCACTAGGAAACTAAATGAAAATCCAGAGTAAAAGTTCCTCTTTAAACCCGTTCACTTTTGTGCTAGATGAACGAACGTCTCTCCACATGCTCAGTTCTGAGATATAAGTGTGTGTGAAAGCCGTCCTTACACTAGCTTGTTGTGAAAACAAAATTTCTTTTCAGTTACCAAGAGGAATCCTTACATATATATGGGGAGTTATTCACTCCAACTCGGTTTTCCAGTGAATTCTGCAGGAACTTCTAACCGGCACTAGGAAACACACTGAGAAAAAAGAGTAAAAGTTTCTCCTGCAAACCGTTCCATTTGTGCTAGATGAAAGAACTTCTCTCCACATGCTCAGTTTTCAGATATAAGTGTGTGTGAAAACCGTTGTTCACCTAGCTTGTTGTTAACACAAAGTTTCTTTTCAGTTGCAAACTGCACTCCAAACATATATATGGGGAGGTACTCGCTCCAACTCGGTTTTACAGCTGAAAACTGCAGGAAATTCAAACCGGAACTAGGAAACACACTAAGAAACCAGAGTAAAACATTCTCCTGCTAACCGTTCCTTTTGTGCTAGATGAACGAAAGTCTATCCACATGCTCGGTTGTCAGAAATAAATGTGTGTGAATGCCGTCCTTCAACTAGCTTGTTGGGAACACAAAGATTCTTTTCAGTTGCAAAGTGGTATCCATACATATATATGGGTAGTTACTGGCTCCAACACGGTTTTACAGTGAAAATTGCAGGAACTTCAAACCGGCACTAAGAAACAGACTGAGAAACCAGAGTAAAATTTTCTCATGCAAACAGTTCCATTTGTGCTAGATGAACGAACGTCTCTCCACATGCTCAGTTCTGAGAGATAAGTGTGTGTGAAAGCCGTCCTTCACCTAGCTTGTTGGGAACACAATGTTTTTTTTAATTTGCAAAGTGGGATCCATACATATATATGGGGAGGTACTCTCTCCAACTCGGTGTTACAGTGGAAAGTGCAGGAACTTCTAATAGCATTAGGAAACAGACTGAGAAACCAGAGTAAATGATTCTCCTGCAAACCATTCCCATCGTGATAGATGAACGAAAGTCTTTCCACATGCTAGGTTCTGAGAGATAAGTGTGTGTGAAAGCCTTCCTTCACCTAATTTGTTGGGAACACAAAGTTTCTTTTAAGTTGCAAACTGCAATCCATACATATATATGGGGAGGTATTCTATCCTCTCGATTTTACAGTGAAAACTGCAGGAATTACAAATCGTCACTAGGAAACACACTGAGAAACCAGAGTAAAAGTTTCTACTGCAACCCGTTCCATTTGTACTAGATGAACGAACGTCTCTCCACATGCTCAGTTCTCAGAGATAAATGTGAGTGAAAGCTTTCCTTCACAAAACATTTTGGGAACACAAAGTTTCTTTTCAGTTGCAAAGTTGAATCCATACATATATATGGGGCGTTACACGCTCCAACGCTGTTTTACAGTGAAATGGGCAGGAAATTCTAACCGGCGTTAGGAAACAGACTGAGAAACCAGAGTAAATATTTCTCCTGCAACCCGTTCCATTTGTGCTAGATGGACGAACGTCTCTCCACATGCTCAGTTCTCAGAGATATTTGTGTGTGTAAGCCGTCCTTCAAGTAGCTTGTAGGGAACACAAAGTTTCTTTTCAGTTGCAAACTGCACTCCACACATATATATGGGGAGGTACACGCCCAACTCGCTTTTACTGTGAAAACTGCATGAAATTCAAACCGGCACTAGGAATAACACTGAGAAACCAGAGTAAAATTTCTCCTGCAACCCGTTCCCTTTGTGCTAGATGGACGAACGTCTCTCCACATGCTCAGTTCTGAGAGATAAGTGTGTGTGCACCGTCTTCAACTAGATTGTTGGGAACACAGGGATTCTATTCAGTAGCAAACTTCACTCCATACATATATATGTGGAGGTACTCGCTCCAACTCGGTTTTAAAGCGAAAACTGCAGGAACTTCAAACCAGCCCTAGGAAACACACTGAAAACCAGAGTAAAATTTTCTCCTGCAAACCGTTACCTTTGTGCTAAATGAACGAACATCTCTCCACATGCTCATTTCTGAGAGATAAGTGAGTGTGAAAGCCGTCATTCAACTAGCTTGTTGGGAACACAAAGTTTTTTTAATTTGCAAAGTGGGATCCATACTTATATATGGGGAGGTACTCTCTCCAACTCGGTGTTACTGTGGAAAGTGCAGGAACTTCTCATAGCATTAGGAAACAGACTGAGAAACCAGAGTAAAAGATTCTCCTGCAAACCATTCCCATCGTGATAGATGAACGAAAGTCTCTCCACATGCTAGGTTCTGAGAGATAAGTGTGTGTGAAAGCCGTCCTTCACCTAGTTTGTTGGGAATACAAAGTTTCTTTTAAGTTGCAAAGTTGAATCCATACGTATATATGGGGAGTTACTCGCTCCAACGCGGTTTTACAGTGAAATATGCAGGAAATTCTAACCGGCGTTAGGAAACAGACTGAGAAACCAGAGTAAATGTTTCTCCTGCAACCCGTTCCCTTTGTGCTAGATGGACGAACGTCTCTCCACATGCTCAGTTCTCAGAGATATTTGTGTGTGAAAGCCGTCATTCACCTAATTGTAGAGAACACAAAGTTTCTTTTCAGTTGCAAACTGAACTCCATACATATATATGCGGAGGAAATCGGACCAACTAGGATTTACAGTGAAAACTGCAGGAACTTCAATCCGGCATTAGGAAACAGACCGAGAAACCAGAGTAAATTTTCACCTGCATCCCGTTCCTTTTGTGCTAGATAAACGAACGTCTGTCCACAAGCTCAGTTCTGAGAAATAAGTGTGTGTGAAAGCCGTCCTTCACCTAGCTTGTTGGGAACACAAAGTTTCTTTTTAGTTGCAAACTGCACTCCATACATATATATGGGGAGGTACTCGCCCAACTCGGTTTTACAGTGAAAACTGCAGGAAATTCAAACCGGCACTAGGAAAGACACTGAGGACACAGAGTAAAATTTCCCCTGCAACCCGTTCCCTTTGTGCTAGATGGACGAACGTCTCTCCACATGCTCAGTTCTGAGAGATAAGTGAGTGTGAAAGCCGTCCTTCACCTAGCTTGTTGGGAACACAAAGTTTTTTTTAATTTGCAAAGTGGGATCCATACATATATATGGGGTGGTACTCGCTCCAACTCGGTGTTACAGTGGAAAGTGCAGGAACTTCTAATAGCATTAGGAAACAGACTGAGAATCCAGAGTAAAAGATTCTCCTGCAAACCATTCCCATCGTGATAGATGAACGAAAGTCTTTCCACATGCTAGGTTCTGAGAGATAAGTGTGTGTGAAAGCCGTCCTTCACCTTGTTTGTTGGGAACACAAAGTTTCTTTTAAGTTGCAAACTGCAATCCATACATATATATGGGGAGGTATTCTATCCTCTCGATTTTACAGTGAAAACTGCAGGAATTACAAATCGTCACTAGGAAACACACTGAGAAACCAGAGTAAAAGTTTCTACAGCAAACCGTTCCATTTGTACTAGATGAACGAACGTCTCTCCACATGCTCAGTTCTCAGAGATAAATGTGAGTGAAAGCTTTCCTTCACAAAACATTTTGGGAACACAAAGTTTCTTTTCAGTTGCAAAGTTGAATCCATACATATATATGGGGCGTTACACGCTCCAACGCTGTTTTACAGTGAAATGGGCAGGAAATTCTAACCGGCGTTAGGAAACAGACTGAGAAACCAGAGTAAATGTTTCTCCTGCAACCCGTTCCATTTGTGCTAGATGGACGAACGTCTCTCCACATGCTCAGTTCTCAGAGATATTTGTGTGTGTAAGCCGTCCTTCAAGTAGCTTGTAGGGAACACAAAGTTTCTTTTCAGTTGCAAACTGCACTCCACACATATATATGGGGAGGTACACGCCCAACTCGCTTTTACTGTGAAAACTGCATGAAATTCAAACCGGCACTAGGAATAACACTGAGAAACCAGAGTAAAATTTCTCCTGCAACCCGTTCCCTTTGTGCTAGATGGACGAACGTCTCTCCACATGCTCAGTTCTGAGAGATAAGTGTGTGTGCACCGTCTTCAACTAGATTGTTGGGAACACAGGGATTCTATTCAGTAGCAAACTTCACTCCATACATATATATGTGGAGGTACTCGCTCCAACTCGGTTTTAAAGCGAAAACTGCAGGAACTTCAAACCAGCCCTAGGAAACACACTGAAAACCAGAGTAAAATTTTCTCCTGCAAACCGTTACCTTTGTGCTAAATGAACGAACATCTCTCCACATGCTCATTTCTGAGAGATAAGTGAGTGTGAAAGCCGTCATTCAACTAGCTTGTTGGGAACACAAAGTTTTTTTAATTTGCAAAGTGGGATCCATACTTATATATGGGGAGGTACTCTCTCCAACTCGGTGTTACTGTGGAAAGTGCAGGAACTTCTCATAGCATTAGGAAACAGACTGAGAAACCAGAGTAAAAGATTCTCCTGCAAACCATTCCCATCGTGATAGATGAATGAAAGTCTCTCCACATGCTAGGTTCTGAGAGATAAGTGTGTGTGAAAGCCGTCCTTCACCTAGTTTGTTGGGAATACAAAGTTTCTTTTAAGTTGCAAAGTTGAATCCATACGTATATATGGGGAGTTACTCGCTCCAACGCGGTTTTACAGTGAAATATGCAGGAAATTCTAACCGGCGTTAGGAAACAGACTGAGAAACCAGAGTAAATGTTTCTCCTGCAACCCGTTCCCTTTGTGCTAGATGGACGAACGTCTCTCCACATGCTCAGTTCTCAGAGATATTTGTGTGTGAAAGCCGTCATTCACCTAATTGTAGAGAACACAAAGTTTCTTTTCAGTTGCAAACTGAACTCCATACATATATATGCGGAGGAAATCGGACCAACTAGGATTTACAGTGAAAACTGCAGGAACTTCAATCCGGCATTAGGAAACAGACCGAGAAACCAGAGTAAATTTTCACCTGCATCCCGTTCCTTTTGTGCTAGATAAACGAACGTCTGTCCACAAGCTCAGTTCTGAGAAATAAGTGTGTGTGAAAGCCGTCCTTCACCTAGCTTGTTGGGAACACAAAGTTTCTTTTTAGTTGCAAACTGCACTCCATACATATATATGGGGAGGTACTCGCCCAACTCGGTTTTACAGTGAAAACTGCAGGAAATTCAAACCGGCACTAGGAAAGACACTGAGGACACAGAGTAAAATTTCCCCTGCAACCCGTTCCCTTTGTGCTAGATGGACGAACGTCTCTCCACATGCTCAGTTCTGAGAGATAAGTGAGTGTGAAAGCCGTCCTTCACCTAGCTTGTTGGGAACACAAAGTTTTTTTTAATTTGCAAAGTGGGATCCATACATATATATGGGGTGGTACTCGCTCCAACTCGGTGTTACAGTGGAAAGTGCAGGAACTTCTAATAGCATTAGGAAACAGACTGAGAATCCAGAGTAAAAGATTCTCCTGCAAACCATTCCCATCGTGATAGATGAACGAAAGTCTTTCCACATGCTAGGTTCTGAGAGATAAGTGTGTGTGAAAGCCGTCCTTCACCTTGTTTGTTGGGAACACAAAGTTTCTTTTAAGTTGCAAACTGCAATCCATACATATATATGGGGAGGTATTCTATCCTCTCGATTTTACAGTGAAAACTGCAGGAATTACAAATCGTCACTAGGAAACACACTGAGAAACCAGAGTAAAAGTTTCTACTGCAACCCGTTCCATTTGTACTAGATGAACGAACGTCTCTCCACATGCTCAATTCTCAGAGATAAATGTGAGTGAAAGCTTTCCTTCACAAAACATTTTGGGAACACAAAGTTTCTTTTCAGTTGCAAAGTTGAATCCATACATATATATGGGGCGTTACACGCTCCAACGCTGTTTTACAGTGAAATGGGCAGGAAATTCTAACCGGCGTTAGGAAACAGACTGAGAAACCAGAGTAAATGTTTCTCCTGCAACCCGTTCCATTTGTGCTAGATGGACGAACGTCTCTCCACATGCTCAGTTCTCAGAGATATATGTGTGTGAAAGCCTTCCTTCACAAAGCTTTTTGGGAACACAAAGTTTCTTTTCAGTTGCTAAGTTGAATCCATACATACATATATGGAGTTACTGGCTCCAACGTGGTTTTACAGGTAAATGGGCAGGAAACTCTAACCGGCGTTAGGAAACAGACTGAGAAATCAGAGTAAATGTTTCTCCTGCAACCCGTTTCCTTTGTGCTAGATGGACGAATGTCTCTCCACATGCTCAGTTGTCAGAGATGTTTGTGTGTGAAAGCAGTCCTTCACCTAGCTTGTAGGAAACACAATGTTTCTTTTCAGTTGCAAAATGCACTCCATACATATATATGGGGAGGTACTCGCCCAACTCGGATTTACAGTGAAAACTGCAAGAAATTCAAAACGGCACTGGGAAACACACTGAGAAACCAGAGTAAAATTTCTCCTGCAACCTGTTCCCTTTGTGCTAGATGGACGATCGTCTCTCCACATGCTCAGTTCTGATAGATAAGTGAGTGTGAAAGCCGTCCTTCACCTAGCAGTTGGGAACACAAAGTTTTTTCTAATTTGCAAAGAGGGATCCAAACATATATATGGGGAGGTACACGCTCCAACTCAGTGTTACAGTGGAAAGTGAAGGAAATTCTAATAGCATTAGGAAACAGACTGAGAAACCAGAGTAAAATATTCTCCTGCAAAACTTTCCCATCGTGATAGATGAACGAAAGTCTTTCCACATGCTAGGTTCTGAGAGAGAAGTGTGTGTGTGAAAGCCGTCCTTCACCTAGTTTGTTGGGATCACAAAGTTTCTTTTAAGTTGCAAAATACATTCCATACATATATATGGGGAGGTATACTATCCTCTCGATTTTACAGTGAAAACTGCAGGAACTTCAAATCGTCTCTATGAAACACACTGAGAAAACAGATTAAAAGTTTCTACTGCTACCCGTTCCATTTCTACTAGATGAACGAACGTCTCTCCACAAGCTCAGTTCTCAGAGATAAATGTGTGTGAAAGCCTTCCTTCACAAAGCTTTTTGGGAACACAAAGTTTCTTTTCAGTTGTAAAGATGAATCCATATATATATATGGGGAGGTACTCGCTCCAACAAAGTTTTAACAGTGAAAACTGCAGGAACTTCAATCCGGCACTAGGAAACAGACTGAGAAACCAGAGTAAAATTTCACCTGCAGAACGTTCCCTTTGTGCTAGATGAACGAAAGTCTGTCCACATGCTCAGTTCTGAGAGATAAGTTTGTGTGAAAGCCGTGCATCACCTAGTTTGTTTAGAACACAAAGTTTCTTTTTAGTTGCAAACTGCAATCCATACATATATATGGGGAGGTACTCGCCCAACTCGGTTTTACAGTGAAAACTGCAGGAAATTCATACCGGCACTAGGAAACACACTGAGAAACAAGAGTAAAATTTCTCCTGCAACCCGTTCCCTTTGTGCTAGATGGACGAACGTCTCTCCACATGCTCAGTTCTGAGAGATAAGTGAGTGTGAATGCCGTCCTTCACCTAGCTTGTTGGGAACACAAAGTTTTTTTTTAATTTGCAAAGTGGGATCCATACATATATATGGGGAGGTACTCGCTCCAACTCAGTGTTACAGTGGAAAGTGCAGGAACTTCTAATAGCATTAGGAAACAGACTGAGAAACCAGAGTAAAAGATTCTCCTGCAAAAGTTTCCCATCGTGATAGATGAACGAAAGTCTTTCCACATGCTAGGTTCTGAGAGATAAGTGTGTGTGAAAGCCGTCCTTCACCTAGTTTGTTGGGAACACAAAGTTTCTTTTAAGTTGCAAACTGCATTCCATACATATATATGGGGAGGTATTCTATGCTCTCGATTTTACAGTGAAAACTGCAGGAACTTCAAATCGTCACTAGGAAACACACTGAGAAAACAGAGTAAAAGTTTCTACAGCAACCCGTTCCATTTGTACTAGATGAACGAACGTCTCTCCACATGCTCTGTTCTCAGAGATAAATGTGTGTGAAAGCCTTCCTTCCCAAAGCTTTTTGGGAACACAAAGTTTCTTTTCAGTTGTAAAGATGAATCCATATATATATATGGGGAGTTACTCGCACCAACGTGGTTTTACAGTGAAATGGGCAGGAAATTCCAACCGGCGTTAGGAAACAGACTGAGAAACCAGAGTAATTTTTTCTCCTGCAACCCGTTCCCTTTGTGCTAGATGGACGAAGGTCTCACCACATGCTCAGTTCTCAGAAATATTTGTGTGTGAAAGCCGACCTTCACCTAGCGTGTAGGGAACACAAAGTTTCTTTTCAGTTGCAAACTGCACTCCATACATATATATGGGGAGGAACACACTCCAACTAGGTTTTACAGTGAAAAGTAGAGGAACTTCAATCCGGCACTAGGAAACAGACTGAGAAACCAGAGTAAAAGTTTCACCTGCAACCCGTTCCCTTTGTGCTAAATGAACGAAATTCTGTCCACATGCACAGTTCTGAGAGATAAGTATGTGTGAAAGCCGTCCTTCACCTAGCTTGTTGGGAACACAAAGTTTCTTTTTAGTTGCAAACTGCACTCCATACATATATATGGGGAGGTACTTTCCCAACTCGGTTTTACAGTGAAATCTGCAGGAAATTAAAACCGACACTAGGAAACACACTGAGAAACCAGAGTAAAATTTCACCTGCAACCCGTTCCCTTTGTGCTAGATGGACGAACGTCTCTCCACATGCTCAGTTCTGAGAGATAATTGTGGGTGCACCGTCTTCAACTAGCGTGTTGGGAACACAGGGTTTCTTTTCAATAGCAAACTTCACTCCATACATATATATGTGGAGGTACTGGCTCCAAATCGGTTTTAAATCGAAAACTGCAGGAACTTCAAACCGGCCCTAGGAAACACACTGACAAACCAGAGTAAAATTTTCTCCTGCAAACCGTTACCTTTGAGCTAAATGAACGAACGTCTCTCCACATGCTCAGTTCTGAGAGAAAAGTGAGTGTGAAAGCCGTCCTTCACCTAGCTTGTTGGGAACACAAAGTTTTTTTTAATTTGCAAAGTGGGATCCATACATATATATGGAGAGGTTCTCGCTCCAACTCAGTGTTACAGTGGAAAGTGCAGGAACTTCTAATAGCATTAGGAAACAGACTGAGAAACCAGAGTAAAAGATTCTCCCTCAAACCATTCCCATCGTGATAGATGAACGAAAGTCTTTCCAGATGCTAGGTTCTGAGAGAAAATTGTGTGTGAAAGCCTTCCTTCACCTAGTTTGTTGGGAACACAAATTTTCTTTTAAGTTGCAAACTGCATTCCATACATATATATGGGGAGGTATTCTATGCTCTCGATTTTACAGTGAAAACTGCAGGAACTTCAAATCGTCACTAGGAAACACACTGAGAAACCAGAGTAAAAGTTTCTACAGCAACCCGTTCCATTTGTACTAGATGAACGAACGTCTCTCCACATGCTCTGTTCTAAGAGATATATGTGTGTGAAAGCCTTCCTTCACAAAGCTTTTAGGGAACACTAAGTTTCTTTTCAGTTGCAAAGATGAATCCATACATATATATGGGAAATTACTGGCTCCAACGTGGTTTTACAGTGAAATGGGCAGGAAATTCTAACCGGCGTTAGGAAACAGACTGAGAAACCAGAGTAAAAGTTTCTCCTGCAACCCGTTTCCTTTGTGCTAGATGGACGAATGTCTCTCCACATGCTCAGTTCTCAGAGATGTTTGTGTGTGAAAACCGTACTTCACCTAGCTTGTAGGGAACACAAAGTTTCTTTTCAGTTGCAAACTGCACTCCATACATATATATGGGTAGTTACTCGCCCAACTCGGTTTTACAGTGAAAAATGCAGGAACATCAATCCGGCACTAGGAAACAGACTGAGAAACCAGAATAGAAATTTCACCTGCAACCCGTTCCCTTTGTGCTAGATGAACAAATTCTGTCCACATGCTCCGTTCTGAGAGATAAGTTTGTGTTAAAGCCGTCCTTCACCTAACTTGTAGGGAACACAAAGTTTCTTTTTAGTTGCAAACTGCACTCCATACATATATATGGGGTGGTACTAGCCTAACTCGGTTTTACAGTGAAAACTGCAGGAACTTCAAACCGGCACTAGGAAACACACTGAGAAAACAGAGTAAAATTTCTCCTGCAACCCGTTCCCTTTTTGCTAGATGGACGAACGTCTCTCCACATGCTCAGTTCTGAGAGATAAGTGAGTATGAAAGCCGTCTTTAACCTAGCTTTTTGGGAACAAAAACCTTTTTTTAATTTGCAAAGTGAGATCCATACATATATATGGGGAGTTACTCGCTCCAACTCAGTGTTACAGTGGAAAGTGTAGGAACTTCTAATAGCATTAGGAAACAGACTGAGAAACCAGACTAAAAGATTATCCTGGAAACATTCCCATCGTGATAGATGAACGAAAGTCTTTCCACATGCTAGGTAATGAGAGAAAATTGTGTGTTAAAGCCGTCCTTCAACTAGTTTGTTGGGAACACAAATTTTCTTTTAAGTGGCAAACTGCATTCCATACATTTATATGGGGAGGTTTTCTATCCTCACGATTTTACAGTGAAAACTGCAGGAAATTCAAATCGTCACTAGTAAACACACTGAGAAACCAGAGTAAAAGTTTCTACTGCAACACGTTCCATTTGTACTAGATGAACGAATGTCTCTCCACATGCTCTTTTCTTAGAGATATATGTGTGTGAAAGCCTTCCTTCACAAAGCTTTTTGGGAACACAAATATTCATTTCAGTTGCAAAGTTGAATCCATACATATATATGGGGAGTTACTGGCTCCAACGTGGTTTTACAGTGAAATGGGCAGGAAATTCTAACCGGCGTTAGGAAACAGACTGAGAAACCAGAGTAAATGTTTCTCCTGCAACCCGTTCCCTTTGTGCTAGATGGACGAACGTCTCTCCACATGCTCAGTTCTGAGAGATAAGTGTGTGTGAAAGCCGTCCTTCACCTAACTTGTTGGGAACACAGAGCCTCTTTTCAGTTGCAAACGGCACTCCTTATATATATATGGGGAGGTACTCGCTCCAACTCGGTTTTAAAGCGAAAACTGCAGGAAATTCTAACCGGCCCTAGGAAACACACTGCAAACCAGAGTAAAATTTTCTCCTGCAAACCGTTACCTTTGTACTAAATGAACGAATGTCTCTCCACATGCTCAGTTCTGAGAGATAAGTGAGTGTGAAAGCCGTCCTTCACCTATCTAGTGGGGAACACAAAGTTTTTTTTAATTTGCAAAGTGGGATCCATACATATATATGGGGAGGTACTCGCTCCAACGCTGTGTTACAGTGGAAACTGCAGGAACTTCTATTAGCGGTAGGAAACAGACTGAGAAACCAGAGTTATAGATTCTCCTGCAAACCATTCCCATCGTGTTAGATGAACGAAAGTCTTTCCACATGCTATTATCTGAGAGATAAGTGTGTGTGAAAGCCGTAATTTTCCTACCTTGTAGGGAACACTAAGTTTCTTTTCAGTTGAAAACTGCACTCCATACATATATATGGGGAGGTACACGCTCCAAATCGGTTTACAGTGAAAACTGCAGGAACTTCAAACCAGGACTAGGAAACACACTGAGAAAACAGAGTAAAAGGTTCTCCTGCAAAACGTTGCCTTTGGCCTAGATGAACGATCGTCTCTCCACATGATCAGTTCTGAGAGTTAAGTGTGCACTGTCTTCACCTAGCTTGTTGGGAACACAGGGTTTCTTTTCAGTAGAAAATTACACTCCATATATATATATGGGGAGGTACTCACTCCTACTCGGTTTTACAGTGAAAACTGCAGGAACTTCAAACCAGCATTAGGAAACACACTGAAAATCCAGAGTAAAAGTTCTTCCTGCAAACCGTTCCCTTTGTGCTAGATGAACGAACGTCTCTCCACATGCTCAGTTCTGATAGATAAGTGTGTGTGAAAGCCGTCCTTCACATAGCATGTTTGGAACACAGAGTTTTTTTTCAGTTGCAAACTGCACTCCGTACATATATATTGGGAAGTACGCGCTCAAACACCGTTTTACAGTGAAAACAGCAGGAACTTAAACCGGCACTAGGAAACACACTGAGAAACCAGAGTAAAAATTTCTCCTGCAAACCTTTCCCTTTGTGCTAAAAGAACGAACGTCTCTCCACATGGTCAGTTCTCAGAGATAATTGTGGGTGAAAGCCATCCTTAACCTAGCTTGTTGGGAACACAAAGTTTCTTTTCAGTTGCAAACTACACTCCATATATATATGGGGGGGTACAAGCTCCAACTCTGTTTTACATTGAAAACTGCAGGAACTTCAAACCAGTACTACGAAACACACTGAGGAACCAGAGTAAAAGTTCCTCCTGCAACCCATTCCCTTTGTGCTAGATGAACGATCGTCTCTCCACATGCTCAATTCTGAGAGAAATGTGTGTGTGCAATCCTTCTTCACCATGTTTGTTAGGAACACAGCGTTTCTTTTCAGTAGCTAAATTCACTCCATACATATATATGGGGAGGTATTCGCTCCAAATCGGTTTTAAAGCGAAAACTGCAGGAATTTAAAACCGGCACTAGGAAACACACTGACAAACCAGAGTGAAATTTTCTCCTGCAAATCGTTCCCTTGTGCTAAATGAACGAACGTTTCTCCACATGCTCAGTTATGAGAGATAAGTGAGTGTGAAAGCCGTCCTTCACATAGCTTGTTGGGAAAACAAAGTTAATTTTAAGTTGCAATGTGGGATCCATACATATATATGGGGAGGTACTCGCTCCAACTCGATTTTACAGTGGAAACTGCAGGAATTTCTAATAGAATTAGGAAACAGACTGAGAAACCAGAGTAAAAGATTTTCCTGCAAACCGTTCCCATCGTGATAGATGAACGATCGTCACTCCACATGCTCAGTTCTGAGACATATGTGTGTGTGAAAGCCGTCCTCACCTGGCTTGTTGGGAACACAGATTTTCTTTTCAGTTGCAAACTGCACTCCATACATATATATGGGGAAGAACGCGCTCCAACTCAGTTTTACAGTGAAAACTGCAGGAACTTAAAACCGGCACTAGGAAACACACTGAGAAACCAGAGTAAAAGTTTCTCCTGCAAACCTTTCCCCTTGTGCTAAATGAACGAACGTCTCTCCACATGCTCAGTTCTCAGAGATAAGTGTGTGTGAAAGCCGTCCTTCACCTAACTTGTAGGGAACACAAAGTTTCTTTTCAGTTGCAAACTGCACTCCATACATATATATGGTGAGGTACTCGATCCAACTCGGTTTAACAGTGAAAACTGCAGGTACTTCAAACCTGCACTAGGAAACACACTGAGAAACCAGAGTAAAAGTTTCTCCTGCAAAACTTTCCCCTTGTGCTAAATGAACGAACGTTTCTCCACATGTTCAGTTCTCAGAGATAAGTGTGTGTGAAAGCCGTCCTTCACCTAACTTGTAGGGAACACAAAGTTTCTTTTCAGTAGCCAACTGCAAACCATACATATATATGGGGAGGTACTCGCTCCAAATAGGTTTTAAAGTGAAAAATGCAGGAAATTCAAACCGGCACTAGGAAACACACTGAAAATCCAGAGTAAAAGTTCCCCCTGTAACCCGTTCCCTTTGTGCTAGATGAACGATGGCCTCTCCACATGCTCAGTTATGAGAGATAAGTGTGTGTGAAAGCCGTCCTTCACCTAACTTGTAGGGAAGACAGATATTCTTTTCAGGTGCAAACTGCAAACCATACATATATATGGGGAGGTACTAGCTCCAACTCGGTTTTACAGTGAAAACTGCAGGAACATCAAACCGGCTCTAGGAAACACACTGAGAAACCAGAGTAAAAGTTTCTCCTGCAACCCGTTCCCTTTGTGCTAGATGAACAAATACCTCTCCATATGCTCATTTCTGAGAGAAAATTGTGTGTGAAAGCCGTCCTTCACCTAGCTTGTTGGTAACACAGAGCCTCTTTCAGTTGCACACTGCACTCCATACATATATATGGGGAGGTACTCTCTCCAACTCGGTTTTAAAGCAAAACTGCAGGAACTTCAAACCGGCACTAGGAAACACACTGAGAAACCAGAATAAAATTTCTACTGCAACCCGTTCCATTTGTACTAGATGAATGAACGTCTCTCCACATGCTCATTTCTCAGAGATAAATGTGTGTGAAAGGCTTCCTTCACAAAGCTTTTTGGGAACACATAGTTTCCTTTCAGTTGCAAAGTTGAATCCATACATATATATGGGATTTACACGCTCCAACGCGTTTTTACAGTGAAATGTGCAGGAAATTCTAACCGGCGTTAGGAAACACACTGAGAAACCAGAGTAAAAGTTCCTCCTGCAACCCATTCCCTTTGTGCTAGATGAACGATCGTATCTCCACATGCTCACTTCTGAGAGAAATGTGTGTGTGAAATCCTTCTTCACCATGTTTGTAAGGAACACAGCGTTTCTTTTCAGTAGCAAGATTCACTCCATACATATATATGGGGAGGTATTAGCTCCAACTCGGTTTTACAGTGAAAACTGCAGGAACTTCAAACCGGCACTACGAAACACACTGAGAAACCAGAGTAAAAGTTTCTCCTGCAAACCGTTCCCTTTGTGCTAGATGAACGATCGTCTCTCCACATGATGAGTTCTGAGAGATAAGTGTGTGTGCAAGCTGTCTTCACCTAGCTTGTTGGGAAAACAGAGTTTCATTTCAGTTGCATAATGCACTCAATACATATATATGGGAGGTACACACTCAAACTCCGTTTTACAGTTAAAACTGCAGGAACTTCAAACCAGCACTAGCAAACACACTGAGAATCCAGAATAAAAGTTTCTCCTTCAAACCGTTCTCTTTGGGCTAGATGAACGATCGTCTCTCCACATGCTCAGTTCTGAGAGATAAGTGTGTGTGCAAGTTGTCTTCACCTAGTTTGTTGGGAACACAGGATTTCTTTTCAGTTGCAAACTGCAAACCATACATATATATGGGGAAATACTCGCTCCAAATCGGTTTTACAGTGAAAACTGCAGGAAATTGAAACTTGCACTAGGAAACACACTGAAAATCCAGAGTAAAAGTTCCCCCTGTGTCCCATTCCCTTTGTGCTGGATGAATGATCATCTCACCACATGCTCAGTTCTGAGAAATAAGTGTGTGTGAAAGCAGTCCTTCAGCTATCTTGTTGGGATCACAGAGTTTCTTTTCACTTGCAAACTGCACTCCATACATATATATGGGGAGGTACGCGTTCCAAATGGGTTTTACAGTGAAAACTGCAGGAACATCAAACCGGCTCTAGGAAACACACTGAGAAACCAGAGTTAAAGTTTCTCCTACAACCCTTTCCCTTTGTGCTAGATGAACGAATGTCTCTCCACATGCTCAGTTCTGGAGATAAGTGTGTGTGAATGCCGTCCTTCACCTAGCTTGTTGGGAACACAGAGCCTCTTTCCAGTTGCAAACGGCACTCCTTACATATATATGGGGAGGTACTCGCTCCAAATCTGTTTTAAAGCAAAATCTGCAGGAACTTCAAACCGGCACTAGGAAACACAATGTCAAACCAGAGTAAAATTTTCTCCTGCAAACCGTTCCTTTGTGCTAGATGAACGAACGTCTCTCCACATGCTCAGTTCTGAGAGATAAGTGAGTGTGAAAGCAGTCCTTCACCTAGCTTGTTGGGAAAACAAAGTTTATTTTAAATTGCAATGTGGGATCCATACATATATATGGGGAGGTACTCGCTCCAAATCGGTTTTACAGTGGAAACTGCACGAACTTCTAATAGCATTAGGAAACAGACTGAGAAACCAGAGTAAAATATTCTACTGCAAACCGTTCCCATCGTGATAGATGAACGACCGTCTCTCCACATGCTCTGTTCTGAGAGATATGTGTGTGTGAAAGCCGTCCTTCACCTGGCTTGTTGGGAACACAAAGTTTCTTTTCAGTTGCAAACGGCACTCCATACATATATACGCGGAGGTGCTCGCTCCAACTCTGTTTTACAGTGAAAAATGCAGGAAATTCATATCGACACTAAGAATCACACTGAGAAACCAGGGTAAAAGTTTCTCCTACAACCCGATCCTTTGTGCTAGACGAACGAATATCTCTCCACATACTCAGTTCTCAGAGTTAAGTGTGTGTGAAAGCCTTCTTTCACCTAGCTTATAGGGAACACAAAGTTTCTTTTTAGTTGCAAACTGCACTCCATACATATATATGGTGAGGTAATCGCCCAACTCGGTTTTACAGTGAAAACTGCAGGAAATTCAAACCGGCACTAGGAAACACACTGAGAATCCAGAGTAAAATTTCTCCTGCAACCCGTTCCCTTTGTGCTAGATGGACGAACGTCTCTCCACATGCTCAGTTCTGAGAGATAAGTGAGTGTGAAAGCCGTCCTTCACCTAGCTTGTAGGGAACACAAAGTTTTTATTTAATTTGTAAAGTGGGATCCATACATATATATGGGGAGGTACTCGGTCCAACTCAGTGTTACAGTGGAAAGTGCAGGTACTTCTAATAGCATTAGGAAACAGACTGAGAAACCAGAGTAAAAGATTCTCCCTCAAACCATTCCCATCGTGATAGATGAACGAAAGTCTTTCCAGATGCTAGGTTCTGAGAGAAAAGTGTGTGTTAAAGCCGTCCTTCAACTAGTTTGTTGGGAACACAAATTTTCTTTTAAGTGGCAAACTGCATTCCATACATTTATATGGGGAGGTATTCTATCCTCACGATTTTACAGTGAAAACTGCAGGAAATTCAAATCATCACTAGGAAACACACTGAGAAAACAGAGTAAAAGTTTCTACTGCAACCCGTTCCATTTGTACTAGATGAACGAACGTCTCTCCACATGCTCTGTTCTCAGAGATATATGTGTGTGAAAGCCTTCCTTCACAAAGCTTTTTGGGAACACAAATTTTCATTTCAGTTGCAAAGTTGAATCCATACATATATATGGGGAGTTACTGGCTCCAACGTGGTTTTACAGTGAAATGGGCAGGAAATTCTAACCGGCGTTAGGTAACAGACTGAGAAACCAGAGTAAATGTTTCTCCTGCAACCCGTTCCCTTTGTGCTAGATGGACGAAAGTCTCTCCACATGCTCAGTTCTGAGAGATAAGTGTGTGTGAAAGCCGTCCTTCACCTAGCATGTTGGGAACACAGAGATTCTTTTCACTTGCAAACTGCACTCCATACCTATATATGGGGAGGTACTCGCTCCAACGCTGTGTTACAGTGGAAACTGCAGGAACTTCTAATAGCGTTAGGAAACAGACTGAGAAACCAGAGTAATACATTCTCCTGCAAACCATTCCCATCGTGTTAGATGAACGAAAGTCTTTCCACATGCTATTATCTGAGAGATAAGTGTGTGTGAAAGCCGTAATTTTCCTAGCTTGTAGGGAACACTAAGTTTTTTTCAGTTGCAAACTGCACTCCATACATATATATGGGGAGGTACTCGCTCCAAATCGGTTTACAGAGAAAACTGCAGGAACTTCAAACCAGGACTAGGAAACACACTGAGAAAACAGAGTAAAAGTTTCTCCTGCAAAACGTTGCCTTTGGCCTAGATGAACGATCGTCTCTCCACATGATCAGTTCTGAGAGAAAAGTGGGCACTGTCTTCACCAAGCTTGTTGGGAACACAGGGTTCCTTTTCAGTAGAAAATTACACTCCATATATATATATGGGGAGGTACTCACTCCTACTCGGTTTTACAGTGAAAACTGCAGGAACTTCAAACCAGCATTAGGAAACACACTGAAAATCCAGAGTAAAAGTTCTTCCTGCAAACCGTTCCCTTTGTGCTAGATGAACGAACGTCTCTCCACATGCTCAGTTCTGAGAGATAAGTGTGTGTGAAAGCCGTCCTTCACATATCATGTTTGGAACACAGAGTTTCTTTTCAGTTGCAAACTGCACTCCGTACATATATATGGGGAGATACGCGCTCCAACTCCGTTTTACAGTGAAAACTGCAGGAACTTAAAACCGGCACTAGGAAACACACTGAGAAATCAGAGTAAAAATTTCTCCTGCAAACCTTTCCGTTTGTGCTAAATGAACGAACGTCTCTCCACATGCTCAGTTTTCAGAGATAAGTGTGTGTGAAAGCTGTCCTTTACCTAGCTTGTTGGGAACACAAAGTTTCTTTTCAGATGCAAACTGCACTCCATAAATATATATGGGGAGGTACTCGCTCCAACTCGATTTTACACATAAAACTGCAGGAAATTCCACCTGGCACTAGGAAACAGACATAGAAACCAGAGTAAAAGTTTTTCCTGCAACCCTTTCCCTTTGGGCTAGATGAACGATCGTCTCTCCACATGCTCAGTTCTGAGAAATAAGTGTTTGTGCATCGTCTTCACTAATCTTGTGGGATCAAAGGGTTCTTATCAGTAGAAAATTTCACTCCATACATATATATGTGGAGGTACTCGCTCCTACTCTGTTTTACAGTGAAAACTGCAGGAAATTCAAACCGGCTCTAGGAAACACACTGAATATCCAAAGTAAAAGTTACACCTTGAACCCGTTCCCTTTGTGCTAGATAAACGAACGTCTCTCCACATGCTCAGTTCTGAGAGATAAGTGTGTGTGAAAGCCGCTCTTCACCTAGCTTGTTGGGAACACAGAGTTTTTTTTCAGTTGCAAACTGCACTCCGTACATATATATTGGGAGGTACGCGCTCAAACACCGTTTTACAGTGAAAAAAGCAGGAACTTAAACCGGCACTAGGAAACACACTGAGAAACCAGAGTAAAAATTTCTCCTGCAAACCTTTCCCTTTGTGCTAAAAGAACGAACGTCTCTCCACATGGTCAGTTCTCAGAGATAATTGTGGGTGAAATCCGTCCTTAACCTAGCTTGTTGGGAACACAAAGTTTCTTTTCAGTTGCAAACTACACTCCATATATATATGGGGGGTACAAGCTCCAACTCTGTTTTACATTGAAAACTGCAGGAACTTCAAACCAGTACTACGAAACACACTGAGAAACCAGAGTAAAAGTTCCTCCTGCAACCCATTCCCTTTGTGCTAGATGAACGATCGTCTCTCCACATGCTCAATTCTGAGAGAAATGTGTGTGTGCAATCCTTCTTCACCATGTTTGTTAGGAACACAGCGTTTCTTTTCAGTAGCTAAATTCACTCCATACATATATATGGGGAGGTACTCGCTCCAAATCGGTTTTAAAGCGAAAACTGCAGGAATTTAAAACCGGCACTAGGAAACACACTGACAAACCACAGTGAAATTTTCTCCTGCAAATCGTTCCTTTGTGCTAAATGAACGAACGTTTCTCCACATGCTAAGTTCTGAGAGATAAGTGAGTGTGAAAGCCGTCCTTCACATAGCTTGTTGGGAAAACAAAGTTAATTTTAAGTTGCAATGTGGGATCCATACATATATATGGGGAGGTACTCGCTCCAACTCGATTTTACAGTGGAAACTGCAGGAATTTCTAATAGCATTAGGAAACAGACTGAGAAACCAGAGTAAAAGATTCTCCTGCAAACCGTTCCCATTGTGATAGATGAACGATCGTCACACCACATGCTCATTTCTGAGAGATATGTGTGTGTGAAAGCCGTCCTGCACCTGGCTTGTTGGGAACACAGATTTTCTTTTCAGTTGCAAACTGCACTCCATACATATATATGGGGAAGTACGCGCTCCAACTCAGTTTTACAGTGAAAACTGCAGGAACTTAAAACCGGCACTAGGAAACACACTGAGAAACCAGAGTAAAAGTTTCTCCTGCAAACCTTTCCCCTTGTGCTAAATGAACGAACGTCTCTCCACATGCTCATTTCTCAGAGATAATTGTGTGTGAAAGCCGTCCTTCACCTAACATGTAGGGAACACAAAGTTTCTTTACAGTTGCAAACTGCACACCATACATATATATGGTGAGGTACTCGATCCAACTCGGTTTAACAGTGAAAACTGCAGGTACTTCAAACCTACACTAGGAAACACACTGAGAAACCAGAGTAAAAGTTTCTCCTGCAAAACTTTCCCCTTGTGCTAAATGAACGAACGTCTCTCCACATGCTCAGTTCTCAGAGATAAGTGTGTGTGAAAGCCGTCCTTCACCTAACTTGTAGGGAACACAAAGTTTCTTTTCAGTTGCCAACTGCAAACCATACATATATATGGTGAGGTACTCGATCCAACTCGGTTTAACAGTGAAAACTGCAGGTACTTCAAACCTGCACTAGGAAACACACTGAGAAACCAGAGTAAAAGTTTCTCCTGCAAAACTTTCCCCTTGTGCTAAATGAATGAACGTCTCTCCACATGCTCAGTTCTCAGAGATAAGTGTGTGTGAAAGCCGTCCTTCACCCAACTTGTAGGGAACACAAAGTTTCTTTTCAGTTGCCAACTGCAAACCATACATATATATGGGGAGGTACTCGCTCCAAATAGGTTTTAGAGTGAAAAATGCAGGAAAATCAAACCGGCACTAGGAAACACACTGAAAATCCAGAGTAAAAGTTCCCCCTGTAACCCCTTCCCTTTGTGCTAGATGAACGATGGTCTCTCCACATGCTCAGTTCTGAGAGATAAGTGTGTGTGGAAGCCGTCCTTCACCTAACTTGTAGGGAAGACAGAGATTCTTTTCAGTTGCAAACTGCAAACCATACATATATATGGGGAGGTACTCGCTCCAAATAGATTATAGAGTGAAAAATGAAGGAAATTCAAACCGGCACTAGGAAACACACTGAAAATCCAGAGTAAAATTTCCCCCTGTAACCCGTTCCCTTTGTGCTAAATGGACGATCGTCTCTCGACATGCTCAGTTCTGAGAGATAAGTGTGTGTGAAAGCCGTCCTTCACCTAGCTTTTTTGGAACTCAGAGTTTCTTTTCAGTTGCAAAGTGCACTCCATACATATATATGGGGAGGTACTCGCTCCAACTCGGTTTTATAGTGAAAACTGCAGGAACATCAAACCGGCTCTAGGAAACACACTGAGAAACCAGAGTAAAAGTTTCTCCTGCAAACCGTTCCCTTTGTGCTAGATGAACGATCTTCTCTCCACATGATGAGTTCTGAGAGATAAGTGTGTGTGCAAGCTGTCTTCACCTAGCTTGTTGGGAAAACAGAGTTTCATTTCAGTTGCATAATGCACTCAATACATATATATGGGAGGTACACACTCAAACTCCGTTTTACAGTTAAAACTGCAGGAACTTCAAACCAGCACTAGCAAACACACTGAGAATCCAGAATAAAAGTTTCTCCTTCAAACCGTTCTCTTTGGGCTAGATGAACGATCGTCTCTCCACATGCTCAGTTCTGAGAGATAAGTGTGTGTGCAAGTTGTCTTCACCTAGTTTGTTGGGAACACAGAATTTCTTTTCAGTTGCAAACTGCAAACCATACATATATATGGGGAAGTACTCGCTCCAAATCGGTTTTACAGTGAAAACTGCAGGAAATTGAAACTTGCACTAGGAAACACACTGAAAATCCAGAGTAAAAGTTCCCCCTGTATCCCATTCCCTTTGTGCTGGATGAATGATCATCTCTCCACATGCTCAGTTCTGAGAAATAAGTGTGTGTGAAAGCAGTTCTTCACCTATCTTGTTGGGATCACAGACTTTCTTTTCACTTGCAAACTGCACTCCATACATATATATGGGGAGGTACGCGTTCCAAATGGGTTTTACAGTGAAAACTGCAGGAACATCAAGCCGGCTCTAGGAAACACACTGAGAAACCAGAGTTAAAGTTTCTCCTACAACCCTTTCCCTTTGTGCTAGATGAACGAATGTCTCTCCACATGCTCAGTTCTGGAGATAAGTGTGTGTGAATGCCGTCCTTCACCTAGCTTGTTGGGAACACAGAGCCTCTTTCCAGTTGCAAACGGCACTCCTTACATATATATGGGGAGGTACTCGCTCCAAATCTGTTTTAAAGCGAAATCTGCAGGAACTTCAAACCGGCACTAGGAAACACAATGTCAAACCAGAGTAAAATTTTCTCCTGCAAACCGTTCCTTTGTGCTAGATGAACGAACGTCTCTCCACATGCTCAGTTCTGAGAGATAAGTGAGTGTGAAAGCAGTCCTTCACCTAGCTTGTTGGGAAAACAAAGTTTATTTTAAATTGCAATGTGGGATCCATACATATATATGGGGAGGTACTCGCTCCAAATCGGTTTTACAGTGGAAACTGCACGAACTTCTAATAGCATTAGGAAACAGACTGAGAAACCAGAGTAAAATATTCTACTGCAAACCGTTCCCATCGTGATAGATGAACGATCGTCTCTCCACATGCTCTGTTCTGAGAGATATGTGTGTGTGAAAGCCGTCCTTCACCTGGCTTGTTGGGAACACAAAGTTTCTTTTCAGTTGCAAACGGCACTCCATACATATACACGGGGAGGTGCTCGCTCCAACTCTGTTTTACAGTGAAAAATGCAGGAAATTCATATCGACACTAAGAATCACACTGAGAAACCAGGGTAAAAGTTTCTCCTACAACCCGATCTTTTGTGCTAGACGAACGAATAACTCTCCACATACTCAGTTCTCAGAGTTAAGTGCGTGTGAAAGCCTTCTTTCACCTAGCTTGTAGGGAACACAAAGTTTCTTTTTAGTTGCAAACTGCACTCCATACATATATATGGTGAGGTAATCGCCCAACTCGGTTTTACAGTGAATACTGCAGGAAATTCAAACCGGCACTAGGAAACACACTGAGAATCCAGAGTAAAATTTCTCCTGCAACCCGTTCCCTTTGTGCTAGATGGACGAACGTCTCTCCACATGCTCAGTTCTGAGAGATAAGTGAGTGTGAAAGCCGTCCTTCACCTAGCTTGTAGGGAACACAAAGTTTTTATTTAATTTGTAAAGTGGGATCCATACATATATATGGGGAGGTACTCGGTCCAACTCAGTGTTACAGTGGAAAGTGCAGGTACTTCTAATAGCATTAGGAAACAGACTGAGAAACCAGAGTAAAAGATTCTCCCTCAAACCATTCCCATCCTGATAGATGAACGAAAGTCTTTCCAGATGCTAGGTTCTGAGAGAAAAGTGTGTGTTAAAGCCGTCCTTCAACTAGTTTGTTGGGAACACAAATTTTCTTTTAAGTGGCAAACTGCATTCCATACATTTATATGGGGAGGTATTCTATCCTCACGATTTTACAGTGAAAACTGCAGGAAATTCAAATCATCACTAGGAAACACACTGAGAAAACAGAGTAAAAGTTTCTACTGCAACCCGTTCCATTTGTACTAGATGAACGAACGTCTCTCCACATGCTCTGTTCTCAGAGATATATGTGTGTGAAAGCCTTCCTTCACAAAGCTTTTTGGGAACACAAATTTTCATTTCAGTTGCAAAGTTGAATCCATACATATATATGGGGAGTTACTGGCTCCAACGTGGTTTTACAGTGAAATGGGCAGGAAATTCTAACCGGCGTTAGGAAACAGACTGAGAAACCAGAGTAAATGTTTCTCCTGCAACCCGTTCCCTTTGTGCTAGATGGACGAAAGTCTCTCCACATGCTCAGTTCTGAGAGATAAGTGTGTGTGAAAGCCGTCCTTCACCTAGCATGTTGGGAACACAGAGATTCTTTTCACTTGCAAACTGCACTCCATACCTATATATGGGGAGGTACTCGCTCCAACGCTGTGTTACAGTGGAAACTGCAGGAACTTCTAATAGCGTTAGGAAACAGACTGAGAAACCAGAGTAATACATTCTCCTGCAAACCATTCCCATCGTGTTAGATGAACGAAAGTCTTTCCACATGCTATTATCTGAGAGATAAGTGTGTGTGAAAGCCGTAATTTTCCTAGCTTGTAGGGAACACTAAGTTTTTTTCAGTTGCAAACTGCACTCCATACATATATATGGGGAGGTATTCGCTCTAAATCGGTTTACAGTGAAAACTGCAGGAACTTCAAACCAGGACTAGGAAACACACTGAGAAAACAGAGTAAAAGTTTCTCCTGCAAAACGTTGCCTTTGGCCTAGATGAACGATCGTCTCTCCACATGATCAGTTCTGAGAGATAAGTGTGCACTGTCTTCACCTAGCTTGTTGGGAACACAGGGTTTCTTTTCAGTAGAAAATTACACTCCATATATATATGGGGAGGTACTCACTCCTACTCTGTTTTACAGTGAAAACTGCAGGAACTTCAAACCAGCATTAGGAAACACACTGAAAATCCAGAGTAAAAGTTCTTCCTGCAAACAGTTCCCTTTGTGCTAGATGAACGAACGTCTCTCCACATGCTCAGTTCTGAGAGATAAGTGTGTGTGAAAGCCGTCCTTCACATAGCATGTTTGGAACACAGAGTTTCTTTTCAGTTGCAAACTGCAGTCCGTACATATATATGGGGAGATACGCGCTCCAACTCCGTTTTACAGTGAAAACTGCAGGAACTTAAAACCGGCACTAGGAAACACACTGAGAAATCAGAGTAAAAATTTCTCCTGCAAACCTTTCCGTTTGTGCTAAATGAACGAACGTCTCTCCACATGCTCAGTTTTCAAAGATAAGTGTGTGTGAAAGCTGTCCTTTACCTAGCTTGTTGGGAACACAAAGTTTCTTTTCAGATGCAAACTGCACTCCATAAATATATATGGGGAGGTACTCGCTCCAACTCGATTTTACACATAAAACTGCAGGAAATTCCACCTGGCACTAGGAAACAGACATAGAAACCAGAGTAAAAGTTTTTCCTGCAACCCTTTCCCTTTGGGCTAGATGAACGATCGTCTCTCCACATGCTCAGTTCTGAGAAATAAGTGTTTGTGCATCGTCTTCATTAATCTTGTGGGATCAAAGGGTTCTTTTCAGTAGAAAATTTCACTCCATACATATATATGTGGAGGTACTCGCTCCTACTCTGTTTTACAGTGAAAACTGCAGGAAATTCAAACCGGCTCTAGGAAACACACTGAATATCCAAAGTAAAAGTTACACCTTGAACCCGTTCCATTTGTGCTAGATAAACGAACGTCTCTCCACATGCTCAGTTCTGAGAGATAAGTGTGTGTGAAAGCCGCCCTTCACCTAGCTTGTTGGGAACACAGAGTTTTTTTCAGTTGCAAACTGCACTCCGTACATATATATTGGGAGGTACGCGCTCAAACACCGTTTTACAGTGAAAAAAGCAGGAACTTAAACCGGCACTAGGAAACACACTGAGAAACCAGAGTAAAAATTTCTCCTGCAAACCTTTCCCTTTGTGCTAAAAGAACGAACGTCTCTCCACATGGTCAGTTCTCAGAGATAATTGTGGGTGAAAGCCGTCCTTAACCTAGCTTGTTGGGAACACAAAGTTTCTTTTCAGTTGCAAACTACACTCCATATATATATGGGGGGGTACAAGCTCCAACTCTGTTTTACATTGAAAACTGCAGGAACTTCAAACCAGTACTACGAAACACACTGAGAAACCAGAGTAAAAGTTCCTCCTGCAACCCATTTCCTTTGTGCTAGATGAACGATCGTCTCTCCACATGCTCAATTCTGAGAGAAATGTGTGTGTGCAATCCTTCTTCACCATGTTTGTTAGGAACACAGCGTTTCTTTTCTGTAGCTAAATTCACTCCATACATATATATGGGGAGGTACTCGCTCCAAATCGGTTTTAAAGCGAAAACTGCAGGAATTTAAAACCGGCACTAGGAAACACACTAACAAACCACAGTGAAATTTTCTCCTGCAAATCGTTCCTTTGTGCTAAATGAACGAACGTTTCTCCACATGATCAGTTCTGAGAGATAAGTGAGTGTGAAAGCCGTTCTTCACATAGCTTGTTGGGAAAACAAAGTTAATTTTAAGTTGCAATGTGGGATCCATACATATATATGGGGAGGTACTCGCTCCAACTCGATTTTACAGTGGAAACTGCAGGAATTTCTAATAGCATTAGGAAACAGACTGAGAAACCAGAGTAAAAGATTCTCCTGCAAACCGTTCCCATCGTGATAGATGAACGATCGTCACACCACATGCTCAGTTCTGAGAGATATGTGTGTGTGAAAGCCGTCCTTCACGTGGCTTGTTGGGAACACAGATTTTCTTTTCAGTTGCAAACTGTACTCCATACATATATATGGGGAAGTACGCGCTCCAACTCAGTTTTACACTGAAAACTGCAGGAACTTAAAACCGGCACTAGGAAAAACACTGAGAAACCAGAGTAAAAGTTTCTCCTGCAAACCTTTCCCCTTGTGCTAAATGAACGAACGTCTCTCCACATGCTCATTTCTCAGAGATAATTGTGTGTGAAAGCCGTCCTTCACCTAACATGTAGGGAATACAAAGATTCTTTTCAGTTGCAAACTGCACACCATACATATATATGGCGAGGTACTCGATCCAACTCGGTTTAACAGTGAAAACTGCAGGTACTTCAAACCTGCACTAGGAAACACACTGAGAAACCAGAGTAAAAGTTTCTCCTGCAAAACTTTCCCTTGTGCTAAATGAACGAACGTCTCTCCACATGCTCAGTTCTCAGAGATAAGTGTGTGTGAAAGCCGTCCTTCACCTAACTTGTAGGGAACACAAAGTTTCTTTTCAGTTGCCAACTGCAAACCATACATATATATGGGGAGGTACTCGCTCCAAATAGGTTTTAGAGTGAAAAATGCAGGAAATTCAAACCGGCACTAGGAAACACACTGAAAATCCAGAGTAAAAGTTCCCCCTGTAACCCGTTCCCTTTGTGCTAGATGAACAAATACTTCTCCATATGCTCATTTCTGAGAGAAAATTGTGTGTGAAAGCCGTCCTTCACCTAGCTTGTTGGTAACACAGAGCCTCTTTCAGTTGCACACTGCACTCCATACATATATATGGGGAGGTACTCTTTCCAACTCGGTTTTAAAGCGAAAACTGCAGGAACTTCAAACCGGCACTAGGAAAAACACTGAGAAACCAGAGTAAAATTTCTACTGCAACCCGTTCCATTTGTACTAGATGAATGAAAGTCTCTCCACATGCTCATTTCTCAGAGATAATTGTGTGTGAAAGCCTTCCTTCACAAAGCTTTTTGGGAACACAAAGTTTCCTTTCAGTTGCAAAGTTGAATCCATACATATATATGGGATTTACACGCTCCAACGCGTTTTTACAGTGAAATGTGCAGGAAATTCAAACCGGCGTTAGGAAACACACTGAGAAACCAGAGTAAAAGTTCCTCCTGCAACCCATTCCCTTTGTGCTAGATGAAAGATCGTATCTCCACATGCTCACTTCTGAGAGAAATGTGTGTGTGCAATCCTTCTTCACCATGTTTGTAAGGAACACAGCGTTTCTTTTCAGTAGTAAAATTCACTCCATACATATATATGGGGAGGTATTAGCTCCAACTCTGTTTTACAGTGAAAACTGCAGGAACTTCAAACCGGCACTACGAAACACACTGAGAAACCAGAGTAAAAGTTTCTCCTGCAAAACTTTCCCTTTGTGCTAGATGAACTATCGTCTCTCCACATGATGAGTTCTGAGAGATAAGTGTGTGTGCAAGCTGTCTTCACCTAGCTTGTTGGGAAAACAGAGTTTCAATTCAGTTGCAAAATGCACTCAATACATATATATGGGAGGTACACACTCAAACTCCGTTTTACAGTGAAAACTGCAGGAACTTCATACCAGCACTAGCAAACACACTGAGAATCCAGAATAAAAGTTTCTCCTTCAAACCGTTCTCTTTGGGCTAGATGAACGATCGTCTCTCCACATGCTCAGTTCTGAGAGATAAGTGTGTGTGCAAGTTGTCTTCACCTAGTTTGTTGGGAACACAGAATTTCTTTTCAGTTGCAAACTGCAAACCATACATATATATGGGGAAGTACTCGCTCCAACTCGGTTTTACAGTGAAAACTGCAGGAAATTGAAACTTGCACTAGGAAACACACTGAAAATCCAGAGTAAAAGTTCCCCCTGTATCCCGTTCCCTTTGTGCTGGATGAATGATCATCTCTCCACATGCTCAGTTCTGAGAAATAAGTGTGTGTGAAAGCAGTCCTTCACCTATCTTGTTGGGAACACAGAGTTTCTTTTCACTTGCAAACTGCACTCCATACATATATATGGGGAGGTACGCGTTCCAAATGGGTTTTACAGTGAAAACTGCAGGAACATCAAACCGGCTCTAGGAAACACACTGAGAAACCAGAGTTAAAATTTCTCCTACAACCCTTTCATTTTGTGCTAGATGAACGAATGTCTCTTCACATGCCCAGTACTGGAGATAAGTGTGTGTGAATGCCGTCCTTCACCTAGCTTGTTGTGAATACAGAGCCTCTTTCCAATTGCAAACGGCACTCCTTAAATATATATGGGGAGGTACTCGCTCCAAATCTGTTTTAAAGCGAAATCTGCAGGAACTTCAAACCGGCACTAGGAAACACACTGTCAAACCAGAGTAAAATTTTCTCCTGCAAGCCCTTCCTTTGTGCTAAATGAACGAACGTCTCTCCACATGCTCAGTTCTGAGAGATAAGTGAGTGTGAAAGCAGTCCTTCACCTAGCTTGTTGGGAAAACAAAGTTTATTTTAAATTGCAATGTGGGATCCATACATATATATGGGGAAGTACTCGCTCCAAATCGGTTTTACAGTGGAAACTGCACGAACTTCTAATAGCATTAGGAAACAGACTGAGAAACCAGAGTAAAATATTCTACTGCAAACCGTTCCCATCGTGATAGATGAACGATCGTCTCTCCACATGCTCTGTTCTGAGAGATATGTGTGTGTGAAAGCCGACCTTCACCTGGCTTGTTGGGAACACAAAGTTTCTTTTCAGTTGCAAACGGCACTCCATACATATATAAGGGGAGGTACTCGCTCCAACTCTTTTTTACAGTGAAAAATGCAGGAAATTCATATCGACACTAAGAATCACACTGAGAAACCAGGGTAAAAGTTTCTCCTGCAACCTGATCATTTGTGCTAGATGAACGAATATCTCTCCACATACTCAGTTCTCAGAGTTAAGTGTGTGTGAAAGCCATCTTTCACAAAGCTTGTTGGGGATACAAAGTTTCTTTTCAGTTGCAAACTGCACTTCATACATATATATGGGGAAGGACTCGCTCCAACTCCGTTTTACAGTGAAACCTGCAGGAACTTCAAACCGACACTAGGAAACAGACTGAGAAAACAGAGTAAAATTTTCTCCTGCAAACCGTTCCCTTTCTGCTAAATGAACGAAAGTCTCTCCACATGCTCAGTTCTGAGAGATAAGTGTGTGTAAAGCCGTCCTTGACCTTGCTTGTTGGGAACACAGAGTTTGTTTTCAGTTGCAAACTGCACTCCATACATATATATGGGGAGGTACGTGCTCCAACTCAGTTTTACAGTGAAAACTGCAGGAACTTAAAACCGGCACTAGGAAATACACTGAGAAACCAGAGTAAAAGTTTCTCCTGCAAAATTTTCCCTTTGTGTTAGATGAACGATCTTCTCTCCACATGCTCAGTTCTGAGAGATAAGTGTGTGTGCAAGCTGTCTTCACCTAGCTTGTTGGGAACACAGAGTTTCTTTTCAGTTGCAAAATGCACTCAATACATATATATGGGAGGTACACACTCAAACTCCGTTTTACAGTGAAAACTGCAGGAACTTCAAACCAGCACTAGGAAACACACTGAGAATCCAGAATAAAATTTTCTCCTTCAACCCGTTCTCCTTGGGCTAGATGAACGATCGTCTCTCCACATGCTCAGTTCTGAGAGATAAGTGTGTGTGCAAGCTGTCTTCACCTAGTTTGTAGGGAACACAGAATTTCTTTTCAGTTGCAAACTGCAAACCATACATATATATGGGGAGGTACAAGCTCCAACTCGGTTTTACAGTGAAAACTGCAGGAGATTCAAACTGGCACTAGGAAACACACTGAAAATCCAGAGAAAAATTTCCCCCTGTATCCCGTTCCCTTTGTGCTAGATGAATGATCGTCTCTCCACATGCTCAGTTCTGAGAGATAATTGTGTGTGAAAGCAGACCTTCACCTATCTTGTTGGGAACACAGAGTTTCTTTTCACTTGCAAACTGCACTCCATACATATATATGGGGAGGTACGCGTTCCAAATGGGTTTTACAGTGAAAACTGCAGGAACTTCAAACCGGCTCTAGGAAACACACTGAGAAACCAGAGTAAAAGTTTCTCCTGCAACCCTTTCCCTTTGTGCTAGATGAACGAATGTCTCTCCACATGCTCAGTTCTGGAGATAAGTGTGTGTGAATGCCGTCCTTCACCTAGCTTGTTGGGAACACAGAGCATCTTTCCAGTTGCAAACGGCACTCCTTACATATATATGGGGAGGTACTCGCTCCAAATCGGTTTTAATGCGAAAACTGCAGGAACTAAAAAACCGGCACTAGGAAACACACTGACAAACCAGAGTAAAATTTTCTCCTGCAAACCGTTCCTTTGTGCTAAATGAACGAACGTCTCTCCACATGCTCAGTTCTCAGAGATAAATGTGTGTGAAAGCCTTCCTTCACAAAGCTTTTTGGGAACACAAATTTTCTTTTCATTTGCAAAGTTGAATCCATACATATATATGGGGAGTTACTGGCTCCAACGTGGTTTTACAGTGAAATGGGCAGGAAATTTTAACTGACGTTAGGAAACAGGCTGAGAAACCAGAGTAAATGTTTCTCCTGCAACCCGTTTCCTTTGTGCTAGATGGACGAATGTCTCTCCACATGCTCAATTCTCAGAGATGTTTGTGTGTTAAAGCCGTCCTTCACCTAGCTTGTAGGGAACACAAAGTTTCTTTTCAGTTGCAAACTGCACTCCATACATATATATGGGGATGTACACGCCCAACTCGGTTTTACAGTGAAAACTGGAGGAACATCAATCCGGCACTAGGAAACAAACTGAGAAACCAGAGTAGAAGTTTCACCTGCAACCTGTTCCTTTGTGCTAGATGAACGAACGTCTGTCCACATGTTCCGTTCTGAGAGATAAGTTTGTGTGAAAGCCTTCTTTCACCTAGCTTGTAGGGAACACAGAGTTTCTTTTTAGTTGCAAACTGCACTCCATACATATATATGGTGAGGTAATCGCCCAACTCGGTTTTACAGTGAAAACTGCAGGAAATTCAAACCGGCACTAGGAAACACACTGAGAATCCAGAGTAAAATTTCTCCTGCAACCCGTTCCCTTTGTGCTAGATGGACGAACGTCTCTCCACATGCTCAGTTCTGAGAGATAAGGGAGTGTGAAAGCCGTCCTTCACCTAGCTTGTTAGGAACACAAAGTTTTTTTTTAATTTGTAAACGTGGGATCCATACATATATATGGGGAGGTACTCGCTCCAACTCAGTGTTACAGTGGAAAGTGCAGGTTCTTCTAATAGCATTAGGAAACAGACTGAGAAACCAGAGTAAAAGATTCTCCCTCAAACCATTCCCATCGTGATAGATGAACGAAAGTCTTTCCAGATGCTAGGTTCTGAGAGAAAAGTGTGTGTTAAAACCGTCCTTCAACTAGTTTGTTGGGAACACAAATTTTCTTTTAAGTGGCAAACTGCATTCCATACATTTATATGGGGAGGTATTCTATCCTCACGATTTTACAGTGAAAACTGCAGGAACTTCAAATCATCACTAGGAAACACACTGAGAAAACAGAGTAAAAGTTTCTACTGCATACCGTTCCATTTGTACTAGATGAACGAACGTCTCTCCACATGCTCTGTTCTCAGAGATATATGTGTGTGAAAGCCATCCTTCACAAAGCTTTTTGGGAACACAAATTTTCATTTTAGTTGCAAAGTTGAATCCATACATATATATGGGGAGTTACTGGCTCCAACGTGGTTTTACAGTGAAATGGGCAGGAAATTCTAACCGGCGTTAGGAAACAGACTGAGAAACCAGAGTAAATGTTTCTCCTGCAACCCGTTCCCTTTGTGCTAGATGGACGAAAGTCTCTCCACATGCTCAGTTCTCAGAGATAAGTGTGTGTGAAAGCCGTCCTTCACCTAACTTGTAGGGAACACAAAGTTTCTTTTCAGTTGCCAACTGCAAACCATACATATATATGGGGAGGTACTCGCTCCAAATAGGTTTTAGAGTGAAAAATGCAGGAAATTCAAACCGGCACTAGGAAACACACTGAAAATCCAGAGTAAAAGTTCCCCCTGTAACCCGTTCCCTTTGTGCTAGATGAACAAATACTTCTCCATATGCTCATTTCTGAGAGAAAATTGTGTGTGAAAGCCGTCCTTCACCTAGCTTGTTGGTAACACAGAGCCTCTTTCAGTTGCACACTGCACTCCATACATATATATGGGGAGGTACTCTTTCCAACTCGGTTTTAAAGCGAAAACTGCAGGAACTTCAAACCGGCACTAGGAAAAACACTGAGAAACCAGAGTAAAATTTCTACTGCAACCCGTTCCATTTGTACTAGATGAATGAAAGTCTCTCCACATGCTCATTTCTCAGAGATAATTGTGTGTGAAAGCCTTCCTTCACAAAGCTTTTTGGGAACACAAAGTTTCCTTTCAGTTGCAAAGTTGAATCCATACATATATATGGGATTTACACGCTCCAACGCGTTTTTACAGTGAAATGTGCAGGAAATTCAAACCGGCGTTAGGAAACACACTGAGAAACCAGAGTAAAAGTTCCTCCTGCAACCCATTCCCTTTGTGCTAGATGAAAGATCGTATCTCCACATGCTCACTTCTGAGAGAAATGTGTGTGTGCAATCCTTCTTCACCATGTTTGTAAGGAACACAGCGTTTCTTTTCAGTAGTAAAATTCACTCCATACATATATATGGGGAGGTATTAGCTCCAACTCTGTTTTACAGTGAAAACTGCAGGAACTTCAAACCGGCACTACGAAACACACTGAGAAACCAGAGTAAAAGTTTCTCCTGCAAAACTTTCCCTTTGTGCTAGATGAACTATCGTCTCTCCACATGATGAGTTCTGAGAGATAAGTGTGTGTGCAAGCTGTCTTCACCTAGCTTGTTGGGAAAACAGAGTTTCAATTCAGTTGCAAAATGCACTCAATACATATATATGGGAGGTACACACTCAAACTCCGTTTTACAGTGAAAACTGCAGGAACTTCATACCAGCACTAGCAAACACACTGAGAATCCAGAATAAAAGTTTCTCCTTCAAACCGTTCTCTTTGGGCTAGATGAACGATCGTCTCTCCACATGCTCAGTTCTGAGAGATAAGTGTGTGTGCAAGTTGTCTTCACCTAGTTTGTTGGGAACACAGAATTTCTTTTCAGTTGCAAACTGCAAACCATACATATATATGGGGAAGTACTCGCTCCAACTCGGTTTTACAGTGAAAACTGCAGGAAATTGAAACTTGCACTAGGAAACACACTGAAAATCCAGAGTAAAAGTTCCCCCTGTATCCCGTTCCCTTTGTGCTGGATGAATGATCATCTCTCCACATGCTCAGTTCTGAGAAATAAGTGTGTGTGAAAGCAGTCCTTCACCTATCTTGTTGGGAACACAGAGTTTCTTTTCACTTGCAAACTGCACTCCATACATATATATGGGGAGGTACGCGTTCCAAATGGGTTTTACAGTGAAAACTGCAGGAACATCAAACCGGCTCTAGGAAACACACTGAGAAACCAGAGTTAAAATTTCTCCTACAACCCTTTCATTTTGTGCTAGATGAACGAATGTCTCTTCACATGCCCAGTACTGGAGATAAGTGTGTGTGAATGCCGTCCTTCACCTAGCTTGTTGTGAATACAGAGCCTCTTTCCAATTGCAAACGGCACTCCTTAAATATATATGGGGAGGTACTCGCTCCAAATCTGTTTTAAAGCGAAATCTGCAGGAACTTCAAACCGGCACTAGGAAACACACTGTCAAACCAGAGTAAAATTTTCTCCTGCAAGCCCTTCCTTTGTGCTAAATGAACGAACGTCTCTCCACATGCTCAGTTCTGAGAGATAAGTGAGTGTGAAAGCAGTCCTTCACCTAGCTTGTTGGGAAAACAAAGTTTATTTTAAATTGCAATGTGGGATCCATACATATATATGGGGAAGTACTCGCTCCAAATCGGTTTTACAGTGGAAACTGCACGAACTTCTAATAGCATTAGGAAACAGACTGAGAAACCAGAGTAAAATATTCTACTGCAAACCGTTCCCATCGTGATAGATGAACGATCGTCTCTCCACATGCTCTGTTCTGAGAGATATGTGTGTGTGAAAGCCGACCTTCACCTGGCTTGTTGGGAACACAAAGTTTCTTTTCAGTTGCAAACGGCACTCCATACATATATAAGGGGAGGTACTCGCTCCAACTCTTTTTTACAGTGAAAAATGCAGGAAATTCATATCGACACTAAGAATCACACTGAGAAACCAGGGTAAAAGTTTCTCCTGCAACCTGATCATTTGTGCTAGATGAACGAATATCTCTCCACATACTCAGTTCTCAGAGTTAAGTGTGTGTGAAAGCCATCTTTCACAAAGCTTGTTGGGGATACAAAGTTTCTTTTCAGTTGCAAACTGCACTTCATACATATATATGGGGAAGGACTCGCTCCAACTCCGTTTTACAGTGAAACCTGCAGGAACTTCAAACCGACACTAGGAAACAGACTGAGAAAACAGAGTAAAATTTTCTCCTGCAAACCGTTCCCTTTCTGCTAAATGAACGAAAGTCTCTCCACATGCTCAGTTCTGAGAGATAAGTGTGTGTAAAGCCGTCCTTGACCTTGCTTGTTGGGAACACAGAGTTTGTTTTCAGTTGCAAACTGCACTCCATACATATATATGGGGAGGTACGTGCTCCAACTCAGTTTTACAGTGAAAACTGCAGGAACTTAAAACCGGCACTAGGAAATACACTGAGAAACCAGAGTAAAAGTTTCTCCTGCAAAATTTTCCCTTTGTGTTAGATGAACGATCTTCTCTCCACATGCTCAGTTCTGAGAGATAAGTGTGTGTGCAAGCTGTCTTCACCTAGCTTGTTGGGAACACAGAGTTTCTTTTCAGTTGCAAAATGCACTCAATACATATATATGGGAGGTACACACTCAAACTCCGTTTTACAGTGAAAACTGCAGGAACTTCAAACCAGCACTAGGAAACACACTGAGAATCCAGAATAAAATTTTCTCCTTCAACCCGTTCTCCTTGGGCTAGATGAACGATCGTCTCTCCACATGCTCAGTTCTGAGAGATAAGTGTGTGTGCAAGCTGTCTTCACCTAGTTTGTAGGGAACACAGAATTTCTTTTCAGTTGCAAACTGCAAACCATACATATATATGGGGAGGTACAAGCTCCAACTCGGTTTTACAGTGAAAACTGCAGGAGATTCAAACTGGCACTAGGAAACACACTGAAAATCCAGAGAAAAATTTCCCCCTGTATCCCGTTCCCTTTGTGCTAGATGAATGATCGTCTCTCCACATGCTCAGTTCTGAGAGATAATTGTGTGTGAAAGCAGACCTTCACCTATCTTGTTGGGAACACAGAGTTTCTTTTCACTTGCAAACTGCACTCCATACATATATATGGGGAGGTACGCGTTCCAAATGGGTTTTACAGTGAAAACTGCAGGAACTTCAAACCGGCTCTAGGAAACACACTGAGAAACCAGAGTAAAAGTTTCTCCTGCAACCCTTTCCCTTTGTGCTAGATGAACGAATGTCTCTCCACATGCTCAGTTCTGGAGATAAGTGTGTGTGAATGCCGTCCTTCACCTAGCTTGTTGGGAACACAGAGCATCTTTCCAGTTGCAAACGGCACTCCTTACATATATATGGGGAGGTACTCGCTCCAAATCGGTTTTAATGCGAAAACTGCAGGAACTAAAAAACCGGCACTAGGAAACACACTGACAAACCAGAGTAAAATTTTCTCCTGCAAACCGTTCCTTTGTGCTAAATGAACGAACGTCTCTCCACATGCTCAGTTCTCAGAGATAAATGTGTGTGAAAGCCTTCCTTCACAAAGCTTTTTGGGAACACAAATTTTCTTTTCATTTGCAAAGTTGAATCCATACATATATATGGGGAGTTACTGGCTCCAACGTGGTTTTACAGTGAAATGGGCAGGAAATTTTAACTGACGTTAGGAAACAGGCTGAGAAACCAGAGTAAATGTTTCTCCTGCAACCCGTTTCCTTTGTGCTAGATGGACGAATGTCTCTCCACATGCTCATTTCTCAGAGATGTTTGTGTGTTAAAGCCGTCCTTCACCTAGCTTGTAGGGAACACAAAGTTTCTTTTCAGTTGCAAACTGCACTCCATACATATATATGGGGATGTACACGCCCAACTCGGTTTTACAGTGAAAACTGGAGGAACATCAATCCGGCACTAGGAAACAAACTGAGAAACCAGAGTAGAAGTTTCACCTGCAACCTGTTCCTTTGTGCTAGATGAACGAACGTCTGTCCACATGTTCCGTTCTGAGAGATAAGTTTGTGTGAAAGCCTTCTTTCACCTAGCTTGTAGGGAACACAGAGTTTCTTTTTAGTTGCAAACTGCACTCCATACATATATATGGTGAGGTAATCGCCCAACTCGGTTTTACAGTGAAAACTGCAGGAAATTCAAACCGGCACTAGGAAACACACTGAGAATCCAGAGTAAAATTTCTCCTGCAACCCGTTCCCTTTGTGCTAGATGGACGAACGTCTCTCCACATGCTCAGTTCTGAGAGATAAGGGAGTGTGAAAGCCGTCCTTCACCTAGCTTGTTAGGAACACAAAGTTTTTTTTTAATTTGTAAACGTGGGATCCATACATATATATGGGGAGGTACTCGCTCCAACTCAGTGTTACAGTGGAAAGTGCAGGTTCTTCTAATAGCATTAGGAAACAGACTGAGAAACCAGAGTAAAAGATTCTCCCTCAAACCATTCCCATCGTGATAGATGAACGAAAGTCTTTCCAGATGCTAGGTTCTGAGAGAAAAGTGTGTGTTAAAACCGTCCTTCAACTAGTTTGTTGGGAACACAAATTTTCTTTTAAGTGGCAAACTGCATTCCATACATTTATATGGGGAGGTATTCTATCCTCACGATTTTACAGTGAAAACTGCAGGAACTTCAAATCATCACTAGGAAACACACTGAGAAAACAGAGTAAAAGTTTCTACTGCATACCGTTCCATTTGTACTAGATGAACGAACGTCTCTCCACATGCTCTGTTCTCAGAGATATATGTGTGTGAAAGCCATCCTTCACAAAGCTTTTTGGGAACACAAATTTTCATTTTAGTTGCAAAGTTGAATCCATACATATATATGGGGAGTTACTGGCTCCAACGTGGTTTTACAGTGAAATGGGCAGGAAATTCTAACCGGCGTTAGGAAACAGACTGAGAAACCAGAGTAAATGTTTCTCCTGCAACCCGTTCCCTTTGTGCTAGATGGACGAAAGTCTCTCCACATGCTCAGTTCTCAGAGATAAGTGTGTGTGAAAGCCGTCCTTCACCTAACTTGTAGGGAACACAAAGTTTCTTTTCAGTTGCCAACTGCAAACCATACATATATATGGGGAGGTACTCGCTCCAAATAGGTTTTAGAGTGAAAAATGCAGGAAATTCAAACCGGCACTAGGAAACACACTGAAAATCCAGAGTAAAAGTTCCCCCTGTAACCCGTTCCCTTTGTGCTAGATGAACAAATACTTCTCCATATGCTCATTTCTGAGAGAAAATTGTGTGTGAAAGCCGTCCTTCACCTAGCTTGTTGGTAACACAGAGCCTCTTTCAGTTGCACACTGCACTCCATACATATATATGGGGAGGTACTCTTTCCAACTCGGTTTTAAAGCGAAAACTGCAGGAACTTCAAACCGGCACTAGGAAAAACACTGAGAAACCAGAGTAAAATTTCTACTGCAACCCGTTCCATTTGTACTAGATGAATGAAAGTCTCTCCACATGCTCATTTCTCAGAGATAATTGTGTGTGAAAGCCTTCCTTCACAAAGCTTTTTGGGAACACAAAGTTTCCTTTCAGTTGCAAAGTTGAATCCATACATATATATGGGATTTACACGCTCCAACGCGTTTTTACAGTGAAATGTGCAGGAAATTCAAACCGGCGTTAGGAAACACACTGAGAAACCAGAGTAAAAGTTCCTCCTGCAACCCATTCCCTTTGTGCTAGATGAAAGATCGTATCTCCACATGCTCACTTCTGAGAGAAATGTGTGTGTGCAATCCTTCTTCACCATGTTTGTAAGGAACACAGCGTTTCTTTTCAGTAGTAAAATTCACTCCATACATATATATGGGGAGGTATTAGCTCCAACTCTGTTTTACAGTGAAAACTGCAGGAACTTCAAACCGGCACTACGAAACACACTGAGAAACCAGAGTAAAAGTTTCTCCTGCAAAACTTTCCCTTTGTGCTAGATGAACTATCGTCTCTCCACATGATGAGTTCTGAGAGATAAGTGTGTGTGCAAGCTGTCTTCACCTAGCTTGTTGGGAAAACAGAGTTTCAATTCAGTTGCAAAATGCACTCAATACATATATATGGGAGGTACACACTCAAACTCCGTTTTACAGTGAAAACTGCAGGAACTTCATACCAGCACTAGCAAACACACTGAGAATCCAGAATAAAAGTTTCTCCTTCAAACCGTTCTCTTTGGGCTAGATGAACGATCGTCTCTCCACATGCTCAGTTCTGAGAGATAAGTGTGTGTGCAAGTTGTCTTCACCTAGTTTGTTGGGAACACAGAATTTCTTTTCAGTTGCAAACTGCAAACCATACATATATATGGGGAAGTACTCGCTCCAACTCGGTTTTACAGTGAAAACTGCAGGAAATTGAAACTTGCACTAGGAAACACACTGAAAATCCAGAGTAAAAGTTCCCCCTGTATCCCGTTCCCTTTGTGCTGGATGAATGATCATCTCTCCACATGCTCAGTTCTGAGAAATAAGTGTGTGTGAAAGCAGTCCTTCACCTATCTTGTTGGGAACACAGAGTTTCTTTTCACTTGCAAACTGCACTCCATACATATATATGGGGAGGTACGCGTTCCAAATGGGTTTTACAGTGAAAACTGCAGGAACATCAAACCGGCTCTAGGAAACACACTGAGAAACCAGAGTTAAAATTTCTCCTACAACCCTTTCATTTTGTGCTAGATGAACGAATGTCTCTTCACATGCCCAGTACTGGAGATAAGTGTGTGTGAATGCCGTCCTTCACCTAGCTTGTTGTGAATACAGAGCCTCTTTCCAATTGCAAACGGCACTCCTTAAATATATATGGGGAGGTACTCGCTCCAAATCTGTTTTAAAGCGAAATCTGCAGGAACTTCAAACCGGCACTAGGAAACACACTGTCAAACCAGAGTAAAATTTTCTCCTGCAAGCCCTTCCTTTGTGCTAAATGAACGAACGTCTCTCCACATGCTCAGTTCTGAGAGATAAGTGAGTGTGAAAGCAGTCCTTCACCTAGCTTGTTGGGAAAACAAAGTTTATTTTAAATTGCAATGTGGGATCCATACATATATATGGGGAAGTACTCGCTCCAAATCGGTTTTACAGTGGAAACTGCACGAACTTCTAATAGCATTAGGAAACAGACTGAGAAACCAGAGTAAAATATTCTACTGCAAACCGTTCCCATCGTGATAGATGAACGATCGTCTCTCCACATGCTCTGTTCTGAGAGATATGTGTGTGTGAAAGCCGACCTTCACCTGGCTTGTTGGGAACACAAAGTTTCTTTTCAGTTGCAAACGGCACTCCATACATATATAAGGGGAGGTACTCGCTCCAACTCTTTTTTACAGTGAAAAATGCAGGAAATTCATATCGACACTAAGAATCACACTGAGAAACCAGGGTAAAAGTTTCTCCTGCAACCTGATCATTTGTGCTAGATGAACGAATATCTCTCCACATACTCAGTTCTCAGAGTTAAGTGTGTGTGAAAGCCATCTTTCACAAAGCTTGTTGGGGATACAAAGTTTCTTTTCAGTTGCAAACTGCACTTCATACATATATATGGGGAAGGACTCGCTCCAACTCCGTTTTACAGTGAAACCTGCAGGAACTTCAAACCGACACTAGGAAACAGACTGAGAAAACAGAGTAAAATTTTCTCCTGCAAACCGTTCCCTTTCTGCTAAATGAACGAAAGTCTCTCCACATGCTCAGTTCTGAGAGATAAGTGTGTGTAAAGCCGTCCTTGACCTTGCTTGTTGGGAACACAGAGTTTGTTTTCAGTTGCAAACTGCACTCCATACATATATATGGGGAGGTACGTGCTCCAACTCAGTTTTACAGTGAAAACTGCAGGAACTTAAAACCGGCACTAGGAAATACACTGAGAAACCAGAGTAAAAGTTTCTCCTGCAAAATTTTCCCTTTGTGTTAGATGAACGATCTTCTCTCCACATGCTCAGTTCTGAGAGATAAGTGTGTGTGCAAGCTGTCTTCACCTAGCTTGTTGGGAACACAGAGTTTCTTTTCAGTTGCAAAATGCACTCAATACATATATATGGGAGGTACACACTCAAACTCCGTTTTACAGTGAAAACTGCAGGAACTTCAAACCAGCACTAGGAAACACACTGAGAATCCAGAATAAAATTTTCTCCTTCAACCCGTTCTCCTTGGGCTAGATGAACGATCGTCTCTCCACATGCTCAGTTCTGAGAGATAAGTGTGTGTGCAAGCTGTCTTCACCTAGTTTGTAGGGAACACAGAATTTCTTTTCAGTTGCAAACTGCAAACCATACATATATATGGGGAGGTACAAGCTCCAACTCGGTTTTACAGTGAAAACTGCAGGAGATTCAAACTGGCACTAGGAAACACACTGAAAATCCAGAGAAAAATTTCCCCCTGTATCCCGTTCCCTTTGTGCTAGATGAATGATCGTCTCTCCACATGCTCAGTTCTGAGAGATAATTGTGTGTGAAAGCAGACCTTCACCTATCTTGTTGGGAACACAGAGTTTCTTTTCACTTGCAAACTGCACTCCATACATATATATGGGGAGGTACGCGTTCCAAATGGGTTTTACAGTGAAAACTGCAGGAACTTCAAACCGGCTCTAGGAAACACACTGAGAAACCAGAGTAAAAGTTTCTCCTGCAACCCTTTCCCTTTGTGCTAGATGAACGAATGTCTCTCCACATGCTCAGTTCTGGAGATAAGTGTGTGTGAATGCCGTCCTTCACCTAGCTTGTTGGGAACACAGAGCATCTTTCCAGTTGCAAACGGCACTCCTTACATATATATGGGGAGGTACTCGCTCCAAATCGGTTTTAATGCGAAAACTGCAGGAACTAAAAAACCGGCACTAGGAAACACACTGACAAACCAGAGTAAAATTTTCTCCTGCAAACCGTTCCTTTGTGCTAAATGAACGAACGTCTCTCCACATGCTCAGTTCTCAGAGATAAATGTGTGTGAAAGCCTTCCTTCACAAAGCTTTTTGGGAACACAAATTTTCTTTTCATTTGCAAAGTTGAATCCATACATATATATGGGGAGTTACTGGCTCCAACGTGGTTTTACAGTGAAATGGGCAGGAAATTTTAACTGACGTTAGGAAACAGGCTGAGAAACCAGAGTAAATGTTTCTCCTGCAACCCGTTTCCTTTGTGCTAGATGGACGAATGTCTCTCCACATGCTCAATTCTCAGAGATGTTTGTGTGTTAAAGCCGTCCTTCACCTAGCTTGTAGGGAACACAAAGTTTCTTTTCAGTTGCAAACTGCACTCCATACATATATATGGGGATGTACACGCCCAACTCGGTTTTACAGTGAAAACTGGAGGAACATCAATCCGGCACTAGGAAACAAACTGAGAAACCAGAGTAGAAGTTTCACCTGCAACCTGTTCCTTTGTGCTAGATGAACGAACGTCTGTCCACATGTTCCGTTCTGAGAGATAAGTTTGTGTGAAAGCCTTCTTTCACCTAGCTTGTAGGGAACACAGAGTTTCTTTTTAGTTGCAAACTGCACTCCATACATATATATGGTGAGGTAATCGCCCAACTCGGTTTTACAGTGAAAACTGCAGGAAATTCAAACCGGCACTAGGAAACACACTGAGAATCCAGAGTAAAATTTCTCCTGCAACCCGTTCCCTTTGTGCTAGATGGACGAACGTCTCTCCACATGCTCAGTTCTGAGAGATAAGGGAGTGTGAAAGCCGTCCTTCACCTAGCTTGTTAGGAACACAAAGTTTTTTTTTAATTTGTAAACGTGGGATCCATACATATATATGGGGAGGTACTCGCTCCAACTCAGTGTTACAGTGGAAAGTGCAGGTTCTTCTAATAGCATTAGGAAACAGACTGAGAAACCAGAGTAAAAGATTCTCCCTCAAACCATTCCCATCGTGATAGATGAACGAAAGTCTTTCCAGATGCTAGGTTCTGAGAGAAAAGTGTGTGTTAAAACCGTCCTTCAACTAGTTTGTTGGGAACACAAATTTTCTTTTAAGTGGCAAACTGCATTCCATACATTTATATGGGGAGGTATTCTATCCTCACGATTTTACAGTGAAAACTGCAGGAACTTCAAATCATCACTAGGAAACACACTGAGAAAACAGAGTAAAAGTTTCTACTGCATACCGTTCCATTTGTACTAGATGAACGAACGTCTCTCCACATGCTCTGTTCTCAGAGATATATGTGTGTGAAAGCCATCCTTCACAAAGCTTTTTGGGAACACAAATTTTCATTTTAGTTGCAAAGTTGAATCCATACATATATATGGGGAGTTACTGGCTCCAACGTGGTTTTACAGTGAAATGGGCAGGAAATTCTAACCGGCGTTAGGAAACAGACTGAGAAACCAGAGTAAATGTTTCTCCTGCAACCCGTTCCCTTTGTGCTAGATGGACGAAAGTCTCTCCACATGCTCAGTTCTGAGAGATAAGTGTGTGTAAATGCCGTCCTTGACCTTGCTTGTTGGGAACACAGAGTTTGTTTTCAGTTGCAAACTGCACTCCATACATATATATGGGGAGGTACGTGCTCCAACTCAGTTTTACAGTGAAAACTGCAGGAACTTAAAACCGGCACTAGGAAATACACTGAGAAACCAGAGTAAAAGTTTCTCCTGCAAAATTTTCCCTTTGTGTTAGATGAACGATCTTCTCTCCACATGCTCAGTTCTGAGAGATAAGTGTGTGTGCAAGCTGTCTTCACCTAGCTTGTTGGGAACACAGAGTTTCTTTTCAGTTGCAAAATGCACTCAATACATATATATGGGAGGTACACACTCAAACTCCGTTTTACAGTGAAAACTGCAGGAACTTCAAACCAGCACTAGGAAACACACTGAGAATCCAGAATAAAATTTTCTCCTTCAACCCGTTCTCCTTGGGCTAGATGAACGATCGTCTCTCCACATGCTCAGTTCTGAGAGATAAGTGTGTGTGCAAGCTGTCTTCACCTAGTTTGTAGGGAACACAGAATTTCTTTTCAGTTGCAAACTGCAAACCATACATATATATGGGGAGGTACAAGCTCCAACTCGGTTTTACAGTGAAAACTGCAGGAGATTCAAACTGGCACTAGGAAACACACTGAAAATCCAGAGAAATATTTCCCCCTGTATCCCGTTCCCTTTGTGCTAGATGAATGATCGTCTCTCCACATGCTCAGTTCTGAGAGATAATTGTGTGTGAAAGCAGACCTTCACCTATCTTGTTGGGAACACAGAGTTTCTTTTCACTTGCAAACTGCACTCCATACATATATATGGGGAGGTACGCGTTCCAAATGGGTTTTACAGTGAAAACTGCAGGAACTTCAAACCGGCTCTAGGAAACACACTGAGAAACCAGAGTAAAAGTATCTCCTGCAACCCTTTCCCTTTGTGCTAGATGAACGAATGTCTCTCCACATGCTCAGTTCTGGAGATAAGTGTGTGTGAATGCCGTCCTTCACCTAGCTTGTTGGGAACACAGAGCATCTTTCCAGTTGCAAACGGCACTCCTTACATATATATGGGGAGGTACTCGCTCCAAATCGGTTTTAATGCGAAAACTGCAGGAACTAAAAAACCGGCACTAGGAAACACACTGACAAACCAGAGTAAAATTTTCTCCTGCAAACCGTTCCTTTGTGCAAAATGAACGAACGTCTCTCCACATGCTCAGTTCTCAGAGATAAATGTGTGTGAAAGCCTTCCTTCACAAAGCTTTTTGGGAACACAAATTTTCTTTTCATTTGCAAAGTTGAATCCATACATATATATGGGGAGTTACTGGCTCCAACGTGGTTTTACAGTGAAATGGGCAGGAAATTTTAACTGACGTTAGGAAACAGGCTGAGAAACCAGAGTAAATGTTTCTCCTGCAACCCGTTTCCTTTGTGCTAGATGGACGAATGTCTCTCCACATGCTCAATTCTCAGAGATGTTTGTGTGTTAAAGCCGTCCTTCACCTAGCTTGTAGGGAACACAAAGTTTCTTTTCAGATGCAAACTGCACTCCATACATATATATGGGGATGTACACGCCCAACTCGGTTTTACAGTGAAAACTGGAGGAACATCAATCCGGCACTAGGAAACAAACTGAGAAACCAGAGTAGAAGTTTCACCTGCAACCTGTTCCTTTGTGCTAGATGAACGAACGTCTGTCCACATGTTCCGTTCTGAGAGATAAGTTTGTGTGAAAGCCTTCTTTCACCTAGCTTGTAGGGAACACAAAGTTTCTTTTTAGTTGCAAACTGCACTCCATACATATATATGGTGAGGTAATCGCCCAACTCGGTTTTACAGTGAAAACTGCAGGAAATTCAAACCGGCACTAGGAAACACACTGAGAATCCAGAGTAAAATTTCTCCTGCAACCCGTTCCCTTTGTGCTAGATGGACGAACGTCTCTCCACATGCTCAGTTCTGAGAGATAAGGGAGTGTGAAAGCCGTCCTTCACCTAGCTTGTTAGGAACACAAAGTTTTTTTTTAATTTGTAAACGTGGGATCCATACATATATATGGGGAGGTACTCGCTCCAACTCAGTGTTACAGTGGAAAGTGCAGGTTCTTCTAATAGCATTAGGAAACAGACTGAGAAACCAGAGTAAAAGATTCTCCCTCAAACCATTCCCATCGTGATAGATGAACGAAAGTCTTTCCAGATGCTAGGTTCTGAGAGAAAAGTGTGTGTTAAAACCGTCCTTCAACTAGTTTGTTGGGAACACAAATTTTCTTTTAAGTGGCAAACTGCATTCCATACATTTATATGGGGAGGTATTCTATCCTCACGATTTTACAGTGAAAACTGCAGGAACTTCAAATCATCACTAGGAAACACACTGAGAAAACAGAGTAAAAGTTTCTACTGCATACCGTTCCATTTGTACTAGATGAACGAACGTCTCTCCACATGCTCTGTTCTCAGAGATATATGTGTGTGAAAGCCATCCTTCACAAAGCTTTTTGGGAACACAAATTTTCATTTCAGTTGCAAAGTTGAATCCATACATATATATGGGGAGTTACTGGCTCCAACGTGGTTTTACAGTGAAATGGGCAGGAAATTCTAACCGGCGTTAGGAAACAGACTGAGAAACCAGAGTAAATGTTTCTCCTGCAACCCGTTCCCTTTGTGCTAGATGGACGAAAGTCTCTCCACATGCTCAGTTCTGAGGGATAAGTGTGTGTGAAAGCCGTCCTTCATCTAGCATGTTGGGAACACAGAGATTCTTTTCACTTGCAAACTGCACTCCATACCTATATATGGGGAGGTACTCACTCCAACGCTGTGTTACAGTGGAAACTGCAGGAACTTCTAATAGCGTTAGGAAACAGACTGAGAAACCAGAGTAATAGATTCTCCTGCAAACCATTCCCATCGTGTTAGATGAACAAAAGTCTTTCCACATGCTATTATCTGAGAGATAAGTGTGTGTGAAAGCCGTAATTTTCCTAGCTTGTAGGGAACACTAAGTTTTTTTCAGTTGCAAACTGCACTCCATACATATATATGGGGAGGTACTCGCTCCAAATCGGTTTACAGTGAAAACTGCAGGAACTTCAAACCAGGACTAGGAAACACACTGAGAAAACAGAGTAAAAGGTTCTCCTGCAAAACGTTGCCTTTGGCCTAGATGAACGATCGTCTCTCCACATGATCAGTTCTGAGAGATAAGTGTGCACTGTCTTCACCTAGCTTGTTGGGAACACAGGGTTTCTTTTCAGTAGAAAATTACACTCCATATATATATATACGGAGGTACTCACTCCTACTCGGTTTTACAGAGAAAACTGCAGGAACTTCAAACCAGCATTAGGAAACACACTGAAAATCCAGAGTAAAAGTTCTTCCTGCAAACCGTTCCCTTTGTGCTAGATGAACGAACGTCTCTCCACATGCTCAGTTCTGAGAGATAAGTGTGTGTGAAAGCCGTCCTTCACATAGCATGTTTGGAACACAGAGTTTCTTTTCAGTTGCAAACTGCACTCCGTACATATATATGGGGAGATACGCGCTCCAACTCCGTTTTACAGTGAAAACTGCAGGAACTTAAAACCGGCACTAGGAAACACACTGAGATATCAGAGTAAAAATTTCTCCTGAAAACCTTTCCGTTTGTGCTAAATGAACGAACGTCTCTCCACATGCTCAGTTTTCAGAGATAAGTGTGTGTGAAAGCCGTCCTTTACCTAGCTTGTTGGGAACACAAAGATTCTTTTCAGATGCAAACTGCACTCCATAAATATATATGGGAAGGTACTCGCTCCAACTCGGTTTTACACATAAAACTGCAGGAAATTCCACCTGGCACTAGGAAACAGACATAGAAACCAGAGTAAAAGTTTTCCCTGCAACCCTTTCCCTTTGGGCTAGATGAACGATAGTCTTTCCACATGCTCAGTTCTGAGAAATAAGTGTTTGTGCATCGTCTTCATTAATCTTGTTGGGATCACAGGGTTCTTTTCAGTACAAAATTTCACTCCATACCTATATATGTGGAGGTACTCACTCCTACTCTGATTTACAGTGAAAACTGCAGGAAATTCAAACCGGCTTTAGGAAACACACTGAATATCCAAAGTAAAAGTTACACCTTGAACCCGTTCCCTTTGTGCTAGATAAACGAACGTCTCTCCACATGCTCAGTTCTGAGAGATAAGTGTGTGTGAAAGCCGCCCTTCACCTAGCTTGTTGGGAACACAGAGTTTATTTTCAGTTGCAAACTGCACTCCGTACATTTATATTGGGAGGTACGCACTCAAACACCGTTTTACAGTGAAAACAGCAGGAAATTAACCCGGCACTAGCAAACACACTTAGAATCCAGAATAAAAGTTTCTCCTTCAAACCGTTCTCTTTGGGCTAGATGAACGATCCTCTCTCCACATGCTCAGTTCTGAGATATAAGTGTGTGTGCAAGTTGTCTTCACCTAGTTTGTTGGGAACACAGAATTTCTTTTCAGTTGCAAACTAAAAACCATACATATATATGGGGAAGTACTCGCTCCAACTCGGTTTTACAGTGAAAACTGCAGGAAATTGAAACTTGCACTAGGAAACACACTGAAAATCCAGAGTAAAAGTTCCCCCTGTATACCGTTCCCTTTGTGCTGGATGAATGATCATCTCTCCACATGCTCAGTTCTGAGAAATAAGTGTGTGTGAAAGCAGTCCTTCACCTATCTTGTTGGGAACACAGAGTTTCTTTTCACTTGCAAACTGCACTCCATACATATATATGGGGAGGTACGCGTTCCAAATGGGTTTTACAGTGAAAACTGCAGGAACATCAAACCGGCTCTAGGAAACACACTGAGAAACCAGAGTTAAAGTTTCTCCTACAACCCTTTCCCTTTGTGCTAGATGAACGAATGTCTCTCCACATGCTCAGTTCTGGAGATAAGTGTGTGTGAATGCCGTCCTTCACCTAGCTTGTTGGGAACACAGAGCCTCTTTCCAGTTGCAAACGGCACTCCTTACATATATATGGGGAGGTACTCGCTCCAAATCTGTTTTAAAGCGAAATCTGCAGGAACTTCAAACCGGCACTAGGAAACACACTGTCAAACCAGAGTAAAATTTTCTCCTGCAAACCCTTCCATTGTGCTAAATGAACGAACTTCTCTCCACATGCTCAGTTCTGAGAGATAAGTGAGTGTGAAAGCAGTCCTTCACCTAGCTTGTTGGGAAAACAAAGTTTATTTTAAATTGAAATGAGGGATCCATACATATATATGAGGAGGTACTCGCTCCAAATCGGTTTTAAAGTGGAAACTGCACGAACTTCTAATAGCATTAGGAAACAGACTGAGAAACCAGAGTAAAATATTCTACTGCAAACCGTTCCCATCGTGATAGATGAACGATCGTCTTTCCACATGCTCTGTTCTGAGAGATATGTGTGTGTGAAAGCCGTCCTTCACCTGGCTTGTTGGGAACACAAAGTTTCTTTTCAGTTGCAAACGGCACTCCATACATATATACGGGGAGGTACTCGCTCCAACTCTGTTTTACAGTGAAAAATGCAGGAAATTCATATCGACACTAAGAATCACACTGAGAAACCAGGGTAAAAGTTTCTCCTGCAAAATTTTCCCTTTGTGTTAGATGAACGAATATCTCTCCACATACTCAGTTCTCAGAGTTAAGTGTGTGTGAAAGCCGTCTTTCACAAAGCTTGTTGGGGACACAAAGTTTCTTTTCAGTTGCAAACTGCACTTCATATATATATATGGGGAAATACTCGCTCCAACTCCGTTTTACAGTGAAACCTGCAGGAACTTCAAACCGGTACTAGGAAACACACTGAGAAACCAGAGTAAAAGTTTCTCCTGCAAACTTTTCCCTTTGTGTTAGATGAACGATCTTCTCTCCACATGCTCAGTTCTGAGAGATAAGTGTTTGTGCAAGCTGTCTTCACCTAGCTTGTTGGGAACACAGAGTTTCTTTTCAATTGCAAAATGCACTCAATACATATATATGGGAGGTACACACTCAAACTCCTTTTTACAGTGAAAACTGCAGGAACTTCAAACCAGCACTAGGAAACACACTGAGAATCCAGAATAAAAGTTTCTCCTTCAACCCGTTCTCCTTGGGCTAGATGAACGATCGTCTCTCCACATGCTCATTTCTGAGAGATAAGTGTGTGTGCAAGCTGTCTTCAACTAGTTTGTAGGGAACACAGAATTTCTTTTCAGTTGCAAACTGCAAACCATACATATATATGGGGAGGTACAAGCTCCAACTCCGTTTTACAGTGAAATTTGCAGGAACTTCAAAATGTCACTAGGAAACAGACTGAGAAACCAGAGTAAAAGTTTCTAGTGCAACACGTTCCATTTGTGCTAGATGAACGAACGTCTCTCCACATGCTCAGTACTAAGAGATAAGTGTGTGTGAAAGCCGTCCTTCACCTAGCTTGTAGGGAACACAAAGTTTCTATTCAGTTGCCAACTGCACTCCATACATATATATGATGAAGTACACAATCCAACTCGGTTTAACAGTGAAAATTGCAGGAACTTCAAACCAGCACTAGGAAACAAACTGAGAAATCAGGGTAAAAGTTTCTCCTGCAACCCGTTCCCTTTGTGCTAGATGAACGATCGTCTCTCCACATGCTCAGTTCTGAGAGTTAAGTGTGTGTGCAAGCTGTCTTCACCAAGCTTGTTGGGAACACAGGGATTCTTTTCAGTTGCAAACTGCATTCCATACATATATATGGGGAGGTACTCTCTCCAAATAGGTTTTAGAGTGAAAAATGCAGGAAATTCAAACCAGAACTAGGAAACACACTGAAAATCCAGAGTAAAAGTTCCCCCTCTAATCCGTTCCATTTGTGCTAGATAAACGATCGTCTCTCCACATGCTCAGTTCTGAGAGATAAGTGTGTATGAAAGCCGTCCTTCACCTAGCTTGTTGGGAACACAGAGTTTCTTTTCACTTGCAAATTGCACTCCATACATATACATGGGGAGGTACGAACTCCAACAGGTTTTTACAGTGAAAACTGCAGGAACTTCAAACCGACACTAGGAAACACACTGAGAAACCAGAGTAAAATTTTCTCCTGCAACCCGTTCCCTTTGTGCTAGATGAACGAACGTCTCTACACATGCTATGTTCTCAGAAATATTTGTGTGTGTATACCGTTATTCACCTAGATTGTTTGGAACACAGAGCCCCTTTTCATTTATAAACTGCACTCCATACATATATATATGGAGGCTCTAGCTCCAACTCGGTTTTAAAGTGAAAAATGCAGGAACTTCAAACCGGCAGTTGGAAACACACTGAGAAACCAGAGTAAAAGTATCTCCTGCAAACCGTTCCCTTTGTACTAGATGAACGAACGTCACTCCACATGCTCAGTTCTGAGAGATAATTGTGTGAGCAAGCCGTACTTCCCCTAGCTTGTTGGGAACACAAAGTTTCTATTGAATTGCAATCTGCACTCCATAAATATATATGGGGAGGTACTCGCTCCAACTCGGTATTACAGTGAAAACTGAAGGAAATTCAAACCGGCACTAGGAAACACACTGAGAAACCAGAGTAAAAGTTTAGCTTGCAACGTGTTCCCTTTGTGCTAGATGAACGAACATCTATCCACATGCTCAGTTCTCAGAGATAATTTTGTGTGAAAGCCGTCCTTCACATAGATTTTTCGGAACACAAAGTTTCTTTTTAGTTGCAAAGTGGAATCCATACATATATATGGGGAATTACTCGCTCCAACTCGGTTTTACACTGAAAACTGCAGCAACTTCAAACTGTAACTTGGAAACAGACTGAGAATCCAGAGTAAAAGTTTCTCCTTCAACCCGTTCCCTTTGTGCTAGATGAACGAAATACTCTCCACATGATCAGTTCTCAGAGATATGTGTGTGTTAAAGCAGTACTTCACCTTGCTTGTTGTGAACACAAAGTCTCTTTTCAGTTGCAAATGGCACTCCATACATACGTATGGGGTGGTACTCGCTCCAACTCGGTTTTACAGTGAAAACTGCAGGAACTACAAACCGGCACTAGGAAACACACTGAGAAACCAGAGTAAAAGTTTCTCCTGCTACCCGTTCCCTTTGTGCTAGATGAACGAACGTCTCTCCACATGATCAGTTCTCAGAGATAAGTGTGTGTGAAAACCTTGCTTCACCTAGCTTGTTGGTAACACAAAGTTTCATTTCAGTAGCAAAGTGGAATCCATAAATATATAAGGGGAGTTACTGGCAGCAACTCGGTTATACAGGGAAAACTGCAGGAAATTCTAACCGGCATTAAGAAAAAACCTGAGAATCCCGAGAAAATGTTTCGCCTGCAAACCGTTCTTTTTGTGCTAGATGAACGAACGTCTCTCCACATGCTCAGTACTGAGAGATAAGTGTGTGTGCAAGCTGTCCTTCAACAAGCATGTTGGGAACACAGAGTCTCTTCTCAGTTGCAAAATTCACCCCATAATTTTATATGGGGAGGTTCTCAAACCAACTCTGTTTTTCCATGAAAACTGCAGGAAATTCAAACCGGCACTAGGAAACACACTTAGAAACCAGAGTAAAATTCAACCTGCATACCGTTCCCTTTGTGCTAGATGAACGAAAGTCTCTCCACATGCTCCGTTCTGAGAGATCAGTGTGTGTGAATGCCGTCCGTCACGTAGCTTGTAGGGAACAAAAATTTTCTTTTCAATTGCAAACTGCACTCCATACATATATAAGATGAGGTACAAGATCCATCTCGTTTTAAAAGTGAAAACTGCAGGAACTTCAAACCAGCACTAGGAAACACACTGAGAAACCGGGGTAAAAGTGTCTCCTGCAACCCATTCCCTTTGTGCTAGATGAACGAAAGTCTCTCCACATGCTCATTTCTGAGAGATAAGTGTGTGTGAAAGCCGTCCTTCACCTAGCTTGTAGGGAACACAAAGTTACTATTCAGTTGCAAACTGCACTCCATACATATATATGATGAAGTACACGATCCAACTCGGTTTAACAGTGAAAATTGCAGGAACTTCAAACCAGCACTAGGAAACACACTGAGAAACCAGGGTAAAAGTTTCTCCTGCAACCCGTTCCCTTTGTGCTAGATGAACGATCGTCTCTCCACATGCTCAGTTCTCGGAAATAAGAGTGTGTGAAAGCTGTCTTCACCTAGCTTGTTGGGAACACAGGGATTCTTTTCAGTTGCAAACTGCATTCCATACATATATATGGGGAGGTACTCTCTACAAATAGGTTTTAGAGTGAAAAATGCAGGAAATTCAAACCGGAACTAGGAAACACACTGAAAATCCAGAGTAAAAGTTCCCCCTGTAATCCGTTCCATTTGTGCTAGATAAACGATCGTCTCTCCACATGCTCAGTTCTGAGAGATAAGTGTGTATGAAAGCCGTCCTTCACCTAGCTTGTTGGGAACACAGAGTTTCTTTTCACTTGCAAATTGCACTCCATACATATATATGGGGAGGTACGAACTCCAACAGGTTTTTACAGTGAAAACTGCAGGAACTTCAAACCGACACTAGGAAACACACTGAGAAACCAGAGTAAAAGTTTCTCCTGCAACCCGTTCCCTTTGTGCTAGATGAACGAACGTCTCTACACATGCTATGTTCTCAGAGATAATTGTGTGTGAATACCGTTATTCACCTAGCTTGTTTGGAACACAGAGCCCCTTTTCATTTGTAAACTGCACTCCATACATATATATATGGAGGCTCTAGCTCCAACTCGGTTTTAGAGTGAAAAATGCAGGAACTTCAAACCGGCACTAGGAAACACACTTAGAAACCAGAGTAAAATTACAACTGCATACAGTTCCCTTTGTGCTAGATGAACGAATGTCTCTCCACATGCTCAGTTCTGAGAGATAAGTGTGTGTGAAGGCCGTCCTTCACGTAGCTTCTAGGGAACACAAAGTTTCTTTTCAATTGCAAACTGCACTCCATACATATATATGATGAGGTACACGATCCAACTCAGTTTAACAGGGAAACCTGCAGGAACTTCAACTAGCACTAGGAAACACACTGAGAAACCGGGGTAAAAGTTTCTCCTGCAACCCGTTCCCTTTGTGCTAGATGAACGATCGTCTCTCCACATGCTCAGTTCTGAGAGTTAAGTGTGTGTGCAAGCTGTCTTCACCTAGCTTGTTGGGAACACAGGGATTCTTTTCAGTTGCAGACTGCATTCCATACATATATATGGGGAGGTACTCTCTCCAAATCGGTTTTAGAGTGAAAAATGCAGGAAATTCAAACCGGAACTAGGAAACACACTGAAAATCCAGAGTAAAAGTTCCCCTATTAATCCGTTCCCTTTGTGCTAGATGAACGATCGTCTCTCCACATGCTAAGTTCTGAGAGATAAGTGTGTATGAAAGGCGTCCTTCACCTAGCTTGTTGAGAACACAGAGATTCTAATCAATTGCAAACTGCACTCCATAAATATATATGGGGAGGTATTCGATCCAACTCGGTATTACAGTGAAAACTGAAGGAACTTCAAACCGGAACTAGGAAACACACTGAGAAAACAGAGAAAAGTTTCTCCTGCAATGCGTTCCCTTTGTGCTAGATGAACGAAAGTCTCTCCACATGATCAGTTCTCAGAGATAATTGTGTGTGAAAGCCGTCCTTCACATAGCTTTTTCGGAACACAAAGATTCTTTTTAGTTGCAAAGATGAATCCATACATATATATGGGGAGTTATTCGCTCCAACTCGCTTTTACACTGAAAACTGCAGCAACTTCAAACTGTAACTAGGAAACAGACTGAGAAACCAGAGTAAAAGTTTCTCCTTCAAACCGTTCCCTTTGTGCTAGATGAACGAAAGTCTCTCCACATGAACAGTTCTCAGAGATATGTGTGTGTTAAAGCCGTACTTCACCTAGCTTGTTGTGAACACAAAGTCTCTTTTCAGTTGCAAATGGCACTCCATACATACATATGGGGTGGTACTCGCTCCAACTCGGTTATACAGGGAAAACTGCAGGAATTTCTAACCGGCATTAAGAAAAATACTGAGAATCCAGAGAAAATGTTTCGCCTGCAAACCGGTCCCTTTGTGGTAGATGAACGAAAGTCTCTCCACATGCTGAGTTCTGAGAGATAAGTGTGTGTGAAAGCCGTCCTTCACATAGCTTGTTGGGAACACAAAGTTTCTTTTCAGTTGCAAACTGCACTCCATACATATATATGGGGAGTTAAACGTTCCAACTCCATTTTACAGTGAAAATTGCAGGAACTTCAAACTGTCACTAGGAAACAGAATGAGAAACCAGGGTAAATGTTTCTACTGCAACACGTTCCCTTTGTGCTAGATGAACGAACGTCTCTCCACATGCTCTGTATTGAGAGATAAGTGTGTGTGCAAGCCGTCCTTCAACAAGCTTGTTGGGAACACAGAGTCTCTTCTTAGTTGTAAAATTCACCCCATAATTTTATATGGGGCGGTTCTCAAACCAACTCGGTTTTTCCAAGAAGACTGCAGGAAATTAATACCGCCACTAGGAAACACACTTAGAAACCAGAGTAAAATTCCACCTGCATACCTTTCCCTTTGTGCTAGATGAACGAAAGTCTCTCCACATGCTCAGTTCTGAGAGATAAGTGTGTGTGAAAGCCTTCCTTCAACAAGCTTGTTGGGAACACAGAGTTTCTATTCAGTTGCAAACAGCACTCCGTACATATATATGGGGAGGTACGCGCTCCAACTCATGTTTACAGTGAAAACTGCAGGAACTTAAAACCGGCACTAGGAAACACACTGAGAAACCAGAGTAAAAGTTCTCCTGCAATTCGTTCCCTTTGTGCTAGATGAACGAACGTCTCTCCACATGCAATGTCTCAGAGTTAATTGTGTGTGAATGCCGTCCTTCAACTTGCTTGTTGGGAACTCATAGTTTCTTTTCAGTTGCAAACTGCACTCCATATATATATATGGGGAGGTACTCGCTCCAACTCGATTTTACACTGAAAACTGCAGCAACTTCTAACAGTAACTTGGAAACAGACTGAGAAACCAGAGTAAAAATTTCTCCTACAAACCGTTCCCTTTGTGTTAGATGAACGAAAGTCTCTCCACATGATCAGTTTTCAGAGATAAGTGTGTGTTAATGCCGTACTTCACCTAGCTTGTTGGGAACACAAAGTTCTTTTCAGTAGCAAACTGCACTCCATACATATATAAGGGGGGTAAACGCTCCAACTCCGTTTTACAGTGAAATTTGCAGGAACTTCAAAATGTCACTAGGAAACAGACTGAGAAACCAGAGTAAAAGTTTCTACTGCAACACGATCCCTTTGTGCTAGATGAACGAACTTCTCTCCACATGCTCAGTACTGAGAGATATGTGTGTGTGCAAGCCGTTCTTCAACAAGATTGTTGGGAACACAGAGTCTCTTCTCAGTTGCAAATTTCACCCCATAATTATATATGGGGAGGTTCTCAAACCAACTCGGTTTTTCTATGAAAACTGCAGGAAATTCAAACCGGCACTAGGAAACACACTTAGAAACCAGAGTAAAATTCCACCTGCATACCGTTCCCTTTGTGCTAGATGAACGAACGTCTCTCCACATGCTAGGTTCTCAGAGATAATTGTGTGTGAATGCCGTCCTTCACCTAGCTTGTTGGGAACTCAGAGTTTCTTTTCAGTTGCAAACTGCACTCCATACATATATATGGGGAGGTACTCGCTCCAACTCGGTTTTATACTGAAACCTGCAGCAAATTCAAACTGTAACTTGGAAACAGACTGAGAAACCAGAGTAAAAGTTTCTCCTTCAAACCATTCCCTTTGTGCTAGATGAACGAAAGTCTCTCCACATGATCAGTTCTCAGATATATGTGTGTGTTAACGCCGTATTTCACCTAGCTTGTTGTGAACACAAAGTCTCTTTTCAGTTGCAAATGGCACTCCATACATTTATATGGGGTGGTACACACACCAAATCGGTTTTACAGTGAAAACTGCAGGAACAACAAACCGGCAAAAGGAAACACACTGAGAAACCAGAGTAAAAGTTTCTCCTGCAACCCGTTCCCTTTGTGCTAGATGAACGAACGTCTCTCCACATGATCAGTTCTCAGAGATAAGTGTGTGTGACAGCCTTGCTTCACCTAGCTTGTTGGTAACACAAAGTTTCTTTTCAGTAGCAAAGTGAAATCCATACATACATAAGGGAAGTTACTGGCTCCAACTCGGTTATACAGGGAAAACTGCAGGAACATCTAACCGGCATTAAGAAAAATACTGAGAATCCAGAGAAAATGTTTCGCCTGCAAACCGTTCCCTTTGTGGTAGATGAACGAAAGTCTCTCCACATGCTGAGTTCTGAGAGATAAGTGTGTGTGAAAGCCGTCCTTCACCTAGCTTGTTGGGAACACAAATTTTCTTGTCAGTTGCAAACTGCACTCCATACATATATATGGGGAGTTAAACGCTCCAACTCCTTTTTGCAGTGAAAATTGCAGGAACTTGAAACAGTCACTAGGAAACAGACTGAGAAACCAGAGTAAAAGTTTCTACTGCAACACGTTCCCTTTGTGCTAGATGAACGAACATCTCTCCACATGCTCAGTACTGAGAGATAAGTGTGTGTGCATGCCATACTTCAACAAGCTTGTTGGGAACACAGAGTCTCTTCTCAGTTTCAAATTTCAACCCATAATTATATATGGGGAGCTTCTCTAACCAACTCGGTTTTTCCATGAAAACTGCAGGAAATTCAAACCGGCACTAGGTAACACACATAGAAACCAGAGTAAAATTCTACCTGCATACCGTTCCCTTTGTGCTAGATGAACGAAAGTCTCTCCACATGCTCAGTTCTGAGAGATAAGTGTGTGTGAAAGCCGTACTTCACCTAGCTTGTTGGGAACACAAAGCTTCTTTTCAGTTGCAAACTGCACTCCATACATATATATGGGGAGGTATTCGCTCCAACACGTTTTTACAGTGAAAATTGCAGGAAATTCAAACCGACATTAGGAAACACACTGAGAAACCAGAGTAAATATTTCTCCAACAACCCGTTCCCTTTTGTGCTAGATGAACGAACGTCTCTCCACATGCTATGTTCTCAGATATAATTGTGTGTGAATGCCGTCCTTCAACTAGCTTGTTGGGAACTCAGAGTTTCTTTTCAGTTGCAAACTGCACTCCATATATATATGGGTATTTACTCGCTCCAACTCGGTTTTACAATGAAAACTGCAGCAACTTCAAACTGTAACTTGGAAAAAGACTGAGAAACCAGAGTAAAAGTTTCTCCTACAACCCGTTCCCTTTGTGGTAGATGAACGAAAGTCTCTCCATATGCTGAGTTCTGAGAGATAAGTGTGTGTGAAAGCCGTCCTTCACCTAGCTTGTTGGGAACACAAAGTTTCTTGTCAGTTGCAAACTGCACTTCATACATATATATGGGTAGTTAAACGCTCCAACACCGTTTTACAGTGAAATTTGCAGGAACTTCAAAATGTCACTAGGAAACAGACTAAGAAACCAGAGTAAAAGTTTCTACTGCAAACCGTTCCCTTTGTGCTAAATGAAAGAAAGTCTCTCCATATGCTCAGTTCTGAGAGATAAGTGTGCGTGAAAGCCTTCCTTCACTTGCTTGTTGGGAATACAGAGTTTCTTTTCAGTTGCAAACAGCACTCCGTACATATATATGGGGAGGTACACGCTCCAACACAGTATTACAGTGCAAACTGCAGAAACTTAAAACCGGCACTAGAAAACACACTGAGAAATCAGAGTAAAAGTTCCTCCTGCAATCCTTTCCCTTTGTGGTAAATGAACGAACGTCTCTCCATATGATCAGTTCTCAGGGATAAGTGTGTGTGAAAGCCTTGCTTCACATAGCTTGTTGGTAACACAAAGATTCTTTTCAGTAGCAAAGTGGAATCCATATATATATAAGGGGAATTACTGACTCCAACTCGGTTAAAAAGGAAAACTGCAGGAACTTCTAACCGGCATTAAGAAAAAGACTGAGGATCCAGAGTAAAAGTTTCGCCTGCAAACCGTTCCCTTTGTGGTAGATGAACGAAAGTCTCTCCACATGCTCAGTTCTCAGAGATAAGTGTGTGTGAAAGCCGTCCTTCACCTAGTTTGTTGGGACCACAGTTTCTTTTCAGTTGCAAACGGCACTCCATACATATATATGGGGTGATACTCGCTCCAAGTAGGTTTTACAGTGAAAAATGCAGGAACTTCAAACCGGCACTAGGAAACACACTGAAATTCCAGAGTAAAATTTTCTCCTGCAAACCGTTCCCTTTGTGCTAGATGAACGAAAGTCTCTCCACATGCTCAGTTCTGAGAGATAAGTGTGTGTGAAAGCCGAACTTCAACTAGCATGTTGGGAACACAGAGTTTCATTTCAGTTGCAAACTGCACTCCATACATATATATGGGGAAGTACTCGCTCCAACTCGGTTTTACAGTGAAAACTGCCGTAACTTCTGATCGGCTATAGGAAACGCACTGAGAAACCAGAGTAAAAGTTCCTCCTGCAACCCATTCCCTTTGTGCTAGATGAACGAAAGTCTCTCCAGATGCTCAGTTCTGAGAGATAATTGTGTGTGAAAACCTTACTTCACGTAGCTTGTTGGGAACACAAAGTTTCTTTTCACTTTCAAACTTCACTCTATACATATATAAGGGGAGGTACTCGCTCCAACTCGGTTTTACAGTGAAACCTGCAGGAACTTCAAACCGGCACTAGGAAACAGACTGAGAAAACAGAGTAAAATTTTCTCTTGCAAACCGTTCCCTTTGTGCTAAATGAAAGAAAGACTCTCCATATGCTCAGTTCTGAGAGATAAGTGTGTGTGAAAGCCTTCCTTCACTTAGCTTGTTGGGAATACAGAGTTTCTTTTCAGTTGCAAACAGCACTCCGTACAAATATATGGGGAGGTACGTGCTCCAACACAGTTTTACAGTGCAAACTGCAGGAACTTAAAACCGGCACTAGGAAACACTCTGAGAAACCAGAGTAATAGTTTCACCTGCAACCCGTTCCCTTTGTGCTAGATGAACGAAAGTCTCTCCATATGCTCAGTTCTGAGAGATAAGTGTGTGTGCAAGCCGTCTTTCAACGAGCTTGTTGGGAACACAGAGTCTCTTCTCAGTTGCAAATTTCACCCCATAATTATATATGGGGAGGTTCTCAAACCAACTCGGTTTTTCCATGAAAACTGCAGGAAATTCAAACCGGCACTAGGAAACACACTTAGAAATCAGAGTAAAATTCCACCTGCATGCCTTTCCATTTGTGCTAGATGAACGAACGTCTCTCCACATGCTAGGTTCTCAGAGATAATTGTGTGTGAATGCCGTCCTTCACCTTCCTTGTAGGGAACTCAGAGTTTCTTTTAAGTTGCAAACTGCACTCCATACATTTATATGGGGAGGTATTCGCTCCAACTCGTTTTTACAGTGAAAATTGCAGGAAATTCAAACCGGCACTAGGAAACACACTGAGAAAACAGAGTAAAAGTTTCTCCTGCAACCCGTTCCCTTTTTGCTAGATGAACGAACGTCTCCCCACATGCTGAGTTCTCAGAGATATGTGTGTGTGAAAGCCGTCCTTCACATAGCTTTTTGGGAACACAAAGTTTCTTTTCAGTTGCAAAGTGGAATCCATACATATATATGGTGATTTACTTGCTCCAACGCGCTTTTACACTGAAAACTGCAGGAACTTCAAACTGTCACTAGGAAACAGACTGAGAAACCAGAGTAAAAGTTTCCCCTTCAACCCGTTCCCTTTGTGCTAGATGAACGAAAGTCTCTCCACATGATCAGTTCTCAGAGATAAGTGTGTGTTAAAGCCGTACTTCACCTAGCTTGTTGTGAACACAAAGTTTCTTTTCAGTTGCAAATGGCACTCCATACATATATATGGGGTGATACTCGCTCCAAGTATGTTTTACAGTGAAAACTGCAGGAACTACAAACCGGCACTTGGAAACACACTGAGAAACCAGAGTAAAAATTTCTCCTGCAACCCGTTCCCTTTGTGCTAGATGAACGAACGTCTCTCCATATGATCAGTTCTCAGGGATAAGTGTGTGTGAAAGCCTTGCTTAACATAGCTTGTTGATAACACAAAGATTCTTTTCAGTAGCAAAGTGGAATCCATACATATATAAGGGGAACTACTGGCTCCAACTCGGTAAAAAAGGGAAAACTGCAGGAACTTCTAACCGGCATTAAGAAAAAGACTGAGGATCCAGAGTAAAAGTTTCGCATGCAAACCGTTCCCTTTCTGGTAGATGAACGAAAGTCTCTCCATATGCTCAGTTCTCAGAGATAAGTGTGTGTGAAAGCCGTCCTTCACCTAGCTTGTTGGGAACACAGTTTCTTTTCAGTTGCAAACGGCACTCCATACATATATATGGGGTGATACTCGCTCCAAGTAGGTTTTACAGTGAAAAATGCAGGAACTTCAAACCGGCACTAGCAAACACACTGAAATTCCAGAGTAAAATTTTCTCCTGCAAACCGTTCCCTTTGTGCTAGATGAACGAAAGTCTCTCCACATGCTCAGTTCTGAGAGATAAGTGTGTGTGAAAGCCGAACTTCAACTAGCATGTTGGGAACACAGAGTTTCTTTTCAGTTGCAAACTGCACTCCATACATATATATGGGGAAGTACACGCTCCAACTCGGTTTTACAGTGAAAACTGCCGTAACTTCTGATCGGCTATAGGAAACGCACTGAGAAACCAGAGTAAAAGTTCCTCCTGCAACCCATTCCCTTTGTGCTAGATGAACGAAAGTCTCTCCACATGTTCAGTTCTGAGAGATAAGTGTGTGTGAAAGCCTTCCTTCACTTAGCTTGTTGGGAATACAGAGTTTCTTTTCAGTTGCAAACAGCACTCCGTAAATATATATGGGGAGGTACGCGCTCCAACACAGTTTTACAGTGCAAACTGCAGGAACTTAAAACCGGCACTAGAAAACACACTGAGAAACCAGAGTAAAAGTTTCTCCTGCAAACCTTTCCATTTGTGCTAAATGAACGAACGTCTCTCCACATGCTCAGTTCTCAGAGAAAAGTGTGTGTGAAAGCCGTCCTTCACCTAGCTTGTTGGGAACACAAAGTTTCTTTTCAGTTGCAAACTGCACTCCAAATATATATATGAGGGGGTACTCGCACCAACTCGGTTTTACACATAAAACTGCAGGAACTTCAACCTGGCACTAAGAAACAGACTGAAAAACCAGAGTAATAGTTCCACCTGCAACCCGTTCCCTTTGTGCTAGATGAACGAACTTCTCTCCACATGCTCAGTACTGAGAGATAAGTGTGTGTGCAAGCCGTCCTTCAACGAGCTTGTTGGGAACACAGAGTCTCTTCTCAGTTGCAAATTTCACCCCATAGTTATATATGGGGAGGTTCTCAAACCAACTCGGTTTTTCCATGAAAACTGCAGGAAATTCAAACCGGCACTAGGAAACACACTTAGAAATCAGAGTAAAATTCCACCTGCATACCGTTCCATTTGTGCTAGATGAACGAACGTCTCTCCACAGGCTAGGTTCTCAGAAAAAATTGTGTGTGAATGCCGTCCTTCACCTAGCTTGTTGGGAACTCAGAGTTTCTTTTAAGTTGCAAACTGCACTCCATACATTTATATGGGGAGGTATTAGCTCCAACTGGTTTTTATAGTGAAAATTGCAGGAAATTCAAACCGGCACTAGGAAACACACTGAGAAACAGAGTAAAAGTTTCTCCTGCAACCCGTTCCCTTTTTGCTAGATGAACGAACGTCTCCCCACATGCTGAGTTCTCAGAGATATGTGTGTGTGAAAGCCGTCCTTCACATAGCTTTTTGGGAACACAAAGTTTCTTTTCAGTTCCAAAGTGGAATCCAAACATATATATGGTGATTTACTCGCTCCAACTCGCTTTTACACTGAAAACTGCAGGAACTTCAAACTGTCACTAGGAAACAGACTGAGAAACCAGAGTAAAAGTTTCCCCTTCAACCCGTTCCCTTTGTGCTAGATGAACGAAAGTCTCTCCACATGATCAGTTCTCAGAGATAAGTGTGTGTTAAAGCCGTACTTCACCTAGCTTGTTGGGAACACAGTTTCTTTTCAGTTGCAAATGGCACTCCATACATATATATGGGGTGATACTCGCTCCAAGTATGTTTTACAGTGAAAAATGCAGGAAATTCAAACCGGCACTAGGAAACACACTGAAATTCCAGAGTAAAATTTTCTCCTGCAAACCGTTCCCTTAGTGCTAGATGAACAAAAGTCTCTCCACATGCTCAGTTCTGAGAGATAAGTGTGTGTGAAAGCCGAACTTCAACTAGCATGTTGGGAACACAGAGTTTCATTTCAGTTGCAAACTGCACTCCATAAATATATATGGGGAAGTACTCGCTCCAACTCGGTTTTACAGTGAAAACTGCCGTAACTTCTGATCGGCTATAGGAAACGCACTGAGAAACCAGAGTAAAAGTTCCTCCTGCAACCCATTCCCTTTGTGCTAGATGAACGAAAGTCTCTCCACATGCTCAGTTCTGAGAGATAATTGTGTGTGAAAACCTTACTTCACCTAGCTTGTTGGGAACACAAAGTTTCTTTTCAGTTTCAAACTTCACTCTATACATATATAAGGGGAGGTACTTGCTCCAACTCGGTTTTACAGTGAAACCTGCAGGAACTTCAAACCGGCACTAGGAAACAGACTGAGAAAACAGAGTAAAATTTTCTCTTGCAAACCGTTCCCTTTGTGCTAAATGAAAGAAAGTCTCTCCATATGCTCAGTTCTGAGAGATAAGTGTGTGTGAAAGCCTTCCTTCACTTAGCTTGTTGGGAATACAGAGTTTCTTTTCAGTTGCAAACACCACTCCGTACAATTATATGGGGAGGTACGTGCTCCAACACAGTTTTACAGTGCAAACTGCAGGAACTTAAAACCGGCACTAGGAAACACACTGAGAAACCAGAGTAAAAGTTTCTCCTGCAAACCTTTCCATTGTGCTACATGAACGAACGTCTCTCCACATGCTCAGTTCTCAGAGATAAGTGTGTGTGAAAGCTGTCCTTCACCTAGCTTGTTGGGAACACAAAGTTTCTTTTCAGTTGCAAACTGCACTCCAAAAATATATATGAGGGGGTACTCGCACCAACTCGGTTTTACAGATAAAACTGCAGGAACTTCAACCTGGCACTAGGAAACAGACTGAAAAACCAGAGAAATAGTTTCACCTGCAACCCGTTCCCTTTGTGCTAGATGAACGAAAGTCTCTCCACATGCTCAGTTCTGAGAGATAAGTGTGTGTGAAAGCCGTACTTCACCTAGCTTGTTGGGAACACAAAGCTTCTTTTCAGTTGCAAACTGCACTCCATATATTTATATGGGGAGGTATTCGCTCCAACTCGTTTTTACAGTGAAAATTGCAGGAAATTCAAACCGGCACTAGGAAACACACTGAGAAAACAGAGTAAAAGTTTCTCCTGCAACCCGTTCCATTTTTGCTAGATGAACGAACGTCTCCCCACATGCTGAGTTCTCAGAGATATGTGTGTGTGAAAGCCGTCCTTCACATAGCTTTTTGGGAACACAAAGTTTCTTTTCAGTTGCAAAGTGGAATCCATACATATATATGGTGATTTACTCGCTCCAACTCGCTTTTACACTGAAAACTGCAGGAACTTCAAACTGTCACTAGGAAACAGACTGAGAAACCAGAGTAAAAGTTTCCCCTTCAACCCGTTCCCTTTGTGCTAGATGAACGAAAGTCTCTCCACATGATCAGTTCTCAGAGATAAGTGTGTGTTAAAGCCGTACTTCACCTAGCTTGTTGTGAACACAAAGTCTCTTTTCAGTTGCAAACGGCACTCCATACATATATATGGGGTGATACTCGCTCCAAGTAGGTTTTACAGTGAAAAATGCAGGAACTTCAAACCGGCACTAGGAAACACACTGAAATTCCAGAGTAAAATTTTCTCCTGCAAACCGTTCCCTTTGTGCTAGATGAACGAAAATCTCTCCACATGCTCAGTTCTGAGAGATAAGTGTGTGTGAAAGCCGAACTTCAACTAGCATGTTGGGAACACAGAGTTTCATTTCAGTTGCAAACTGCACTCCATACATATATATGGGGAAGTACTCGCTCCAACTCGGTTTTACAGTGAAAACTGCCGTAACTTCTGATCGGCTATAGGAAACGCACTGAGAAACCAGAGTAAAAGTTCCTCCTGCAACCCATTCCCTTTGTGCTAGATGAACGAAAGTCTCTCCACATGCTCAGTTCTGAGAGATAAGTGTGTGTGAAAACCTTACTTCACCTAGCTTGTTGGGAACACAAAGTTTCTTTTCAGTTGCAAACTTCACTCTATACATATATAAGGGGAGGTACTCGCTCCAACTCGGTTTTACAGTGAAACCTGCAGGAACTTCAAACCGGCACTAGGAAACAGACTGAGAAAACAGAGTAAAATTTTCTCTTGCAAACCGTTCCCTTTGTGCTAAATGAAAGAAAGTCTCTCCATATGCTCAGTTCTGAGAGATAAGTGTGTGTGAAAGCCTTCCTTCACTTAGCTTGTTGGGAATACAGAGTTTCTTTTCAGTTGCAAACACCACTCCGTACAATTATATGGGGAGGTACGTGCTCCAACACAGTTTTACAGTGCAAACTGCAGGAACTTAAAACCGGCACTAGGAAACACACTGAGAAACCAGAGTAAAAGTTTCTCCTGCAAACCTTTCCATTGTGCTACATGAACGAACGTCTCTCCACATGCTCAGTTCTCAGAGATAAGTGTGTGTGAAAGCTGTCCTTCACCTAGCTTGTTGGGAACACAAAGTTTCTTTTCAGTTGCAAACTGCACTCCAAAAATATATATGAGGGGGTACTCGCACCAACTCGGTTTTACAGATAAAACTGCAGGAACTTCAACCTGGCACTAGGAAACAGACTGAAAAACCAGAGAAATAGTTTCACCTGCAACCCGTTCCCTTTGTGCTAGATGAACGAAAGTCTCTCCACATGCTCAGTTCTGAGAGATAAGTGTGTGTGAAAGCCGTACTTCACCTAGCTTGTTGGGAACACAAAGCTTCTTTTCAGTTGCAAACTGCACTCCATATATTTATATGGGGAGGTATTCGCTCCAACTCGTTTTTACAGTGAAAATTGCAGGAAATTCAAACCGGCACTAGGAAACACACTGAGAAAACAGAGTAAAAGTTTCTCCTGCAACCCGTTCCCTTTTTGCTAGATGAACGAACGTCTCCCCACATGCTGAATTCTCAGAGATATGTGTGTGTGAAAGCCGTCCTTCACATACCTTTTTGGGAACACAAAGTTTCTTTTCAGTTGCAAAGTGGAATAGATACATATATATGGTGATTTAATCGCTCCAACTCGCTTTTACACTGAAAACTGCAGGAACTTCAAACTGTCACTAGGAAACAGACTGAGAAACCAGAATAAAAGTTTCCCCTTCAACCCGTTCCCTTTGTGCTAGATGAACGAACGTCTCTCCACATGATCAGTTCTCAGAGATAAGTGTGTGTTAAAGCCGTACTTCACCTAGCTTGTTGTGAACACAAAGTCTCTTTTCAGTTGCAAATGGCACTCCATACATATATATGGGGTGGTACTCGCTCCAAGTAAGTTTTACAGTGAAAACTGCAGGAACTACAAACCGGCACTTGGAAACACACTGAGAAACAAGAGTAAAAGTTTCTCCTGCAACCCGTTCCCTTTGTGCTAGATGAACGAACGTCTCTCCATATGATCAGTTCTCAGGGATAAGTGTGTGTGAAAGCCTTGCTTAACATAGCTTGTTGGTAACACATAGATTCTTTTCAGTAGCAAAGTGGAATCCATACATATATAAGGGGAACTACTGGCTCCAACTCGGTTAAAAAGGGAAAACTGCAGGAACTTGTAACCGGCATTAAGAAAAAGACTGAGGATCCAGAGTAAAAGTTTCGCCTGCAAACCGTTCCCTTTGTGGTAGATGAACGAAAGTCTCTCCACATGCTCAGTTCTCAGATATAAGTGTGTGTGAAAGCCGTCCTTCACCTAGCATGTTGGGAACACAGTCTCTTTTCAGTTGCAAACGGCACTCCATACATATATATGGGGTGATACTCGCTCCAAGTAGGTTTTACAGTGAAAAATGCAGGAACTTCAAACCGGCACTAGGAAAAACACTGAAATTCCAGAGTAAAATTTTCTCCTGCAAACCATTCCCTTTGTGCTAGATGAACGAAAGTCTCTCCACATGCTCAGTTCTGAGAGATAAGTGTGTGTGAAAGCCGAACTTCAACTAGCATGTTGGGAACACAGAGTTTCTTTTCAGTTGCAAACTGCACTCCATACATATATATGGGGAAGTACTCGCTCCAACTCGGTTTTACAGTGAAAACTGCCGTAACTTCTGATCGGCTATAGGAAACGCACTGAGAAACCAGAGTAAAAGTTCCTCCTGCAACCCATTCCCTTTGTGCTAGATGAACGAAAGTCTCTCCACATGCTCAGTTCTGAGAGATAAGTGGGTGTGAAAGCCGAACTTCAACTAGCATGTTGGGAACACAGAGTTTCATTTCAGTTGCAAACTGCACTCCATACATATATATGGGGAAGTACACGCTCCAACTCGGTTTTACAGTGAAAACTGCCGTAACTTCTGATCGGCTATAGGAAACGCACTGAGAAACCAGAATAAAAGTTCCTCCTGCAACCCATTCCCTTTGTGCTAGATGAACGAAAGTCTCTCCACATGCTCAGTTCTGAGAGATAAGTGTGTGTGAAACCCTTACTTCACCTAGCTTGTTGGGAACACAAAGTTTCTTTTCAGTTGCAAACTTCAGTCTATACATATATAATGGGAGGTACTCGCTCCAACTCGGTTTTACAGTGAAACCTGCAGGAACTTCAAACCGGCACTAGGAAACAGACTGAGAAAACAGAGTAAAATTTTCTCTTGCAAACCGTTCCCTTTGTGCTAAATGAAAGAAACTCTCTCCATATGCTCAGTTCTGAGAGATAAGTGTGTGTGAAAGCCTTCCTTCACTTAGCTTGTTGGGAATACAGAGTTTCTTTTCAGATGCAAACAGCACTCCGTACATATATATGGGGAGGTACGCGCTCCAACACAGTTTTACAGTGCAAATTGCAGGAACTTAAAACCGGCACTAGAAAACACACTGAGAAACCAGAGTAAAAGTTTCCCCTGCAAACCTTTCCCTTTGTGCTAAATGAACGAACGTCTCTCCACATGCTCAGTTCTCAGAGATAAGTGTGTGTGAAAGCCGTCCTTCACCTGGCTTGTTGGGAACACAAAGTTTCTTTTCAGTTGCAAACTGCACTCCAAAAATATATATGAGGTGGTACTCGCACCAACTCGGTTTTACAGATAAAACTGCAGGAACTTCAACCTGGCACTAAGAAACAGACTGAAAAACCAGAGTAATAGTTCCACCTGCAACCCGTTCCCTTTGTGCTAGATGAACGAACATCTCTCCACATGCTCAGTACTGAGAGATAAGTGTGTGTGCAAGCCGTCCTTCAACGAGCTTGTTGGGAACAAAGAGTCTCTTCTCAGTTGCAAATTTCACCCCATAGTTATATATGGGGTGGTTCTCAAACCAACTCGGTTTTTCCATGAAAACTGCAGGAAATTCAAACCGGCACTAGGAAACACTCTTAGAAATCAGAGTAAAATTCCACCTGCATACCGTTCCATTTGTGCTAGATGAACGAACGTCTCTCCACATGCTAGGTTCTCAGAGAAAATTGTGTGTGAATGCCGTCCTTCACCTAGCTTGTTGGGAACTCAGAGTTTCTTTTAAGTTGCAAACTGCACTCCATACATTTATATGGGGAGGTATTAGCTCCAACTGGTTTTTACAGTGAAAATTGCAGGAAATTCAAACCGGCACTAGGAAACACAATGAGAAAACAGAGTAAAAGTTTCTCCTGCAACCCGTTCCCTTTTTGCTAGATGAACGAACGTCTCCCCACATGCTGAGTTCTCAGAGATATGTGTGTGTGAAAGCCGTCCTTCACATAGCTTTTTGGGAACACAAAGTTTCTTTTAAGTTCCTAAGTGGAATCCAAACATATATATGGTGATTTACTCGCTCCAACTCGCTTTTACACTGAAAACTGCAGGAACTTCAAACTGTCACTAGGAAACAGACTGAGAAACCAGAGTAAAAGTTTCCCCTTCAACCCGTTCCCTTTGTGCTAGATGAACGAAAGTCTCTCCACATGATCAGTTCTCAGAGATAAGTGTGTGTTAAAGCCGTACTTCACCTAGCTTGTTGGGAACACAGTTTCTTTTCAGTTGCAAATGGCACTCCATACATATATATGGGGTGATACTCGCTCCAAGTATGATTTACAGTGAAAAATGCAGGAACTTCAAACCGGCACTAGGAAACACACTGAAATTCCAGAGTAAAATTTTCTCCTGCAAACCGTTCCATTTGTGCTAGATGAACGAAAGTCTCTCCACATGCTCAGTTCTGAGAGATAAGTGTGTGTGAAAGCCGAACTTCAACTAGCATGTTGGGAACACAGAGTTTCATTTCAGTTGCAAACTGCACTCCATACATATATATGGGGAAGTACTCGCTCCAACTCGGTTTTACAGTGAAAACTGCCGTAACTTCTGATCGGTTATAAGAAACGCACTGAGAAGCCAGAGTAAAAGTTCCTCCTGCAACCCATTCCCTTTGTGCTAGATGAACGAAAGTCTCTCCACATGCTCAGTTCTGAGAGATAAGTGTGTGTGAAAACCTTACTTCACCTAGCTTGTTGGGAACACAAAGTTTCTTTTCAGTTGCAAACTTCACTCTATACATATATAAGGGGAGGTACTCGCTCCAACTCGGTTTTACAGTGAAACCTGCAGGAACTTCAAACCGGCACTAGGAAACAGACTGAGAAAACAGAGTAAAATTTTCTCTTGCAAACGGTTCCCTTTGTGCTAAATGAAAGAAAGTCTCTCCATATGCTAAGTTCTGAGAGATAAGTGTGTGTGAAAGCCTTCCTTCACTTAGCTTGTTGGGAATACAGAGTTTCTTTTCAGTTGCAAACAGCACTCCGTACAAATATATGGGGAGGTACGTGCTCCAACACAGTTTTACAGTGCAAACTGCAGGAACTTAAAACCGGCACTAGGAAACACACTGAGAAACCAGAATAAAAGTTTCTCCTGCAAACCTTTCCATTGTGCTTCATGAACGAACGTCTCTCCACATGCTCAGTTCTCAGAGATAAGTGTGTGTGAAAGCTGTCCTTCACCTAGCTTGTTGGGAACACAAAGTTTCTTTTCAGTTGCAAACAGCACTCCAAAAATATATATGAGGGGGTACTCGCACCAACTCGGTTTTACAGATAAAACTGCAGGAACTTCAACCTGGCACTAGGAAACAGACTGAAAAACCAGAGTAATAGTTTCACCTGCAACCCGTTCCCTTTGTGCTAGATGAACGAAAGTCTCTCCACATGCTCAGTTCTGAGAGATAAGTGTGTGTGAAAGCCGTACTTCACCTAGCTTGTTGGGAACACAAAGCTTCTTTTCAGTTGCAAACTGCACTCCATATATTTATATGGGGAGGTATTCGCTCCAACTCGTTTTTACAGTGAAAATTGCAGGAAATTCAAACCGGCACTAGGAAACACACTGAGAAAACAGAGTAAAAGTTTCTCCTGCAACCCGTACCCTTTTTGCTAGATGAACGAACGTCTCCCCACATGCTGAGTTCTCAGAGATATGTGTGTGTGAAAGCCGTCCTTCACATACCTTTTTGGGAACACAAAGTTTCTTTTCAGTTGCAAAGTGGAATCCATACATATATATGGTGATTTACTCGCTCCAACTCGCTTTTACACTGAAAACTGCAGGAACTTCAAACTGTCACTAGGAAACAGACTGAGAAACCAGAGTAAAAGTTTCCCCTTCAACCCGTTCCCTTTGTGCTAGATGAACGAACGTCTCTCCATATGATCAGTTCTCAGGGATAAGTGTGTGTGAAAGCCTTGCTTCACATAGCTTGTTGGTAACACAAAGATTCTTTTCAGTAGCAAAGTGGAATCCATACATATATAAGGGGAACTACTGGCTCCAACTTGGTTAAAAAGGAAAACTGCAGGAACTTCTAACCGGCATTAAGAAAAAGACTGAGGATCCAGAGTAAAATTTCGCCTGCAAACCGTTCCCTTTGTGGTAGATGAACGAAAGTCTCTCCACATGCTCAGTTCTCAGAGATAAGTGTGTGTGAAAGCCGTCCTTCACCTAGCTTGTTGGGAACACAGTTTCTTTTCAGTTGCAAACGGCACTCCATACATATATATGGGGTGATACTCGCTCCAAGTAGGTTTTACAGTGAAAAATGCAGGAACTTCAAACCGGCACTAGAAAACACACTGAAATTCCAGAGTAAAATTTTCTCCTGCAAACCGTTCCCTTTGTGCTAGATGAACGGAAGTCTCTCCACATGGTCAGTTCTGAGAGATAAGTGTGTGTGAAAGCCGAACTTCAACTAGCATGTTGGGAACACAGAGTTTCTTTTAAGTTTCAAACTGCACTCCATAAATATATATGGGTAAGTACTCGCTCCAACTCGGTTTTACAGTGAAAACTGCCGTAACTTCTGATCGGCTATAGGAAACGCACTGAGAAACCAGAGTAAAAGTTCCTCCTGCAACTCATTCCCTTTGTGCTAGATGAACGAAAGTCTCTCCACATGCTCAGTTCTGAGAGATAAGTGTGTGTGAAACCCTAACTTCACCTAGCTTGTTGGGAACACAAAGTTTCTTTTCAGTTGCAAACTTCACTCTATACATATATAAGGGGAGGTACTCGCTCCAACTCGGTTTTACAGTGAAACCTGCAGGAACTTCAAACCGGCACTAGGAAACAGACTGAGAAAACAGAGTAAAATTTTCTCTTGCAAACCGTTCCCTTTGTGCTAAATGAAAGAAAGTCTCTCCATATGCTCAGTTCTGAGAGATAAGTGTGTGTGAAAGCCTTCCTTCACTTAGCTTGTTGGGAATACAGAGTTTCTTTTCAGATGCAAACAGCACTCCGTACATATATATGGGAAGGTACACGCTCCAACACAGTTTTACAGTGCAAACTGCAGGAACTTAAAACCGGCACTAGAAAACACACTGGGAAACCAGAGTAAAAGTTTCTCCTGCAAACCTTTCCCTTTGTGCTAAATGAACGAACGTTTCTTCACATGCTCAGTTCTCAGAGATAAGTGTGTGTGAAAGCCGTCCTTCGCCTAGCTTGTTGGGAACACAAAGTTTCTTTTCAGTTGCAAACTGCACTCCAAAAATATATATGAGGGGGTACTCGCACCAACTCGGTTTTACAGATAAAACTGCAGGAACTTCAACCTGGCACTAGGAAACAGACTGAAAACCCAGAGTAATAGTTCCACCTGCAACCCGTTCCCTTTGTGCTAGATGAACGAACTTCTCTCCACATGCTCAGTACTGAGAGATAAGTGTGTGTGCAAGCCGTCCTTCAACGAGCTTGTTGGGAACACAGAGTCTCTTCTCAGTTGTAAATTTCCCCCCATAATTATATATGGGGAGGTTCTCAAACCAACTCGCTTTTTCCATGAAAACTGCAGGAAATTCAAACCGGCACTAGGAAACACACTTAGAAATCAGAGTAAAATTCCACCTGCATACCGTTCCATTTGTGCTAGATGAACGAACGTCTCTCCACATGCTATGTTCTCAGAGATAATTGTGTGTGAATGCCGTCCTTCACCTACCTTGTTGGGAACTCAGAGTTTCTTTTAAGTTGCAAACTGCAATCCATACATTTATATGGGGAGGTATTCGCTCCAACTCGTTTTTACAGTGAAAAATGCAGGAAATTCAAATCGGCACTAGGAAACACACTGAGAAAACAGAGTAAAAGTTTCTCCTGCAACCCGTTCCCTTTATGCTAGATGAACGAACGTCTCCCCACATGCTGATTTCTGAGAGATATGTGTGTGTGAAAGCCGTCCTTCACATAGCTTTTTGGGAACACAAAGTTTCTTTTCAGTTGCAAAGTGGAATCCATACATATATATGGTGATTTACTCGCTCCAACTCGCTTTTACACTGAAAACTGCAGGAACTTCAAACTGTCACTAGGAAACAGACTGAGAAACCAGAGTAAATGTTTCCCCTTCAACCCGTTCCCTTTGTGCTAGATGAACGAACGTCTCTCCATATGATCAGTTCTCAGGGATAAGTGTGTGTGAAAGCCTTGCTTCACATAGCTTGTTGGTAACACAAAGATTCTTTTCAGTAGCAAAGTGGAATCCATACATATATAAGGGGAACTACTGGCTCCAACTTGGTTAAAAAGGAAAACTGCAGGAACTTCTAACCGGCATTAAGAAAAAGACTGAGGATCCAGAGTAAAATTTCGCCTGCAAACCGTTCCCTTTGTGGTAGATGAACGAAAGTCTCTCCACATGCTCAGTTCTCAGAGATAAGTGTGTGTGAAAGCCGTCCTTCACCTAGCTTGTTGGGAACACAGTTTCTTTTCAGTTGCAAACGGCACTCCATACATATATATGGGGTGATACTCGCTCCAAGTAGGTTTTACAGTGAAAAATGCAGGAACTTCAAACCGGCACTAGAAAACACACTGAAATTCCAGAGTAAAATTTTCTCCTGCAAACCGTTCCCTTTGTGCTAGATGAACGGAAGTCTCTCCACATGGTCAGTTCTGAGAGATAAGTGTGTGTGAAAGCCGAACTTCAACTAGCATGTTGGGAACACAGAGTTTCTTTTCAGTTTCAAACTGCACTCCATAAATATATATGGGTAAGTACTCGCTCCAACTCGGTTTTACAGTGAAAACTGCCGTAACTTCTGATCGGCTATAGGAAACGCACTGAGAAACCAGAGTAAAAGTTCCTCCTGCAACCCATTCCCTTTGTGCTAGATGAACGAAAGTCTCTCCACATGCTCAGTTCTGAGAGATAAGTGTGTGTGAAACCCTAACTTCACCTAGCTAGTTGGGAACACAAAGCTTCTTTTCAGTTGCAAACTGCACTCCATACATTTATATGGGGAGGTATTCGCTCCAACTCGTTTTTACAGTGAAAATTGCAGGAAATTCAAACCGGCACTAGGAAATACACTGAGAAAACAGAGTAAAAGGTTCTCCTGCAACCCGTTCCCTTTTTGCTAGATGAACGAACGTCTCCCCACATGCTGAGTTCTCAGAGATATGTGTGTGTGAAAGCCGTCCTTCACATAGCTTTTTGGGAACACAAAGTTTCTTTTCAGTTGCAAAGTGGAATCCATACATATATATGGTGATTTACTCGCTCAAACTCGCTTTTACACTGAAAACTGCAGGAACTTCAAACTGTCACTAGGAAACAGACTGAGAAACCAGAGTAAAAGTTTCCCCTTCAACCCGTTCCCTTTGTGCTAAATGAACGAAAGTCTCTCCACATGATCAGTTCTCAGAGATAAGTGTGTGTTAAAGCCGTACTTCACCTAGCTTGTTGTGAACACAAAGTCTCTTTTCAGTTGCAAATGGCACACCATACATATATATGGGGTGGTACTCGCTCCAAATCGGTTTTACAGTGAAAACTGCAGGAACTACAAACCGGCACTTGGAAA